>NC_081364.1:76002822-76307127 GCF_030684315.1 Stegostoma tigrinum | reverse complement strand
TAACCCTTTGCCTGCCCCTGTAATTTTAATGTCCATCACAGGGCAATCCCAAAGCTTCCAATTATACTGGGACCTTAGCCCAACGCCTCTTTCCAGAAAATGCTCAAATTAGGGAAAAGGGAAAAGATGAGAATGACCCATGAAAAGTGACGTTTAACAATCATAGTCTCAAAGGGGCTGGGTTTCTCTCTGATCAACAATGTGCGTGTGCCTGCACAGCAACGATTGCAGCGGATCGAGAAGGTGGCTCAGCAGTTCCCTTCTCCAGGACAGAAATGGAGGAAATGAGAGAAATTTCACAAAATTTCACATCGCAATCACCCTCAATTTCGCCACCACAGCAAGTAACTGCGATTAGAATTAATGCAGGATTTGATTTCACAGCAGCAGTGGGATAGCGATCTTCATTTCCTTTCAGGGAAAAAAAAATGAACAACGCATCTTGCCTAGGACATGTTTCAGCAGTGCAGCCTGCTTGTACCTGATATCATGCTGGGGACATTCCATGCCACTGCACCATGTAAATACCGTTTGAACGCTGACCCAATGGAGGATCTGTGCTGTCCAACATCATAGATCAGTTTGCGAACAGCAAACATATTTTGTGGCGTACAACTTAAACACAGATCATCCCCACCATGCTTCCACACAACCCACGCCTCGACAGAGACTGGAACCTCAATCCAACGACGAAGACTACAACATGCCATTTGCTCAGATATAACATTTTCTGATGTTGCTCCTGCAACACAACTACAGCGAGGGCACAGGGAAGGGTTTCGAGGATCCTCATCCTGCTTGTACATTTTCTTCGCTACTTGGGTATGCCTGGTTACAATATCAATTTCCCAGCAGTTGCCCACAATCCATCTATCAAAACAAACATCAATGCAAAGCTGAATCTACGTCTTGAGACTTGTTTGAGGAACAAATGTAATGCATCTGTGATAAACTGTATTTGGTTATGCTTCGATAAAGAAAATATGAACTGTACAACATTTTTGGAACTTAGATTTTCACTTTGGGGAATCATTTCACTCATTGTGCCAAGCAGAACAGCAGTTCCGTTTACAAGTATTATTCAGAAATAAAGAAAATAAAGCTCTTTACTCACAGTTTGAACATGCGTTAAAATATCCACCATTCCAAAGGTTTACAACGTGCACAAGACTGGGAAGAGTGGAAGGAGATAATGGGCACTGAGAAACTTATTGTAACTAATATATTGAAGAAGCAGGATGATCAGCACCCTCTGTCATTTGTACTGTCATCTGTAAGCTTATCACTTTCCGTCTTACATTTCAATACCTTGCTTTCTATTCAAAGCTTGGATTCACCATTAGTCTGTATTTACACCAAGTAGCTAATTAATCTGATAGCTTGACAGGCAGAGGGATGTCGAGTTAAATTCGGGACAGGAGGAGGCAGCCCATCAGAGAGTGTGTAAATTGATATCAAGTATGACAACCAAAACAAAGCAAATAATTAGAAAGGATAAGCTTGTCACATTGAATAAGATGCAGGAGCCACAATAAATCATATGGTCCATTCTATCCGCTCCCCCATTCCATGAGATCATGGATGATCTGATAATCCGGAGGCTCGATTTGCATGCCTTGTTCACTTAATCCTTCATATCCTACATTATTACAAATGTCTGAGCTTTGAGTATACTTATCGACCCAGCATAACTCTATACTAAACAATTCCACAAATTCATCACCTCCGAGAGAACATGAATCCTCCTCATCTCCATCCTAAGTGTGTAACTGAGATGATGCCCTTGGCCCTAAACTCTTCCACACAGAGAAAACATCAGGCCCACACTTATCTTGTCAAGACCCCTAAGAATATTAACTGTTTCAATGCGGTCTTCACTCATTCTTTTAAAGTCCAATGAGTACGAATGCTTTTAATTTAAAAAAAAGTTGTACTATTGACTTCTGACTCATTACTTAGCTTCTTACTTATTTTTGTTTCATCCATATAGTTGACAATGAAACATTCACTTCCATCATGTAAGTCATTGGTTGTGCTTGGGGGGAAAGTGCCTAATGTGAAATCGTGTTGAGCAACCTGCAAGAATTCAGAACTACGTCCCTGATGTTCTCATGTCTTTGTCTCGATACAATACGATCCCTATTCAGGAAATAATGTCTTATTTATTTTGTGCATATTTTCTGAAGGAAGGTGACTTGCAAAGTGTTTGAAAACTAAATGTTCACAGTAGCTCTGGCAGAATCAGTGGAGTGAGAGTTCAACTTTCACATCGGAGCTGGAGATCCCAATCAGACATCAGATCGAGGAACAACATGGAAGAGAGGCTTTGGAGTGAAAGAGGAGGGAAAGCGAGGGACATGAACTCTTGGAAAACAGCACATGGAATCTGTCTCAAAGGTTGGAACTGGAAGGCTCATTGTATGTGCTAACCAGTTCAGAATCTACTGCCTGACATTTGAATGGGCCCTCACAGCAGTCCTGTTTTAACAATTACAACCCGCTTCAGTTCAAAACTTTCATGAATGTTGCTGTCCCAAAATGATTCAATCATTTACTAAGTGAGAGAGACCCTTGCTTTGTGGGATATTGTCAGCCCTCAGACCTTTGTCACTCTCAGTGAATATATCTGAGTGCTTCTCTGTTGGTATCAAGTGGAGGATGATTGAAATGTTGTCTGGACAGTTCATTCAGTCAGTATCAATCTGGTTGGTCAGATTAATCCAATTGTAACCAACTGCTCCCCACCAACTTCTCAGGGGCAACTGGTAAGTTGTATTAAATGCTGAAGCACTCACGTCCAAGGGAAGAATTTAAAAAAAACACGAGGCTGTAAGTTTCTTCAGATTCATCTCCTAATTCACTGCAAAAACTAGTTATGCCGATTTCAGCATAATGGCTTCATGCAGTAGCATGGGTGAGCAGTCTAAGGTGCAGGATGTAATTTCCCATCTTATTGAGTCTTGGGGTCGAATCCCACTGCTACTAGATTTGCTTGTGATGTACCCCAGATGGAAGCTGGGCAATGTCAAAAATATGATGTCTTCTTTTCTTCTCAGTGTTTGCAGATCCTCAGGTCTCTGACAGTTTTGGTGATGAAAGCAGGTCCTGTAAATAGTGAGAGCTTCAGCTGTACAATACTTCCTCATATCTTCACTCGGGGGCTTTGCATGTCATGTTGGCGCAAGTTTCTGCATCTCAGTTGGTCAGTCGCTGAAAGGGCTGTAGCTCGAGACCACCCAGGTATGCTGCTTCAGCAGTTTCAGATCAAACAATTTTCTTGACCACGTATCTCCATCTCACCCACTGGACCTCTATGGTGAGATTGGATTTGCACAGCACCATCAATGCTTCACCTCAGCTCCACGCGGAGTGGGACAGAGACAGGGACAAGTAGCAGGCTGTGATACCGTACTCTCCAATCAGAGTGTGGTGTGTCTCTTTTGGTCTTTTTGTTTTAAATTCTGTATCTGACACTTCTCTCACTAAAACATGATGAAGGAGTAAGGTTCAGAAAGCTTGTGTTTTCAAATAAACCTGTTGGATTATAACCTGGCGTCATGTGATTTCTGACTTTGTCTGCAACAGTCCAACACCGGCACCACCAAATCAGGGGATTTTGCACAGTTTGTTGACGTCTGTTTCCGTGGGTCGATGGATCAGCATCAGGATATAAGTTTAAAAGATACCAGCTTGAGGCCATGCAGATGCAGTGCCTCGTTTGCTTTGAGTCAAGTTCTTCCATTAAACCCACGCAAAATCCATGACAAGACTGACATCAAAACACCCCCATCAAGAACTCTCTCTTCCCCTGCTCCACACGGAGTGAGACAGAGACAAACAGCAGGATTTGGCCCTCTCTCCAATTTCCTGCTGCCAGCAGAATGTGGCCACTGCAGCTTCAATCAGAAGCTTCCTGCCCATCCCTGGGACACAATTTACAGAAACTCATTTCTCATGAGTGGGTTTTCTCGTGTGAAAGCGTAGAAAAAGCTTTTGTTAAATTTGGCAACGACTGCTGCAGATTCTCCCTGTCTTTGAAACCTTTCCACCTAAAACCGCTGTCTCCAAGATCGAAGCGGCAAGATTTTGTGATGAGAACAGTAATATAAAAATGAACTCTGTTCACATTAATCGAAAAATGGGCAAAACACAACTGGTTAGGATAATGAGGGAACAGTACTGTGAAGTGAATGTATTAATCACATGCACCACAGAAACACAGTGGGCCCACCGAAACTATTTTTAACACTGTCTTGTTCTATTACACACAGGCTATCCAGTCATCTAAGGCATTACGGTTTCTAATGCATGAGGGCCTCTCTCAGAGGACACCTGTGCCTGCAGTGTTGGGTCTGTAGTTTGGTGATACGCCGAGTGGCTGTGATTCCATTTTGTTCTCGGGGCTGCGAGAATTTTCATGGCCTGCTGCATCCAATATCCAAAGGATCTCTATAAATGTCATTTGAAATTATTTCTGATGCAACAGTGTTAATGCCACCCAGTCATTTCCTCCTCAGCACGGTGGCTCAGTGGTTAGCACTGCAGCCTTACAGCGCCAGGGACTCGGGTTCAATTCCTGCCTCAGGTAACTGTCTGTGTGGAGTTTGCACATTCTCCCTGTGTCTGCGTAGGTTTCCTCCCGCAGTCCAAAAATGTGCAGGCTATGTGAATTTCCATGCTAAATTGCCCATAGTGTTCAGGGGTGTTTGGGTTATCGGGGTACGCGTCTGGGTGGGATTGTCCAAAGGACAGTGTGGACTTGATGGGTCGAAGGGCCTGTTTCCACACTGTAGGGAATCTAATCCAATCCACTAGCCAGAAATGCATTTGAAAAACCACTTTCCAGTTTGTCCTTCCAGGTATTTGAGAAAGGTCTTTCAGGAGCAGCTGTGTGACAAATGTTCCAGTTCAGCATGAAAAATGAGGTGGAGCAGTGTAAAGCTCAGAGTGATGAGGAAATAATGAGGCAGTAACACAGACAGAGGTGCAGCCGAATGATTTCTTTGTTTGTTGTAAACAGATTCTGATTTTGAAATCTGAAATTGAACAATATAAACCATTTCCTTGCTCTTTGGGGATTGGTCTCCTGAGGCCTGTCACTGTTGGGGGAATGAATCTGATTGATTCTGTTTGTGGGTAAAAATGAGGCTCAGTTCCCTGAGTGGGACATGAGCACAGTTTTACCATCTCAACTTCAGTCCCAGTATTGAGTCTTTTAAGATTGAAATATCACAAGGGAAAATATTACTGCGATGAACACTTGAAACGGCAGAGCAGACAAGGCTACAGGCCGAGTGCTGGAAACGGGGATTGATGGGCCGATAAATAAACTCGACGGTTTGGTCATTTTGGAAGAGAAAATAAATCAAAAGCTGCATCATTAAGAAACAATTCACGTGCTTCTGCCCTCAGCTCTGGTGGTTGAGTGGTTAGGATTTGGCACTTTCACCACCACGGCCTGGGTATGATTCCGGGTCAGAGAATCAGGATTGATTGTTCCTGACAGAGATAATAGCAAAGGTAAAGCAGTTCCGAAGGGAATTCTTTCAATGTCTTGGATTAGTTCATGTCCCCGAGAACATGAGAATCAATGCTCCGGCCTCTGAAAGATGGGAATTGTGTCTGAAATCTGTCTGTTCAGTCAGACAGTTCACCCTTCATCCTCCTCTGATTTCACTTCCCAAAGAGATTCTCAAGCCCATTGAAGCTGAGGCCGGGTGATTTTGTTTGCTTCCTTGCTATTCCCAGGAGCTGCAGTGATTGGGAAACCAAAAGGCAGGCATAAACATCTTTTGGGACAATTTCAGCTTTCCCTTCTCTGAAGAGGCTGGGATATTTGTGATAATCACTGACAGGAGATAATGAAAGGGTTCTTGTTACTGCAGAAATTCAAGCATCACTTCGGCTTCATAGCAGGGAGAAAATTAGTTTGGTGGTGTAACAACTTTTTACACTGCACTCGAGCCAGGTAGGAGTCGAACCTACAATCTCCTGATCCGTAGTCAGGTGCGTTATCCATTGCGCCACTGGCCCACTCTGTGCTCCAGCTTCACACACTGCAGTTATGGTGTTAACGGGGCATGAGTAGCAATGGTAACATTCACAACATGAACAGCCAGGAAAGTTCATCTCTGTCACTGTTTCAGTTCACTGGCCCACACTTTGTGATATAGCGAGTTTCACTGGCAAAGAAAACACATTAGTCATCAGGCAGCTGACACTCCCCTATTCAGTCTGTTCAGCCATTCAATGAGATCACTACTGTTCTAATAAATCTCAACTCCACTGTCCTGCTTTTTCTCTATAACGTGAGGAAAACTCGAGCCCAAACACAACATTGTATTTTTCTAAAGAAGGGTCTCAACCTGAAACGTCAATTTCCTGCTCCTCTGATGCTGCTTGGCCTGCTGTGTCCATCCAGCTTTACACTGTGTTATCTCAGGTTCTGTAGTATCGGCAGTTCCTACTATCATTGTACATTCGTCTTATTTTCCGCAAGTTTAGATTACTTAACTGGCATGTTTGTGCTTGCAAAAAATTGAATAATATGAAATGAGCGAAAATGTCCTTGCTGCTATTAATTGTGCAGCGATAACCGTATGCGAAAGTTCGGAGAGTGAAAATATTACCTCCATTTCTCCTTGCACAGATATCTCTCTTTACTGGTTGAACATTTGCAGCATTTTTCTTTATAATTGAGACATTTTCACGGACACATACTCTCTCAATCCACAAACGTCTGTGCTGCCAAAAACTATTTGTTTTTGATTAAAATTGCTTTCCCAAATCCTGATGTCTCAGTATCCTTTAGTCCATGTGAATTAAAGATGCTCTTTGCGCTCACTGCCATCCCCATTTCCAGTTGTATCTTCACAGCTGGGCCACTGAGTCTCTCTGATACTGGGCCAGAGAACTGGGATTATATGATCATTTTCAGTGGTTACTTCCTTGTGTGAGGAATCTGGTGAAGTAACCGATCTTAAACTGCATTTCTTTTTGAAAAATGCATTTTCAATATTTTCCTGCACTATTTCCGAAACATGTGATATTTTGAAATTTCAGTCTTGAACAGACTCAGTGACTGACCCTCACACAGCCTCTGGGTCACCAAATGTTAAAGTTTCACCCCACTCTGACCTTCCCACATCTCCATCTGTTACTTGGCAAGTACTCCTGCCGTGGAAAATTCATTATGCACATTGGAAACAATGACGTGATGTGGAAAACATATGGCCAGTGGCACAATCGCTCAGTGTGTGACAGGTATATGCCAGTGTAGACACCTGTGAAATACCCAGTATGAGTTATAGCTTCATGTGGATTAGCTTTTACTGACATGGGGAGAGTACACTAAGAATAAGGGCCACGTTGAGCAAATTGGACTTTATTGGACAGTGTCAGTTTTGTGGATTGAGAAACAAAGCTTTCAGTGGGAACTATCTGAATTATCAACAAATGCCCGGCACATATTCAATGCATGTGGGAACACCTGCGGAGAGAAAACGAATGTGATATTTCAGCTCGATAACCTTTCTCACATGCTGACCCTGCATTGGTTACACTCTGGGGAAATAAAAAAATGTTGTTTAGGTGTTTCATGTTACTCAGTTTGCTGCTAACTGGCAGTATCTATGACAATTATTTCAAAAACAAAACGGAATTAGGTTCATCTTATTTCACCGTTTGACTGGTGCATTCAACTTTTGTTACAATTCATTGAATTCAACTACTGCTGAGAAGAACAGAGGCTTGAAAATACAGAAACGCAGAGTCTATTTGCTGCATTTCTTCAGCAGGAATCAGTAAGTATGAATGGATGCAAAATCATAATAAATGTGGTTATATCTTTCAGGTACAAGATAAAATCAGGAATTCTGTCTCTGAGAGACGGTTCACTTCCTGATTATGATAGTATAAAATTACTTACCAATTAATAAAATAGTTCCGTTTCTTTTCTAAAGCTTCATAGGAAATCATATTCCACACGTTTCGAACCCATGATAATTTTTACAGTCGATGCTATTCAACTGCACGTGTTCATGAAATTTATTGAATTCTAAATTTTCTTCCTGTAATTTTTAAAATCCTGCTCAGTTTAAAAAAATTATAATGGTTCACATCAAATAATATGCCACATCTTCTAAAATTATTAATATTTTTATAATCAGTTTTAATCACCAGTTCATGAAATGTCGTCACATCTGAAGTCATTCAAAGTCAATTGATACCCACCGCACAACTCGCCATCCCACCATTTCTCCCACCCAACCCCTGTTGCAGAATCTCTCCCCTTGTTAAATACACTCCTTGTGTGCTTGCTCATCCGTCCTTTAAAATGTAGTGGAATCACCTATTGCCTTTGTTTCTGGAATATTTTTTGTAGATGTTAATACCTCTCTGATGGAATGAAACTCTGCCCCAAAGTTTCCTTTGTTATTCACTGACACTTTTGAATTTCTGACCTCTCTGAAGTTGATTCACTCGAAAGACAGCATTTTCATCTTATTTAGAAGCTCCAAACCTCTCAGTTACAGCATTTCTGATTTTCCCAACAACTCGTGAATATAATCTGCAACTTTTCCACCACCTGGTTAAACCCGTCTGCGTCCGTTCTGATGAATTTAAATCCTTCTAGACCGAATCTGTGTCTTTTCTAATCTGTTTACACATCTGTGGTGAAGAGTGCGGATAAGGATTCCACACAATGATCCAACTGAGGCTCAACGACAGATGTTACGGTTGCACTGTGGTCTCAAGCACCTCACTGTGGGGCTACAGTCACTTCCAGGGCTGACTGGTTAAGGACAGTAAATATCTTCACCAAAGCTAGTCAGAGACCTGAGATCTAAAAGTTTCAAAAAGAACTTCCCTACTTACTGAGTATCATCTCTCCATATTTGTGTCCTCTTTGTGAATCACTTTGTGCATCCTTGTATTGAATTCGACCTAATGATTAATTTATTAATTTAGACATTTCCCTCATCTCTTATTATTCTGAAATCTATGGAGCACAAACTGATATTACGTGTATGCGCCTGGAATACAGTCTTCTCATCCCTGAGATGAATCGAATGGACATTCCTGATGTGACCTCGAAGGCAAGTAATTCCTTCTCTGGTTTCGGGAGATCATAACTGCAAGAACCTGCATTTGTGTGTTCATTACACTCAAGGCAATTAAAGCTTCATATTCAGCTTTTACAATATGTTTGCAGCCAAGATAAAGCTGAAAGCTGCATTTCTCCATGTCTAATGTCTGTGTGTGGTGCCCTGTACTTTGCCGTGTAGAATGACACTCAAATTTGTCTGAATACACTGTTCCAAATATTTCAGACAATCTGACTTGTGTGTATCAAACTGATAGAATGCAGTAGTTTAGCAGCACCTGGACACTACAAGGATGTGGTGGCTTATGGAAAGACATAGGTCTCACAAAGGGGAAAAAATGATTTCAATCCCCAAATCTACCCAGCATTGGTTGTCAATCGTGGAACCAAAGCGTGTGCCGTTTTCAACAGTTGGAATCTGGACTCTTGTTGTTCCACTGCTGCCCCATGTAAAGCACCTTTCTCTTTCAAGTCACGGTACAGCAATAATCCATGGTGATTCTAATGATGATATAAATTGGTCACACCGGATTGACGAATGTAGTTTAAATGGTGAGTTGTTGAGGTGCTATTGTGGCCACTTATTAGAACAATGCTATCCAGAAGCAACCAGCGAGCATTATACTTGGTAATATGTAAAGGCACAGGATTCGTTATTGACCTCATATTGAAGATGCCCCTGGGTGGCAGTGATCGCAGTGTGACTGAGTTTTATATTTACTTTGAGGAAGGGAAGGTTGGTTCTCAGATGAGGACTGAAATCTAAATTGAGGAATATGATAAAACTACGAAGTTAGGCCTGGCTGAAATGAAGTGGAAAATTAGGTTAGGAGTGGGATCAGTAGATTTGTAATGACAGATATTTCTGGAGGTATTTCACAACACTCTAAAAAAGCTACATTCCAATCAGGAAGAGTCGAAAAGAATGAAGTAGCAAACACATTGAAGGAAGGAATGTAAAGATAAGATGAAGTTCCACAAAAAAATTCTCATTCAGACCTATACACACAGGTCAGGAGGAACAGATTAGGGAGGCAGAGAGAGGCTGGACTGGTTTTGGGATGCAGTGGGTGGAGGGGAAGAGCTGGGCTGATTGTGTAGTGCAGTGGGGAGAGGGCACGAACTGGGCTGGTTTTGGGATGCGTTGGGGGAAGGGGAGATTTTGAAGCTGGTGAAGTCCACATTGATACCATAGGGCTGCAGGGTTCCCAAGCAGAATATGAGTTGCTGTTCCTGCAACTTTCGGGTGGCATCATTGTGGCACTGCAGGAGGCCCATGATGGACAAAAAGCTTTTGTACTCCTGAGATGCTGCTTGGCTTGCTGTGTTCATCCAGCTTTAAGCTTTGTTATCTTGGAGTCTCCAGCAGCTGCAGTTCCCATTATCTCTGATACACACAGGTCACATTGTTTCGGTCAGTACGTTTTCTATACCACCTTTTCATCAGTTCTATCAGTTCTGAAGAAGAGACACTGGACTTGAAACATTAACTATGCTTTCAAGATGGTGCTCACATCGTGCAACTTCTTATGACATCCCCAGAGCAGATCTAACTCTAACATTTCTTCTTACTGTTCTACACTTTAACACCTATATGAAGTCTGAAAGAATTACTCATAATGTTCTTTCAAATCTAGTTACAGCTTTAAGGATGCGAAAGTCGTACAGATCCATAGACTGGCGATGCTCGGCTCACAGACCCAGGACAGCAAATAATGCTGATCTTCTTAACTTTGATGTTACTTAGTGCGTGCCCCAGTATCCCTCTATCTAAATCATTTTACAACCTCTGATCAGTAAATCCTTTCATACAATGATCTGCTTATCCTGCTTGTAAACAAAGCTTGACACTGTTCTCTGGTACACTTGACAACCAATCAGTCATGTCCACAGATGATGCCAGTCGTGCTGCATTTCTCCAGAAATTGCTGCTTTTGTTAGGAGAACTTTGTTCGGTCTGATCACTGGATTGCAGGAAAGGTGCAATTGTCCTCGAAGGCGTACAGAGCACATTGACCAGGGTATTGCCTGGGCTGGACCATTTCCTCTGTGAAGGTAGACAATCGAAGCTGAAGTTCTTTCTCTGAGAACCGAGAAAGTTTAGAGGAACTTACTAACGTGCAAAAAACTACAAAAGGATAGATGTAGGAGATTGTAATAAACTTCATCTCATTGAAAAAGGATGATTAACCATCGATTTCGAATAAAAGCTAGGGACAGAGGACTCAGAGGAAATTTAAGGACAATGTGTTTCTCCCCCGGAGAGTTCTGGCTTTCTGGAATTCACTGCCTGGATGTATGGTTCAGCTAAGAATCATCAGATCATTTTAGGAATGTTTAGATAATTGCTTGAAGGGCCAGATCACGCAAAGATACAATCCAGGTACTGGAAAGCGGGGACAAACTGATACAAAAAGCTGGAAAGCTCAGCAGGTCGAGCAGCAGCTGTGAAGAAAAGCCAGAGTTTGTTTCTGCTGACCATTCCTTCCCAGGGAAAACACAGATACTTGATGAGAGACACAAGGATAATGCGCCACAGTTAACTTTCTGTACTGTTAGACTTCAACGGCTGTGAAGCAATGGAGAGCATGTTGGGCTTCGAAGGGCTTATTAACTGTGTTATTCAAACTTTGTGGGTTTAAGTCTCACCAGAGTCAAGTTTTCGTTCACATTAGATAGGAGTCAATGATGGTGTGTGGAAGCTGATTCATTGTTACTTCCTGTTGTCTCAGTCCAAACTGCTGAAGAGAGGGCGTTTGTCAGATTGTCAGGGCAAGTTTTCTGGAAATAAAACCACAAGTTACTGGAAAAGCTCACCAGACCTGGCAGCATCTGTGGGCAGAGAAACAGGGGTCATGTTTCAGAACTTCTTCAGAACTGTTTTCTCCCACAGGCAGTGCCAGAACTGTTGAGTTTTTCCAGCAGCTTCTGTTTTAGTTTCAGACTCCCAACATCCACAGATCTTTATGTTAGCCATCATAACAACATCAAAACGCCTTTGAGATGACTCACTGGATAAGGTTGCCATTAAGGGAGCATTTTCCTGACCGCATTAAAAACCCGGAACTGAACTGCTGAAACAGAACTGACAGAGTGAGAAGAGCATTGGCTCCAGCCTTTGTGGCTTCGAACCACCAAACTCACGTCTACGAGGGTTAAGCACTGACCCATTGTGCCACAGAAGCGAGTAAGCAACTGATTTGCAAGATTCCTAAAAGCTGGCTCTTAGTAAATTGCTCTGAACAAAACAGCAAGGAAGGAACCCCTTCAGGTAGCTCTACAGAGGTTTAAGCCTCTCCCTCTGAAATCATGGACTGTTGTGAAACCGTGCCCAGTGCTCTTTCTTCGCATTGATGCCAGAGTCTGGATGACAGGTTCCCATCCCTGATGAACATAAGTTAATTAGTTGGTGATTTAATGATGAGACGGCAGCTTTTATAGTCACTATTTCCCTGTGCCAGCCCCAGAAATTACCAGATCATTCATCTTGGTTTCACAAGCTACCTTTCTTTTTTGTGTTATCTTATGCTCCTTTCCTTTCTTTCTGGTCAATTCCACATTGGTTTGGAATTTGAGGATGTGCAGTTGGGAGAGAGGATCTGACAGTATTGCTTCATTTTAATAGAAGATGAATATCATCAGATTTTGAATATGGAAGGTGGATGCACCACTCACAGGGAAGAGAAACTGTGCACAGTTTCAGTCTGTGTACGAGGCTTCAGAAAATCAACCGACTTTTTGAAACGAAAGCAATGCCACACTCACCAGGAAACTATGGATCTGTGGGGGCTGTAGGAAGAGTAACAATTACCCATCCAAGCTGCAAACACATCGGTGCAATCACACCAGGAATAAACTGTTTACTTGCTTCGTGTGTGAGAAGGCATTCACAGCAGTTTCACACTGGAAAGAGGCTGTTTCCCTGCTGTCGGAGTGGCAAGGAATTAATTCAGCCATCCCACCTTCTGACACAACAGGGAGACCACGCTGGGGAGAGACTATTCACCCGCTCCGAGTGTGGGAAGGATTTCTCCCGGTCATCCGGGTTGTTGAAACACCTACAAGTTCACTCTGAAGAGAGACCCATCAAATGTGCGGATTGTGGGAAGTGATATACCATCAAAGTGTTCACACTGAACGGAGACCGTTCATGTGCTCTCACTGTGAGGCTGGGTTCGGGGCATCATCAACCCTCACTGTACACCAGCAAATACACACTGGGGAGAGGTCATTCACCTACTCTGTGTGTGGGAGAAAATTCACTCAGACATATAGCTTGATGAAACACCATTGGGTTCACAAGTAACTGCAGTAATTGGATATTTCTTTTGCTTGTTCATGGGATCATGCCATCAGAAGCTCAGCAAACTTTTATCATCCGTTCTAGCTGCCCAGAGGATGGTTCAGAATCAAACTAATGGTTATAGCATGGATTCATATGGAGGTCAGAAAAACAATGGCTCCCAGACCCAAAGGCACTGAGTTGATTTTCTGGTCTCTTGTCCTGTTTCTGAAACAAAAGTGAATAAATTGTTGCAGTTGATTTAAAAGTGAAAGACCAAAATGGGTTTTATTCTGATTTAGCATGGCCTGCTGCTTTCTCAGTTGTTATTGACAACCTCATGGCCCTCACTCCATCACCTGTTCCGGAGGGTGTTACAGGAAAGGGGGCATGGTCAACTGTATTTGGTCACTCAAAGGGTCACTGGACCCGAAAGGTTGGCTCTGATTTCTTTCACAGATGTTGACAGGCCTGCTGAACTTTTGCAGCAATTTCTGCTTATGTTTCTGATTTCCCTGCAATCGCATTTTTTGGTACATTTTTCAATATTCACCTTGTCTGTTTCAGGGAAGCCTCATTGATAGGTTTGGTGGGTTTTAGAAATTGAAAGTCAGGCCACAGATCAGGCAATGCTCTCATTGACAGAACAGGCTTGAGGGGCTGAACGGTCTACTCCTGTTCCTCCAAACGTTTTCCATCGATATCTTGTGGGAACATTTCCCCTCACTGCTCACTTCACATCCGTGACTGTTACATTACATGCTATCACTGGCTGAACAAATCTCCTGCGTTTGAACTCAGTCTGTTACTATTCAGTGCCCCATCTTCGCCTGCCCGAGTTTGACTCTCATCAGAGAATGTTGTCGCTACTGCAGAAATTCACCAAAGATCCTCAGGCAGCACCTTCCAAACCCACGACCACTTCCATCTGGAAGAGCGAGGGCAGCAGATATTTGGGAAGATCACCATCCCCACATTCCCCTTTGTGAGAAACAGTCCTTGCTCACAAATTCAGCCTGAGACAAAGCATTGGAAACAAGACAATTTTATTCTGTACGATCTTGCAAGAAAGGGTGTCTGCTAGACAGGGACACACTACAAAGAATGTTAAACATTCTTATACAATTTACGAGTTGCAGAATCACGCCTCCCTGCTCCCATTGGTCTTATCCTATCATTCCCCATCCTGTCGGACAGCCTTTGTTTATTGTTCCCTTTTCTACTGGCCGAAGGCCCCATTCCATTGTTTTCTGCAATCCTTATTTGCTATCCTAAAGAGCGCTAGACATGCTGTACGTGTGAATTGTCAGGTTTGCAGAAATAAGCCTCTGCTACAACATCCTTATATCTACCACGTCCTTGTCTGCAGAAAGTATGTTTCTGGTCGTGCTAACTGCCATCTTTGCAGAACCTAATCTCTGGTTAATGATAAACTTCTGCTACAAAATCTTGTGACTATAACGTTCTTCTTTTGCAAGACCCAGCCATTCATCTTTATCTGCAGAAACAACATTTCTAATCTCTCACACCTTCAAGTCACTCACCTTCCTGACCTGGAAATATATCACCATTCTTTCACTGTCGCTGGGTCAAAATCCTGGAATTCCCCCCCTAATAACATTGTGGGTCACCACTCATCAGGAAGACTGCAGCGGTTCAAGAAGGCAGTTCACCACCACCTTCTCAAGGGCAACTACAGATGGGCAAGAAATGCTGGCCCAGCCAGGGACACCCGCATCCCACACATTAGTTAAAAAAAATACTGTGTGAACAGTCACAACAGAAGGATCCTGGCATCTCATTTCCCTGGAACAAAAACAAAGTTGCTGGAAAAGCTCAGCAGGTCTGGAAGCATCTGTGACCCTTCCTCACTCTCCTGGGATCTACCAAACCTGTTTATTATTTCCACTTCCTCTTTCATTCTGTCTCTTTAATTTCTTAATTTCAGTCCACTCGCGTTTTGAGCTCTTCAACAACCCCATTTGGGAAATTGAGAGAAAGCTGGAATTAACACAGGAAACTGGGAAGTGGGCGGAAGTATGAGGAGAGGCCACATCAAAGAAAGCTCCCATTCCAACAACAGTTCTTCTCAAAACACAAAGGCAGCATGAAAGCTTGAGCTGAATGAACATGGTGATGTGTGGGTTGTCATGAGGAAAATGTGACCATGATCACAAATGGTTAAGATCACAGGATTCCGACAGTGCAGAAAGACGCCATTCAGTGCATCTAGTCTGTACTAGCTCTCTATCCCACCCTACTCCCCTCAACCACACATTTAGCGCAGCTAACCCAACCACGTAAGCTGTACACTCGGGGGCAGTTTAGTGTGGCCAATCCACCTAACTTGCATTTTTGGACTGTGGGATGATCGCAGTTTAGCTCTAAAGAAGCGAGATTGTGGATTAAGGCTCAAAAAACCTCAACTCTGAAACAATTGCATGGTTTTTGTTTCCAAAATTAAAATCTGGGGAAAGCTGCAGCCACAACGATCTCAGTTTCTCTCTGGAGGAGGAGAATATAAAACTCTGACCCGGGGGCGCTGTCAGTTGACAGAGGCCTGGGGCGAGAAATGTAACAGATTCTGAGCAAGGTCGGGGTGAGACAAGGGCAAGAGGCACATGTCACGGGGGCGAAGCAGGAGAGATTCAATTGCAGAAATGTTATTCGTCCCTCAAGGCTGCAGGGAATGGAGTTAGGGCTGGAAAAGAAACAAATAAACAAAAGATGTGCCTGGAGCCAGGTGTGCAGTGGACCCAGACATAAATTGAAACAAGAAATGTAACCAAATTGGGGCAGAGTTCACAGTCTGAAATTGTTCATCTCAATGATGAGGCCAGAAATCTGTAAAGCCTGGCTCGTTCTATTCCAGCCAACACACACATGATGGGCCAAGGGTGAATACTGCTGGCCAGCCAACAATATGCACATCACACAAATGAATTTAAAAGGGCCTTGATCTGCACTGTAATTTTCTGTTACTTTAGTTCTGACATTTTCAGTTTGTTTCTGATGATGCCTATAACCCTAAAATTGAACTAGAGTTTAGCATCCGAGAGAAATGTGAAATAAGTCAGCTTTGCTTCAAGCACATCGCTGTAGTTTGTTGTATTTGTCCTGAGGGTTGAACAGCACCTGGAGCTCAGAAAGGATAATCTCAGGGTGGCGGGTAGGAGGAATCGTGCACAGCAACAGAGCTTCAGTCGGGGCAAATCCTTCAGGCTCACACTGAGGGGGTCAGATGGCACTTTACTCTTTCACGTCTCTCTTCATTGACAGCCAAGCCACAGTGTGGGTTAATCCTGCGGTGTGTAAGACTTGTGTCCCAGCTACTGTCTTCCATGGCTCACAGCTCCTAGACACAGAACAGAATCTCGTTTCCAAATAGGTTCAGAGTCGGGACTGTACAACGGTGAATGTTGGAAATGTGCTTCAAATCAGAGTTTAGTGTAAATCAATGATCTGTTCCTGACTAGAAGCGAACCATCACGCTCAGGTTTATGTTTCCTCTACATTGGTGAAGATAAAACAGTATTTTGTAGCCGTACAACACTGAGACCCAGAGCAGTGGGAGCAGGGGTATGAGCAGCCTGTCCCTGCCTCTGCTGCAACCACACAGAATGCCCCAGGGTGACCTGAGAGAAGGGTCTGGGTTAGAAATTATATTTCACCAACAATGATGACATGGGGAGGGTTGATAAAATGTTAATTTTCATTTTCAATTACTACACAGAACATACATATATTGGTCAGGAAAGGATGAAGAGGGGTTCGTGCTGGCAGTGGGAAGAAGTTTTTCTGAAGGAGTCTTGTCTGAGACTTTATCGCTTTCTTATGATGTCTCCAGGACATGTCTGTTATTCCCACTTTGATGTCATTTCCCAACCTGACTACCTTCCTTCCACTTGTTTGATCCAGAAGTAACTGTCAAAAACAAATATTTCACTTTGTGGATATTTTCCTGTGATAATTTTTTTTAATTTCAAAAGCCTTACATCAGGTTTAATCCAATCAAACACAAAACAGCCCTCTTGATTTACACCCAAACGACATCCCTGTGCTCCTGAGAACGTGAGATTTGGACACAGGCACAAGATGCTGCTGGTGTAAGTTATCAACAAAATGGCTTCTAGCCTGGGAACTGTAAATTCTGCTGGAGCTGCTCTTTTCGCCTAGGAACTGTGAGTTCTGCGAGAGCTACATAAATAATGCAGGAATGATAAGATAACGCAGTACTAACCATTCTAGCTGCCCTTCAGTTGCAAATGTTGTGGCGCTATGTGGTGAGATAAAAAGTAAGCTATGTGCTGTGATGTAAGTTGTTTACCAGTTAATGTTATAGGATTATGTAACTGTCAATGAAGCAATATCATGTATTGATTGTTTGAATACACTGTGCGATCACACCATGTACCCTGCTTTAAGAAAAGTATAGAAATGTCTTTGTATTAGCCTGTGGGTTGCAGCTCCTCCGAGGAATACGGAAGTCCCCAACTTCTGCGTTTTATGGATGATCTGTACCCGGCCGTATGATGAAATAAAGAGCAAAGTCTTAAATTGCCAGACCGACTGTGAGTGTTCATTGACTGATCACGGAACTAAGAGACCCCACCAGGGGTCGAGATTTAAGTAGGGATCGGGTGAATCCTGAGAGCAGTGTAAGGGCAGTTGGAGTTTGCTTCAGAAGGAGATCACCACTGATGCAAAGTGGCAGCAGTCTGTACCATCTACAAGATGCACTGCAGTGACTCAGCAAGGCTCCTCCAACAGCACCTTCTGAATCTGCAGTCTTTACCATCCAGAAGGACATGGGAAGCAGCCACATGGGAACACTACCACCTGCTAGATCCCCTCTGGGCCACATACTGCGCTGACCTGGAAATATAACGTGGAGATGCTGATGTGGGATTGCGATGGACAAAGTCAGGAGTCAGATGACACCAGCTGATAGATCAACTGGTTTATTTGAAATCACAAGCTTTCTGAACGCTGCACCCAACTTTGTCACTTTCTCATGATGTGTAATGAAGTAATAAAGTGGCGCTTCATCTGTCAAAGGTGGAACACCCCGAAAGGTTATGATTTCAAATAAACCTGTTGGACTTGAACCTGGTGTTATGTGTCATCTGACTTTGGCCTGGGAATATATGTTCCTTCTGTGTTGCTTGGTCACATTCCTGGAAGTCTCCCTCAATAGCACTGTGGATCTATCAACAGTACATGGCCCATAGCTAGCTCCATCCTCTCCAGGGCGGGTAGCGATGGACAATAATTCTGGGCATACAGTAATGCCAATGGCTCATAAGCAAATACAATATTTAGATCAGTGAGGGAGGGATGGGCAGGGAGTGAGGGAGGGATGGGCAGGGAGCGAGGCAGGGGCAGGAGAGGAGGGAGCAAGAGAAGGAAGGTGAGGGGGAGGGAGCGAGGGAGTGGTGATGGAGTGAGGGGGGGAGAGTGGGAGTGAGGGGGCACCACTGGGAGGGAGGGAACAAGTGAGGGAGCAAAGGACAGGGATCAGTGGACAGGGAGCGGGGCGTGGGGAGGAAGGGAGCAAGGGATGGGGTAGGGAGGGAGTGAGGGATGGGGAGGGATGGAGGTAGAAGGTGCCAGGGAGTGAGCAAGGGGTAGGAAAGGAGGGAGCAAGGGAGTGAGTGATGTGGAGAGAGGGGCTGAAGGACGCAAAGGGAGCAATAGGACAGGGAGTGAGTGAGGGAGGGAGGCATGGGGAGGGAAGGAGTGAGAGTTGCAGGGGAGGGATGAGGAGTGGGGTGTGGAGCGACGGGGATCGAGGGATTGGGGGACCGGGACCTAGTGAGTGAGGGACCAGGATCGAGGGACTGAGGGGCGAAGATCCAGGACAGGTGCGAGAGACCAAGGGACAGGGGGAGGGAGTGAGTGAGGGAGGATGTGAGGGACGGGGATGGAGGGAGTGAGGAACGTGGAGGAGGGAGAGAGTGTGGGAGCAAGGAACAGGGAGGCAGAGATTGACGGATGAGGAAGGGAGCGATGGGGAGGGAGCGATGGAGGGAGGGCAGGGATGTGGGAGTGATGGGGAGGGACAGGGAGGAGGGAGGGAGCAAGGGGCATGGTAAGGGTGGGAGTGAGTGACAGAGAGGGGTCAAGGGAGGGAGTGAGGGATGGGGAGTGAGAGACGGGGAGCGAGGAATCCAGGGACGGGGAGTGAGGGACAGGGAGTGAGGGATGTGGATAGGGAGGGAGCAAAGGATTTGGAGGCAGGGAGCGAGCGACAAGGCATTGACGGGGAGGGAGAAAGGGATGGGGAGGGGGAGGAAATGAGGGACGGTGAGGAGGCAGGGAGCAAGGGACGTGGTAAAGTTGGGAGTGAGGGATGGATAGGGATCAAGGGAGGGAGCAAGGGATGGGGACGGAGAGACAGGGAGCGAGGGACAAGGAGTGATCGAGTGAGGGACGGAGAGGAAGGGAGCAAGAGATGTGAGTAGGGAGCAAGGAAGGGGGGAGGGAGCGAGGGAGGAATGGGGAGGGAGCGAGGGAGGGGAGAGGGTGAGAGGGATGGAGAGGTGGTGAGAGGGAGGGTAGTGGTCGGGGTGGGAGTGAGGGAGAGACAGGCAGTGAGGCAGTGAGGGATGGGGATGAAGGGAGCAAAGGACCTGGTTAGGGAGGGAGAAAGGGACGGAGTGAGGGAGGGGAGGTACGGGGACATGGGGAAGGGAGGGTGGGTGCGAAGGACGGGGTGGCAGTGAGCAAGGGATGAGGAAGTGACTGGGAGGGATCAATTGAGGACGGGAAGGGAGAAGGGGAGGGAGCGAGGAATGGAGGTACGGGAGGGGGGAGCACAGGGTGTTGAGGGAGTGAGGAAGGAACAGGGAAGGGGTTGGGAGGAAAGGACGGGAAAGGGCAGATAGTGAGGGAGAGGGGAAGGAGCAAGGAAGGGATGGGAGGGTGGGAGGGAGGGTTGGGGTGGGTGGGAATGAGGGAGGGAGGGACTGATGGACGGGGAGGGAGGGAATGTGGAGGGAGCGAGGAAGGAGCGAGTGATGGGCAGGGATGGAGTAAGGAGGGAGCAAGAGGGGAGAAAGGAGGGGGCAAGCAGGGAGCAATGGACCATTTGATGGACCAAGTATGGGACGAGGAGGGAATGACAGGGAGTGAGTGAGCGAGGGAGTGCGGGTTGGGGAGGGAGCGAGAAAGGGATGTGGGTGATGGCGAGGTAGGGAGAAAGGAATGGGGAAGGGAGTGAGGGAGGGACGGACAGGGAGGGAAGGAGCGTGTGACGGGGTGGGAGAAAATGAGGGAGTGAGGAACAGAGAAGGAGTGATGGAGGGAGTGAGGCTTGGGGAGGGAGCTAGGGAAAGTGAGGGAGAGAGTGAGAACGGAGTGAGGGAGGAAGGAAGGTAGAAGTGAAGAAGGAGCTTGGGACGGGGAGGGAGCGTGGAACAGAGAAGGAGCAAGGGAGGGGTGAGGCAGAGGGAGGGAGCGAGGGAAAAGGAGCAAGTGAGGGAGACAGTGAGAATGGAGCGAGGGAGGAAGCAAGGCAGAAGCGAGGAAGGAACTAGGGGCGGGGCCAGAGTGAGTGAGGCAGTGAGGAGTTAGCAAGTGGGGAGCAAGGAGGGAGCAAAGAGAGAGGAACGGACCAATTGAGGGACCGAGCGAGGGATAGGGAGGGAGGGAGGGACGGTGTGGGAGTGAGGGAAAAGGAGATGGAGAGATGTGAAAAGAGGAGGCAATTGACCGGGAGTGAGGAAACAGGAACAAGGGACAGGGAGGGAGCGAGTGAGGTAGGGAGGGACAGGGTGGAAGCAAGGATTTGGGTGGGAAGGAGTGAAGAACGTGGAGGGATGGAGCAAGCGATGGGGACGGAGCAAGGGCGGGAGAGAGGGACAGACAGGGAGCGAGGGATGGAGTGAGGGTTGGGGAATGAGTGAGGGGAGGTAGTGAGGCAGATAGTGAGGAGGGACCAAGGGAGGGAGCATGGAAGGAGCGAGGAAGAGACGCAATGGGACCAAGGGAGGGAGCAAAGAGGGAGCAAGGGCGGAGTGACGGACGGATCGAGTGACCAACCGAGGGATAGGAGGGAAAGAGGGTCGAGGTGGGAGTGAATGAGGGAGTGAGGGATGGAGAGGCAGAGATGCGAAGCCAGGAAGCGAGTGACTGGGAGCGAGAAATGAGGAGTGAGCGATGGGGAGGGAGTGAGTGACGGGGAGCGAGAAGCGGGGAGTGAGGGATTGGGAGGGAGCATGCGACAGAACGAGGGATGGGAAGGGAGCGAGGTAGCAAGGGATGGGGAGGGAGAGGCGGGGAGGGAGGGAGCAAGAGACGGAGAGGGAGGGGCTGGGAGTGAGTGACGGAGGGAGCAAGGGACGGGAAGGGAATGAGGGAGCAAGGGACAGGGTGGGGACGAGGGAGGTAACGAGGGAGCAGGAAGGAGGGAGTAAGGGGGTAGCCAGGGACTGGGCCGGGGACACGGAGAGAGTGAAGGAAAGAGACAGGGAGGGAGTGAGGGATGCGGAGGGAGCAAGTGAGGGAGCAACGGTCAGGGAAGGAGTGAGGGATGGGTAGAGATCGAGGGACGAAGAGGGAGCGAGTGAATGGCAGATGAAGCGAGTGAGCGAGAGGCAGAGGAAGCGAGGGAGAAGGGACGACAAGGGAGAGAGGGATGGGAAGGGAATGAGCGAGGGAGTCAGGGACAGGGAGAGAGTGAGGCACAGGGAGGGAGGGAGCAAGGGGCGGGACGGGAGGGCCTGGGAGCAAGGGACAATGATCAGGGACCGAAGGGCGGGAGCGATGGACGGGGAGTGAGGGACGTGTGGGAGGCAGGGAGCAAGGGACGAGTGAGGGAGTGACGGGGAGGGATCGAGGGAGGGAAGGACTGGGACGGGGAGGGAGAGAGGGAGGTGTGTAAGGAGCGAGGGACGCAGATGGAGGGTGGGAAGGAGGGAGGGACTGGGAGGAAGGAAGCGAGAAAGGGACAGGGAGCCAGGGAGTGAGGCATGTGGAGGAAGGAGAGCATGGGACAGGGTAGGGAGGGAGCAAGGGACGGAGTGGGTGTGAAGGACAGGGTTGGAAGGAGGGACCGATGGACTGAGTGAGAGAGAGGGAGGGAATGAGGGTCAGGGTGGGAGTTAGCGAGGTGCAGGGAGGGAGCGAGGGTTGGGGAGGGAGTGAGGGACTGAGCAAGGAGGTAGAGCGGGGAGCAAGGAGGGAGCAAGTAGGGAGCTACGACTGATAGAGGGAACGAGCGAGGGATGGGGAGGGAGTGAGGGACGTGGTGGGAGCAAATTAGGGAGTGAGGGATAGGAAAAGAGTGAGCAAAGGAGCGAAGGACAGGGAGCGATGGAGCAATGGTGTGGGAGCAAGGGGCACGGAGGAATGGAGGAATGGCAAGGGAGCAAGGGATGGGGAGGGAGCTAGGGACGGGAAGGGAGTGAGCGGCGGGTAGGAAGCAAGGGTGTAAGGACAGGGAGGGGACGAGGGAGGAAACAAGGGAGCAGCGAGGAAGGAGTAAGGGAGTAGCAAGGGACTGAGCGAGGGACAGGCCGTGAGTGAGAGAAAGAGACAGAGAGGGAGTGAGGGACGGGCAGGGACCGAGGGATGGCTAGGGAACAAGGGATGTATTGGGAGTGAGGGAGTGAGTGATGGGGAGGGAGCGAATGAGTGACAGATGACGTGAGTGAGCGAGACGCAGCAGGAGGAAGAGAGTGATGGATTGCGAGGGAGAGATAAGGCACAGCAAGGGAGTGAGGGACAGGGAGGGAACGAGCGAGGGAGCGAGGGATGGGGAGAGAGTGAGGAACAGGGTGGGAGCGAGGGAGTTAAGGATGGCGAGGGAGTGAGGTATGGGGAGGGAGTGAGGGAGCTATGGATGGGGAGGCAAACGAAGAATGAGGGATGGAAAGGGAGCGAGGAAGCAAGTGAGCAAGGGAGAGAGGAATAGAGCAAAAGAGAGAGGGTCAGAGCGAGGGAGCAAGGGACTGGGAGGGAGGGACCGAGAGACGGGGAGAGAGGAAGCAAGCGATGGGGAGAGTGTGAGTCAGGGAGCGAGGGATTGTGAGGGAGGGAGGGTCGGCGAGTGAGTAAGGGGCAGAGAGGAAGGGAGCAAGAGAGTGAGGGACAGGGAGAGAGGGAGTGATGGAGCGAGGGACGCCATGTGAGCGTTGGAGGGAGCGAGTGACATAACGGGAGTGAGAGAGGGAGTGAGTGGCAGGGAGGAAGTGACGGAGGGAGGAACTGGAGCAAGGGACGGGAGCAAAGGACAGAGGGACAGGAGAGAAGGATGGAGAGACAGCTTGCAATAGGATCAGGGGATGGGGATGGAGTGAAGGATGGGGAGGGAGCGACGGTCAGGGATGGAGCAAGAGACATGGAGCGAGGGACAGGGAAGGAGCAAGGGGTATGGAGGGACAGGGAGGATAAGTGGCAGGGAGTGAGGAACAGGGAAGGGCAAGGAGGGGGAGGGACAGGGAGGGAGCAAAGAAAAGGGAAGGAGGGAAAGAAATGAAGGAACAGGGAGAAGGATTGGGAGGGTCAGGGAGGTAGACAGGGTTGGACGGACAGGGTGGGAGCCTGTTTCTCTCAACACAGAGACAAACAACAATATAGTTTGCTGTGCTGCTTGGCACTTTTTAATGAACGTTAATTACATATTGAAGTTATGGATGCAGTCAGTGGAATGGTGCCTTTTCTCTTTGGCCTGTGAGTTGAGAGAAACTTTGACATGTTTCCCTGTAACCCCCTGTGGGATAAGATTGGATAAACCAGCACTACCCTCAGTCTGTTACCATAGCGACAGGCTGCTTCATTTCTGGAACATTGAACTGAAATCAGAAAATCCGGGATGGATTGATTAATGAGTGAATTTGATTGATGGATGAATTTGGGTGAAGGGATATTTCAACACATTCTTCAGCTGCTGCCTGAACTTAGTCTGGGTCACGGCATAAATCGCCGTGTTTGTGCAGCAACTGAGGAGCTGCAGCATGAAGCCCAATTCCTGCACGAAGTAATCGAGGTACACAGACCGATACCCAAAAGACCACATCCGGGACCACACAGAATACACCATTAACATTGACCATAACAGGATGAAATTGGCCGAGATCACAAACAGTAAAATGATGGATTTTTTTCGATTTTGCATTTCTGTGTCACACTGACCGTCCCCATTGGTGTGAGCCCGGAGTCTCCTGCGGGCTCTGTTGGTCACTAAAATGTGTCTGACGGTGAAAACATTGAGCAGCAGAATCAGGAGAAATGGGAGAGTCGGGGTTAGAATGTGGTGGAGGAACTCGATTGTGACCCAGACACGAGACCTTTGAACATTGAGTGTTCCCTCACAAAACCAGGGGGTGTTTACCAGCCAATACCGAGCTGTGAGCATAAAACACCAGAAAATGTTCTTTAAACAGCTCAGCACAGTCACTGTTCCCAGAACCACAGCCGCCGTTTTCTCACTGAAATATTTTTTTTCAGCTTCTGGCAACAAATGGCCACAAATCGATCAAAGGTGAAAGTGACGGTGAACCAGACAGAACAGTCAGTGGCTGCATAAAGCAGGATGGCGTGGATATTACACACAGGGATGAAGAACAGGAAATAAAACTGTTCCCAATAAACAATAGGAATGTGTCTCAGGATCAGGTCGAGGATCATGACCATTAGATCCGCCACGGCCATGGCTCCCAGGTAACGTCTGACACATGAGGACAATCCACAATCTTTATAAAGCAGGACGTAGATCGTCACCACGTTCACTGTGAGGAAGGAAAACAAATAAAATATATATCAGAGGCAAAGTTACCAGTTTGATTGAGGCCCCAGTGACATTTTCAAATGTATCGCTGGTTTACTGAAAAAAAAATGAAGCTGAAATAACCTGTAGTAATGTCTCAATTTGTTTTATTTTACAAAAAGCCGAACATAAAATACAAGAAACTCTCCCTCCTGAAAGACACAAACACACATCCATGAGGACAGACGGCTTCTCGAACATTCCCACAGACTCAATCACTCGAGAGCAGGCACAGGTCATTTCCTTACAGTTCTTGCTATAGAGGGTGAAGACGTTGCTGTCCTGAAGGATTCTCTCCCAGTTCTCTGAATACAAACAGAGGATGGAAATTTCAGTCTTTTCGTCCACATTATGGTCAATTTTTGTTTGTGAAGAAACATGAACACAGGGAAAATGTATTCACCCCATTAACTACCTGAGGGGAATTTGAAACAGTGTCTCCTTTGCTCTGGAATGGGATCTTTTCCGTCGGGATCTTATCTTTTGTTCAATTAACTGGCATCCAACTGTTCACAAATAATGTCGGATACAGAATGTTCTGGGGAATGTCGGTTACTGGATGTTCCGGGGAATGTCGGATACAGAATGTTCCGGGGAATGTTGGTTATGGAATGTTCTGGGGAATGTCGGTTACAGAATGTGATGGAGTCATGAAGATCCACATCACAAAGGCCCTTCTGTCCATCAGTTTTGGTGAGATCCACTCAGCCTCGCGGTGGGAATCTCTCCCCAAACTCAACACAACTAGCAAACACAAATTAAAGGCATTGCCAGATCAGCTGAAGTGGCCAGTTATCTCACATTCTCAATCCACCTCACAGAACCAGCCCAGACACTACAAACCCAGATGGAATATCTGTTCAGCATGGAGAGCTGTGCAGACCAGGCCAGTGTCCTGATCAATACAACCGGGCAATCTGTCCAGAGTGGGACACTGTGCAGACCTCACCAGGCAAATAGATATCAGTCCAGCACGGGGAGCTGTGCAGACCACATCGGTGCATTGATCTATAAACCCGGACCAGGTATCTCTCCAGCACGGGGGGGCTATGAAGTGAACACCACTGAACTGATCTGTCAACCCACAGCAGTTCCCCTCCCAGCGTGTAGATCTGTACAGACCACCCCAGTGCAGTGCTCGGTAATGCTATGTTAAATCGCTGCCCAGCCTGGGGAAACTTGCAGCCCATGCTGGAAGTGACAGGATGTGCGGCTCCCATCCATTGGCAGCTCCATATCTCCAATGTGGCATGACAAGGGGTGCCATGGGTGTGAAAGTCACTGCCAGAGAGAGATCAGGGCATCAGTTGAAATACGAACAAATGGGATGGGTTGTGAATATAGACAGAAAGGGGGAGATTGAGAGACTGTGTGATCGAAGGATGTGTTCTCAATTTTAGAATGCTGACATGTAGACATACTCCCCAAAACTGAAAACACTGCATCGATCCAACATTGTCGACTGATTCAATCCGGATACCTCACTCCTTCCCCCTCACCTACACCATTACTAAGAGCAGGGCCATGCACATTCACCCTCGTTCCCTCCCTCCCTTTCCCTCATTCCAGGAGGAACAGCCTGGAATAGGACAGAAAAGACCAAGCAGGGTGGTGGTGTTCCCCACATCAGTTCCCTCACACACCTTCCCCCGCCGCATGGGGAGGGCCCTGGAATGAGCCGGAGAAAACCAGGATGACCTGTGTGGAGATTTCAAAATACACGCGTCCCACCGACCAAGTGAGGAGCAATGTTCAGTGAAGGGTAATTCTCACTTTAAACCCACTGTCAGTTCCATTCCCACCTGGCACAGCTTAGAAACTGTGTCCCGATGCCATCTCCCTTTTATATCGCGCCGGTACAAATGGAATCCCCACTGTCTCGGTGGGCAGGAGGGTGGGCTCACAACACATCGTCTCCACCAGCTCCCAGGAAGGGAGCACGGAGTCTCCCTCCTACCCCTCCTCCTTCAGACAACTCAGATACTGAAACTAACCTGTAATATTTACTAGTCTCCCAACTTGTCCCTACATCTTCAATAACCAAGCATTGAAAATCTCATAGAGTCACAGTCCCCATAGAACAACTGAAATACTGTCACACTCACTGGAGTGAGCAAATACTGATGAACTCTCATGGAGTGACTCAAATAATGAAATGCTGTCCACGGAATAACAGAAATCCTGACACACACCAAATGGAGTTCATGAAATATTGACAAACCACAGAGTCAGAGAAATTCTGATAGGCTCCCCTTATTTGTGGAAGTATTGGTGTATTTGTGTGTGTGTTACTGTGTGTCTCTGTGTGGGGCAGGTCTGACAGTCTCTGTGCTGTTTGATGTGATGCAATGCAACTCTCTGCTGGTCTCCACATGCCATTGCACAGGCAGCAGCCGAGGATGAGAACCATCAGGGATTTATTCAGAGAGGGACTGGGAGGGCAGCAGCTCACAACACCATCAAAACTGATTTCTTCTTCATGTACTTATTGAAATGTCTTTTAAATATTGTAACTGTACTCACTTCCAACATTTCATTTGGAATTTTATTCCATACCGGACCACTCTCTGTAAAATAATTGCCCCCATGTCTCTTTTAAAATGTTTGGTCCTCAAAGCTTGAAACATCCCCACAGACTTGAAATCCTCCATCCCCAAGAAAAGGTAACCGACATTCAACTTATTTGGGCACCTCATGATTTATAAGCCTCAATCAGGTCACCCCTCATCCTCCTGTGCACAAGTCAGTGAAGTCCCAGCCTATGCAGCCTCTGTAAACACTCTGATGTGGTGACGTATTTGGACGGAATCAGTCGACAGTGTTGGACCCATGCAGTGTTTTCAGTGTAAGGGAGTATGTCTACCTGTCAGCATTCTGAAACTTGTGAACACATCCTTCCATGACACTGTCTCTCTATCTCTCCTTCTCTCTATATATATCCAACCCATCCCATTTGTTCATATTTGAACCGATTCCAGACCATCTCTCTCAGGCAGTGACACGCATGGCACCCCTTGTCCTGGCACAGGCAGCACAGTGGCTCAGTAGTTAGCCCTGCAGCCTCACAGCACCAGGGACCTGGGTTCAATTCCAGCCTCGGGCAACTGTCTGTGCGGAGTTTGCACGTTCTCCCCGTGTCTGCGTGGGTATCCCCTGGGTGCTTCGGTTTCCTCCCACAGTCCAAAGATGTGCAGGCTTGGTGGATCGGGCATGCTAAATTGCCTGTAGTGTTCAGGAGTGTGTGGGTTACAGGGGGATGGGTCTGGGTGGGATGCTTCAAGGGGTGGTGTGGACTTGTTGTGCCAAGGGGCCTGTTTCCATACCATAGGAAATCTAATCTGATCCTTATATCTCAAACAATCCATTCTCACCGACATCCCGGTAAATCTCTGCTGATCCCTCTCCAGGTTAACATTATCCTTCCTATAACAGTGCGACCAGAACTGGATACAGTACTTCAGAAGATGCCTCACCTACATCCTGTACAACATGAAAATGACATCCCAACTCCCAAACTCAAAGGCCTGAGCACAGAAGGTAACAAACTAAATGCCTTCTTAACCAGCCTGTCTGTATGTGACACAGACTTCGAAGAATTATACCTGATGGCCTCCTCTCTGTTCTGCAACACTAACAAAGGCCCTAATTTAAATTGTATAAGTCCTGCCCTTGTTTGTTTTACCAAAAGCAATGTCTTGCATTTATGCAAATTAAACACAATCTGCCACACCACAGCCCAGTGAGTGATATTCCCACCCCGCCAACACAACCCTGACATGTTTTGAAAGACCCTCCCAACTCCAGAAGGCCTACAAACTCCTGCCTTTATTTTCGCGAAGACCCTGAGCTTGGTTTGCCTTGTGCGGGCAGCAGGAGCCGTGGGGTGGTGGTGGGAGTGTGGATTGCAGACCAGCCTGTGATGGGGCGATTCATTTCCTTCACGGTACAGAGTTTGCCAATGGGCACCCAGATGGGCCCTAGTTATGCCTGTCTCTTCATTGGGTACGTGGAACGTTCCTTTTCCCAGTTCTATTCTGCTACCCTCCCGCACCCACAGCTCTTTCTCCACTGTATCAATGCTATTACCGGAGATAGTAGGAACTGCAGATACTGGAGAATCTGAGATATCATCAGTACTGCTTCTCTTTCTCGTCTGGAATTAGAAAGCTTCACATATTTTGCTTCCAATTTCCACCCTGCCCTCACTTTCAATTAGTCTATCTCTGACACCTCCCTTCCCTTCTTCAACATTTCTGTTTCCATTTCTGGGATAGACTGGCCACTAATATTTATTACAAATCCACTGTCTCCCACAGCTACCTGGGCTATATGTCCTCACACCTTCCTTCCTATAAAATCCTGTAAATATCTTGCATTTATGCAAATTAAACATAATCTGCCACACCACAGCCCAGTGAGTGATATTCCCACCGCACCCCCACACAACCCTGACATGTTTTGAAAGACCCTCCCAGCTCCAGAAGACCTACAAACTCCGGTCTTTATTTTTGCAAAGACTCCCTCCATCCCATTCTCTCAGTTTCTCCGTTTCCAGCACATATGTTCAGATGAGGCTAACTTCAACAAGAGAGCCTCCGACATGTCCACCTTCCTCCTCAACCAAACATTCCCCAGCTCCTTTGTTGACAGGGCATTCAAACAGGTCTGATCCATCTCGCACACTTCTGCCCTCTCTCCTTCTCCTTCCTGCTGCAACAGCGATAGGGTTCCCCTTAGCCACACCGACCATCTCAACAGCATCAACATCCAGAAGATCATCAGACGCCATTTCTGCCACTTTCAGTGAGATGCCACCACCAGACCACCTCTCCCTTGATAACAAAGTGTGAAGCTGGATGAACACCGCAGGCCAAGCAGCATCACAGGCCTGTCTTCCACAGGGACCGTTCTCTCCGGGACACCCTCGTACGCACTTCCTTTACCCCCAACAATTCCCCACAGCCCTATGGCCCTTCCCCTGTAACCGGTGAAGTTGCAACACCTGCCCATTTACCTCCTCCCTCCCCAGTATCCAAGGGCCCAAACATACCTTCCAGGTGAAGCAACACTTCACCCGCACTTCCCAGAATCTAGGCTACTGCATTCGCTGCTCACAATGTGGTCTCCTCTACATTGGGAAATGAAGTGAAGACTTGGTGAACGCGAGGTAGAACATCTATGCTCGGCTTGTAAAAAAAGTCTCTGAACTGCCTGTTGCCTGCCAATTTAATGCACCGTCCTGCTCCCTGGCCAACATCTCTGTCTCTGGCTTGCTGCAGTGTTACAGTGAAGCCCAAAGCAAGCTGGAGGAACAACACCTCATTTTCCAACTGGGGACCCTACAACCCTCCAGACTCAATATTGAGTTCAATAATTTTAGGGCCGAAACTCTCCCTTGTCCCACACCCGACTGCGCACACCAGGCCTTGTTACCACATACCCTGCCATTACACACTCCCTGTTGTTAGTCACTAACAGTCCCTATTAACAACTATTCACCCTTCCAGCCTGATCGCTATTAACTCCTTTGTCTGTCCAACTTCTTTCTATCTCTTTGGGCCCTAGCATCTCGTTTACTCTCTAGCCCACCTACCTCCCTATTTTCAGCATATAAACTGACATTTTCTCAGCCACCATCAATTCCGAGGAAGAGTCACTGAACCCCAAACATTGACTCCTTTTTTCTTCCTTCAAAGATGCTGCCAGATCTGCTGAGCTTTTCCAGCAACTTTGTTTTTGATCCTAGAATATAATTTGTTGCTGTTTAACATTTAATGCTTTTAGGATGAGGGCAGTCACACCTTAGAGTTGGGAAATAGAAATCTGCAATATGATCTTTTGGGGTTGAAAATTATGCTCTTTTGTCGTGTCTGGTGTTCAGTAATGTCTAATCGAGATTCTTCATAGTGAAGAACATGTCTGCAGAATTTCTTTCCCTAACATTGCAGTCTCCAGATATAGTAGGAACTGCTGCTGCTGGAGAATCTGAGATAACAAAGTATCGAGCTGGATGAACACAGCAGGCCAAGCAGCATCAGAGGAGCAGGAAAGCTGACATTGCTGGTCTGGACCCTTCTTCAGAAATGGGGGAGGGGAAGGGGATTCAGGAATAAATAGAGAGAGACGGGGGAGGCGGATGGAAGATGGATAAACGAATAGATCGGTGGAGAGGAGACAGACAGGACAAGGAGGCTGGGATGGAGCCAGTAATGGTGAGTGTCAGTGTGGAGGTAGGGTGGAGGTTGGTCATTCTAGAGAAGACAGACAGGCCAAGGAGACAGGGATGAGACTGGTTGGTAGGAGGTAGGGGTGGGGGTTGAGGTGGGAGGAGTGGATCAGTGGGAGAAAGGATTGACAGGTCAGGGAGGCAGGGACGAGCTGGGCTGGTTTTGGGATGCAGATGGGGGTCGGGAGATTTTGAAGCTTGTGAAGTCCACATTGATACCGTTAGGCTGCAGGGTTCCCAAGCAAAATATGAGGTCCTGTTCCTGCAGCCTTCGGGTGGTATCGTTGTGGCATTGGATGAGGCCCAGGATGGACATGCCATCCAGGGTGTGGAGCGTAGATGTTCCACAAAGCGGTCTCGAAGGCTCCGCTTGTTTTCCCCAATGAAGTGGAGGCCACATCAGGAACAGGGGATACAATATACATTAGCAGATGTGCAGGTGAACATCTGTTTGATGTGGAAGGTTTTCCTGCAGCCTGGGATGGAGGGTACGGGGTGGTGGGGTCGGGGCACGTTCCGCACTTCTTGCAGTTGCAGGGAAAAGAGCCGGGTGATGTGGAGCTGGAGGGGAGTGTGGAGCGGACAAGAGATTCATGGAGAAAGTGGTCCCTCCGGAAAGCAGGGAAGAGTGGCGAGGGAAAAATGTCTTTGGTGGTGGGGTCAGATTGCAGATGGCGCACGTGCTGGGGGATGATTTGTTGGATCCGGAGGTTGGTGGGGGTGGTCGGGGCCGTTGTGGTATGTAAGGGCGAGAAGATTCTGTTTTGGTTTTATTGAGCGGAGGGGGTGTGAGGGATGAGTTGTGGAAAACATGAGAGATGCGTGTGAGGGGATTTTCAACCACTGTGGAGGGGGCTTGCAACCCTTGAAAAACGAAGACATCTGGGATGTCTGGGAGTGGAATGCCTCATCTCAGGAGCACATGCAGAGGAGGCGCAGGAATTGGGAATAGAGAATGACATTTTTGCAAAAGGTGGGTGGGAAGAAGTGTATTCTAGGTAGCTGTGGGAGTTGGGAGGCTTGAAATGGATATTGGTTTCCAGGTGGTTTCCAGAGATGGAAACACAGAGGCCCAGGAAGGAGAGAGATGTATCACAAATGGTCCAGGGAAACTCAAGGTTGGTGTGGAAGATGTTGGTGAAGTGGATGAACTATTTGAGCTCCTTGTGGGAGCACAACGCAGCACCGATACAGTTATCAACATAAGGGAGGAAGAGGTGGGGTTTACGGCCAGCGTGGCTTCGGAAAAGGGATTGTTCGATGTAACCTACAAAGACGCAGGCATAGCTTGGGCCCATGCAGGTACCTACGGCCAACCCCTTTGTCTGTAGCAAGTGGAAGGACTTGAAGGAGAAGTTATTAATGGTGAGGACGAGTTCAGCTAAGCGGACAAGGGTGTCAGTGAAGGGGGACTGGTCGGGCCTGGGGGACAGGAAGAAGCAGAGGTCCTTTATGTCATCTGTATGGGGAATACAAGTATACAGGGATTGGAGGTCCATGGTGAAGATGAGGTGTTGGGGACCAGGAAATTGGAAGTTCTGGAGGAGTTGGAGGGCGTGGGTGGTATCATGGACATTGTTGGGAGTTGCTGGACCAAGGGAGAGAAAATGGAGTCCTGATAGGTGGAGATAAGTTTGGTGTGGACAGGAGCAGGCAGACACAGTGGGTTGACCAGGGCAGGCAGGTTTGTAGATTTTGGGAAGGAAATAGAACCAGGCGGTGCAGGATTAGGGAATGATGAGGTTGGAGACTGTGAGTGGGAGGTCACCTGAGGTGATGAGGTTGAGGATGGTCTGGGAGATGATATATTGGTGGTCATGGGTAGGGTCATGATCAAGGAGGCAGAAGAGGGAGGTGTCAGAGAGCTGGCATCTGGTCACTGCAATGTCGAGGACAGTGCGCCATTCTCCAACTGTGCTTCCCTTGTCCGCGGATTTTATAGTAAGGTGAGGATTGGAGACAACGGAGCGAAGGGCTGTATGTTCTGCGGGGCCAGGTTGGATTGGATGAGAGGGGTGGAGAGGTTGAGGCAATTGATGTCTCAATGGCAGTTGCAGATAAGAAGTCGAGGGAGGCTAGGAGGCCTGGGGATGGTGTCCAGGAGGAGGGGGTGTGTTGGCGGTGGGAGAAGTGGTCAGTAGAGGGAGGATTTCAGATAATAACCATTTGAGCTGGAAATCATAGCCAAGCAATTAAAGATGTTAATAGTTTATCTCAATGGCACAGCACATTCCCTCAACATCCTGTAGTTGAGGCAAGTACCTTGCATTTGTTCAACACTGAAAAATCTTCCCTGTGTACTTCAGCAAATTTAACCAGAATTTGATAAACCCAAACTCAGTTGATAGTTGGCACGCAAAATGAGACTCAAAATCTGGGCATGACTTTGGTCTTGTGTAATGGGTAGCGCCAATGCCTCTGTGGCTGTGCTCTGATTCAATTCCAATCTCTGAATCTAGGATAATGTCACTAGCTCTGGACCAGAAGTTCTGGATACAACTCCTGCCAGTCGCAGAGGTGTGTCACAGCCTGTCAGAACAGGTTGATGAGCAAATATACGGGACAGTCATATTATAGATTCAGGGGCCTTCGCAGTGTGGTGGCCTTCACCTTTGGACCAGAGGTCTCCATTCAAATCCCACAGCAGTGTTTCAATAAAATGTCTAAACAAGTTGGTGAATGTTTTTCCAGAATTGTGACTTGATTGAGAAGGACCAGTGTTGAATTTCAGAATTCAGGCCCGGGATAACAGAAAGCACAGCCATTCGTGTTGATTGGAGTAAAATGTGCGCCTTATATATATTTATAAAAACATGAAGGGCATGGATCGGGTGAATAGTCAGGATCTTTTTCCAGAGTATGGGGAGTCAAACATTAGAAGCACAGGTTTATGGAACAACGGGAAAGATTTATGAACCATACGAATGAATTTCCAGACAAAGTGCTTGAGGCTTGTGAAAACACCATTTCAAAGGATGGGTACATATATTGGAAGGGTCCAGAGGAATGTTAGCCAAATGCTGGCAAATGGGATGAGATTAATTTCGGATACCTGGGCAGCATGCACATGTGGACCAAAGGATTTGTTCCCATACTGTACATCTTTATGACTCATTCATTTACTCAGGATCTCTTTGTAATCTTGGATAACCTTGTCTGTCCATGGTTCAAATAATCTCAGTGTCATCCGTAAACTTGCTAACCTTGCCTTCTATAATTTTCATCTAAAGCATTCTTCTAAATGACAACCAAAAGTAAATCTAGCACCAATCCTTGTGGATCACCGCTAACCACAGGTTTCCAGTCTGAACGACAGTCCTCCATGGACACCCTGTCCCCTGCCATAAAGCAGAAACACGCGCACACACACCTGCATACGCACACGCAGGCACTTGCATACACGCACACAGCCGTAGAGATAGATATATTTTGATGAATAAGCAGTTCAAGCGTTATGGTGAGAAGGCAAGAGAATTGTTATGAGAAATATGTCAAGCTTAATCGAACAGCAGAGCAGACTCGATGGGCCAGATGGCAAATTCTGCTCCAATTTCTGATACTGTCTGGTCTGAAGGTATCGGGAATATTTAGAGGAGGTAATTTGCTGTGAAGCTAACACACTTTAAGAAGTCTCCCAATTAAGACTGAGATACGAATATCTCTTTCTATTTAATATTGTGCTGTCTGTGGTGTTCTCATACCCAGGGAATAGTGAACACTGGGTTAGTGAAGATATTCAAGGTGGAGCTCAACTGACCATTAATGGACAAGAGAGTCCATTATTGGGAATAAACAGGAAAAGTGTGTTCAGCCACAAACAGATCAGCCATGATCTTTCTAAATGAAGCAGCAGTCTCGAGCGTCCGATTGGCCAACTGCAGCTTGTATCCTGTTTGTTGTTGTCTCACTCCACCCTTCAAAGCTGTTACTGAGGAAAAGGATGTCCCCATTCAAACAGTCATGGTTGCTATCATAGAGACACAGAGATAAAAAGCATGAAAACAGAGCCTTCGCTCCAGCTCATCCACGCCATCCCGATAACCTAAATCAATCCGGGCCCATTTTCCAGCATTTGATCCATTCCTCTCTAAACCATTCCGAAACATATACCCATCCTGATGCCATTTAAATGCTGTAATTGTACCAGCCTCCACCACTTCCTCTGGCAGCTCATTCCATAAACACGCCACCCTCTGCATGAAAATGTTGCCCCTTAAGTCCCTTTTAAATCTTTCCCCTCTCTCCTTAAAGCTGTGCCCTCTCGTTTTGGACTCCCCCACCCCGAGGAAAAGACCTTGGCTGTTTCCACTCCTGTGTCTCTTATGACTTTGCAAACGTCTGTAAGGTCACTCATCAAAGGCTTATTATTTTCTTGCGTACCAATTGTGGCAATTTTTCCACACAGCGCCCACAGCCAAAAATGAAATTAATCATTAAGATTACCTGTACTCGTGGTGTTGTTATAGGGACAAATGTTAACCGGACTGATAGGAAATCTCCCCTCTTCCTCGCTACATTTCTGTGGAAAATTGAACACCTGATTGATAGGGCAGACCAGATTTATTACTGCATCTCAAAGACAGCATTTTTGACCTTGCAGCATTCCACTCAAATAGTACTCCACATTCTGTGCTTGTATTTTAAACGCTTAAGGATCAGAATCATTGACAGTACAACCTCTACCTGATGATCTGACAACAAATAGCCCTAATGGTGTGTTGCTGAGCTCAGATACACCTCAACAACCAGCTACACACCACAGGAGAGGCCCTGCAATCATTCCCAGCTGCTACACAGCAAGTCCTGGTTAGCTGACGGGAAATGCAGAATGTAGATAATTATTTAGTTGCAGGTTGGAAAGCTGCGACTAATGGAATTCCTAAAGGAATGTTGTGAGTTCATCAACAGTTTACAATCCAGATTAATGATGTCGATGAAGGGCTGTTCGGATTGGAGCTCAATGTGCTAGTACAGCATTATATTCACCCAATAAGATGACAAGTGGAGGGAGGCGATCTACACTGGTGTGTCGACAGGCAGTGTTTGGGAGCAAACTTCCGGCAATGCAAATAAAATAGCACAGTGTGGGTTATGGGACATTTGTGTTTTGGGGAAAGGATAAAACAGCAGTAAATTATATGACCGGAGAAGTAGCGCACAAATCAGTGCGACTGAGTGATTTGTGTGTCCTGGTACAGAAATCATATAAAGTTAGTCTGAAGATGTCGCAAGTGATTTGGAAAGTTAATGGAATAGTGCTGTATCTTGAAAAGGGTGCTGGGTATGACGTGAGGCATGTCTCCCTGCTTCTGTACAGGGCATTGCTGAGAATCCCTCTCATGCTCTGTCTGAAGTTATGATGCCCGAAACTGAAAAAAAATCACAATGGCCTTTGAAACTTTTCAAAGATGGTTCTCTGTCCACTGTCCTGTGACGAAGGCATTATGTTATGGAGGATTAACAGTTTAGTTCTGAGAACCAGAAATGTTCTTGACTATATAAGAACGTGAGGAGAGTGTAATTGGTGAATACCTGACGGATAATTTGTCTTCATTGGGAGGATACAACTGGGGAAATAATTTTAAAAATAAAACAGATTCTGAGCAAGGTTCACTTGACCTGAAACATTAATTCTAATTTCCCTTCATAGATGCTGCCAGACTGCTGAGCTTTTCCACTAATTTCTCTATTTCTTTAGGAGTAAGACACATTCATTTTAATATAGATGTTGTGAAGACATCAAGGCTTGTTATTTTTAAATTATGCAGGCACGTATAAACATGTCTTTAAATCAAGTAGGCCTTTTTGTTGCTCAGGAAATGAGTCTGTGTATGACAGCAGCAATGATGCGTCAACATGGAGCAGGGAACGTGATGGAAAGAAATAGCTCGGGCAATGTTCAAGAGGACCCCACATGTTCATATCTGGGGGTTGGATAGCATTATTGCATGATTCAACTCAGAGAGGAGAAAAGAAACGCAACCGACCTGAAAAGCAACAGCCTATCGCTCCCTCTCTATTTCCTTGTTCCTCATCGCATCAATGTATGAGAGCTGAATACACACCAATTATCTTTACGTCTCATGGAGGATTCATGATGAGGATAAAGTGGAATCTCCAACTGCCTGCAGCAAAGGGAATTCAGCTAAATCTAATAGTTCCAGGGAATAATCCCATTGCCAACAACTTGTGCGAGCAGAACAAATTTGGAAGCAGAATAACAGTTGGGACAATCTCACACATTTTTCCTTTTGTCATGAGTTCGACTGTTACGTGGACAAAGTTCTTTCAAATTAATATTTCAGCTTGTCATCAAATATACGTGTGTGTGTCTGTGTGTCTGTGTGTGTGTGTGTCTTTGTGTGTGTTTCTTCTTTGCATCATAGTTTGAGTAAAATTGGTTTGGTCATAAATGTGTCATTTTAGCAGATTCAAGAAAACTGTCTGACTCTTTCCTGACACTGACCCAGACCCAGTGTGAGACCTATATTATCGGCCACATCACCAACCTGGTTACATTTAAAATTTGTAGTGATCAGGGGAGAGGTGGGACTAGAAAAGGAAACAGTGACCCGGCAAGCCAGTGCGTCAGAGACCAGTGAGTCTGACATGAGTGCTGGATAAGTTGTTGGAGGGGATTCTGAGGGCTAGGATTTACATACATTTGGAAAGGCAAGAAGTGAATAGGGATAGTAAACATTGCTTTGTGCAGTGTAAATCACATCTCACGAACTTGATTATTTTGAAGAGGTGATAAAGAAGGTTGATGAAGGCAGAGTGGCAGACACTTTCCAAATCGGCTTCAGGAAGGTGTTCCATAATGTTCTGAATGGTAGACAGATTAATAATAGGTAATCACATGGAATCCAGGGGGAGCAAGCCAATTGAATTCAAAATTGGCTTGAAGGTGGAGGATTGTTTTATAGACTGGAGACCAGTGACCAGCGGTGTGCCACAAGTATCAGTGCTGAGTTCACTGCTTTCCATCATTAATATAAAGGATTTGGATGTGAATATCAGAGACATGGTTAGTCAGTTTACAGATGACATCAAAAAGTGATGCAGTGGACAGTGGTGAAGTTTATCTCAGAATGCAATGGGACATTGAACAGATGGGCCAATGGACCAAGGTGTGGCTGATGGAGTTTAATTTAGATAAATGAGAGGTTTTGCGTTTGGTAGAGTAAAGCAGGGCAGGACTTTGGACCCCACACCTCAGGAAGGACACACTAGCCCTGGAGCGTGTCCAGCGGAGATTCACACGGATGATCCCTGGAATGGTAGGTTTAACATATGATGAACGGCTAAGGATCCTGGGATTGTACTCATTAGAGTTTGGAAGGTTGAGGGGAGACCCAATAGAAATTTACAAAATAATGGATGGTTTAGAAGGGGTGGACGCTCAGAAGTTGTTTCTGTTAGGCGGGAGACGAGGGGAGACTAAGTTGTTTCTGTTAGGCGTGAGGAGAGCGAGAGCCAGACAGAGAGAGCGCCAGGATGCTGCCGGGAAGGTAACATTTTTTGTTCCTACTTAAAAAAGCTTCCCTCGAGCTGGGGCCATCTTCATTTATTTGGGCAGGAAAAAGAGTGGAAGGGCGAAAGTCATTGGGGATTCAATTGTAAGGGGAATAGATAGGCGGTTCTGCGGTCGAAAACAGGACTCGCGAATGTTATGTTGCCTCCCAGGTGCACGGGCCAGGGATGTCTCCGATCGGCTGCAGAACATTCTGAAGGGGGAGGGCGAACAGCCAGTTGTCGTGGTGCATACAGGCACCAACGATATCGGCAGAGAACGGGATGAGGTCCTACAAGCAGAATTTAGGGAGTCAGGAGCCAGTTTAAAACAAATAGAACCTCAAAGGTAGTAATCTCAGGATTGCTACCAGTGCCACTTGCTGGTCAGTGCAGAAAAGAAAGAACAGCTGGGCTGGATGCGTGGCTTGAGAGATGGTGCAGGAGGGAGGGGTTCAAATTTTTGGGACATTGGAACCGGTTCTGGGGAAGGTGGGACTATTACAAATTGGATTGTCTACAACTGAGCCGGACTGGACGCAATGTCTTTGCGGGTGTTTTAGCTAATGCTGTGGGGGAGAGTTTAAACTAATGTGGCGGGGGATGGGAACCAAATATTGGACAGAAAAGAGGTAGGAACGAAAGCCTGTAGGGAACTAACTAATGGAGTCAGTGTGACTAAAGGGAATAATAGTCGGGAAACAGATGATGAACACAAAGGGACAGGTGGTCTGAGGTGCATTTGTTTTAATGCGAGAAGTGTAGTTGATATGGCAGATGAGCTTCGGGCTTGGATCAGTACCTGGAAGTATGATGTTATTGCTATTACTGAGGCTTGGTTGAGGGAAGAGTATGATTGGCAACTAGTTGTCCCAGGATATCGATGCTTTAGTGGGGTTAGAGAGGGAGGTAAAAGGGGTGGAGGAGTTGCAGTACTTGTCAAAGACGATAACACAGCCGTACTGAAGGAGGGCCCCATTGAGGACTCAAACAATGAAGCAATATGGGTAGAACTCAGAAATAGGAAGGATGCAGTGACAATGTTGGGGCTGTACTACAGGTCTCCCAACAGCGAGCGTGAGATAGAGGTACAAATATGTAAACAGATAATGGAAAGGTGTAGGAGAAACAGGCTGGTGGTGATGGTAGATTTTAATTTTCCCAACATTGACTGGGATTCACTCAGTGTTAGGGGTCAAGATGGAACAGAATTTGTAAGGTATGTCCAGAACGGTTTTCTAGAGCAGTATGTATGCAGTCCAACTCAGGAAGGGGCCATACTGGACCTGGTGCTGGGGAATGAACCCGGCCAGGTGGTTGATATTACAGTAAGGGACTACTTTGGAAATAGCGACCACAATTCCGTCAGTTTTACAATACTCATGGACAAGGATGGGAGTGGTCCTAAAGGAAGAGTACTAAACTGGGGGAAGACTGACTATAACAAGATTCGGCAGGATCTGAGGAATGCAGATTGGGAGAAACTGTTTGAAGGTAAATCCACATTTGGTATGTGGGAGGCTTTTAAGGAGAGGTTGATTAGTGTGCAGGAGAGACATGTTCCTGTGAAAATGAGGAATAGAAATGGCAAGATGAAGGAACCATGGATGACAGTTGAAATTGTGAAATGAGCCAAGAGTTAAAAGGAAGCATACATGAGGTCTAGGCGAGTGAAGACAGACGAAGCTTTGCAAGAATATCGGGAATGCAGAGCGAATCTGAAATGAAGGATTAAGAGGACAAAGAGAGGACATGAGATATTGCTGGCAAACATGGTTAAGGAAAATCCCAAAGCCTTTTATTCATATATAAAGAGCAAAAGGGTAACTAGAGAATGGATTGGCCCACTTAAGGACAAAGAAGGAAAGTTATGTGCTGATTCGGAGAAAATGGGTGACATTCTTAACGAGTATTTTGCATCGGTATTCACCAAGGAGATGGACATGACAGATGTCGAGGTTAGGGATAGATGTTTGCTTATGCTAGGTCAAGTTGACATAAGGAAGGAGGAAGTGTTGGGTATCCTAAAAGACATTAGGATGGACAAGTCCCCTGGTCCGAATGGTATCTATCCCAGGTTGCTGAGGGAAGCGAGAGAGGAAATCGCCGGGCCTTAACAGATATCTTTGCAGCATCCTTCGACACGGGTGAGGTCCCAAAGGCCTGGAGACTTGCATATGTTGTCCCCTTGTTCAATTAATTAACAGACTGTAAGGAAGTAAATATACTGACCTGCTGGGTTCTGTCAATGGCTGGCATCTACCATATTAGTGTAGACAAAAGGTCTGGCATCAGACACAGAATGCGAACATGTTACTCTGTTGTACATTCATTGTGCTGAGGAACGCAGCACACAGAAATTGCCAAAATAGCGAAGTACATTTACTTCTGTCAATAATCTATTTTTCTCTATTTTTACACCTCTTAATCCATATTCCCTCTCTGTTTCAGTCTCCCTCTCTATTTATATCTTGTTAATAAACCCTCCAATAGTGCCCGGTATCACATCTCTCAAATCTCCCTCTTTCAGTTAGATCTATTGCTCATTTGTGGATGAGATGTGATTATAATTGAGGAATATCACTACAAAGGAGAAAGGAAGTTGCCAGAGTTGATGGGAAGGGAAGCCGAGCAGGGAAAACAGTGGAGCAGCAATGGCAGGAGTTTCTTGGGATAATTCAGAGGCACATTTTAAATTCCTCCCAAGGGAGAAGAAGCATACTCAGGGAGGACAAGGCAGCTGTCGGTAATGCAGGAAGTTGGGGACAGCATAAGAGCAAAAGAGAAAGCGTTCAAAGTGGTGAAGACTATTGGAAATCCAAAGGATTAGTAAGACTTGAAATTCCATCTTAGGGTAAATGATAAAAACAATAGGGAGGAGATGATGAAATATGATGGCAAGCTTGTTAATAATATAAAAGAAGATTGCAAGAGGTCTTCAGATATATAACAAGGAAAAGAGGGAAGCATGACCAAACACGGGACTGCTGGAAATGAGGCTGCAGTAGTTATGGGAAACATAGAAATGGTAGAGTATCTGAACAGGGACTTTGCATCAGTCTTCACGTTGGAAGACACCAGCAGCCAGCCAGAACATAAAGCGAATCAGAGGCAGAGGTATGTGAGGTGACCATTCATAAGGAGAAGGTGCTGGGGAAGCTGAAAGATTTGAACGTAGATAAATTAACCAGATCAGGTGGACTGCGCGCCATAGTTGTAAGGAGATAGCGGTCGAGTTTGTTTGGCTTTGCTGGTGATCTTTCAGGAATCACTGGAGTCAGGGAGGGTCCCAGAAGACTGGCAAATATCACCCCGCTGTTTAAGGAGAGAGAGACACAGAAATCAGGAAATTATAGGTGATGGGGCAATGAAAAATATTTTGAACAAGGCTCAGTGGATCCTTAGATTTGTGAGGAGAGGTCCAGACTATAAAAGCAGGGAAGTGGTGGAGTATATTGAAAAAAAAATTGGTTAAGCTACAGCATAACAAGGGTTAAATTTTCAAATTTTATTACAAACAGAAGACTTGCAAGTGCGGTTGAAATGAAGGAAATCGGTTTAAAGCATACAGGAGCGCACATGACAAACAAATTGTTGCCTAGACCCTGTACTTAAGGATGTTGGGAACAGCCTGTGAGTAAATTGAGTTTTAAAAAGTCTAAAAAGCACAATGAAAGCTGTTGCTGCAGTGGTCCCAATGTACAACAATGTCGACAATATTGAAGATGAAATAAAGCCAGATATTTGAAAAGATCGCAGACTCATTCCTCGTTTCTCAGCAACGCAAAACACACCTTCCAGGAGAAGCAGCATTTCACTTGTACTCTTTCAATCCAGTCTACTGTCATTGGTGCTCATAATGCTGCCTGCTTTACACTGGCAAGTCCAAAGAGAGACTGCTTTGCCAAACACTTCCACTCTGCCTGTCGAAATAACCCTAACCTTCCAATTTCGATAATATACCTTGTACTCATGCTAACATTTCGATTCTGGGTTCCTGCAAAGCTTCAACGAAGGGCATCCCAAGCTCAAGATACACCTCATTTTACGCTTTGAGCTTTATAGCTTGTAGGCCTTAATATTCAATTCCATAACTTCACAGCCTGACACCATTGGGAATGTTCTCCATTTTTTGTACGTTCTCCCTCCCGGCCTCCCTGTGACCTTGTCATGTTTGTTTAACTTGCACTCAATGGAAAGAACACATCTCCCCCATTCACACCTGCATTTACTCCCATTTTGCATCTGTTTCTCTTTCACCACAACTAAACGTCCATTTGTCTTTTGCAATGTAAACCACACCCTCTGTTTTCTGTCACTCCTCCTCCACATCTGTCAAGGCATTTTTCATTTCTTTCCAGTTCTGAAGAAGGTTCAGGCTGGACTTGAAACCTTAACTCTGTTTCTCCATCTCCACAGATGCGTCCAGACCTCCTGAGTTTCTCCAGAAATGAATCAGCACAAAATAAATTTTCAACAAAACATAGAACTGTGGACACTGGAAATCTGAAACAAAAACAATAATTGCTGATGAAACTGAGAGCTTTGAAGAAGTGTCACCGGATCCGAATGATGGCTCTCCCTCGACAGACGCTGCCAGACCTGCTTAGTTTCTTCAGCAATATCTATTTTCAAATAAATTCCAACAGTGTGTGTCAAAGCTGCACAAACGCCCTGTCCAACATGGAGCACCATACACTGGGAAGTGAATGGCACAGCAAGGTGCACTAATTCATTGGTTAAGGCTGGCACCACTGGCACTACAGAGCACTTCATCACAGTCAGGGAGAGAAACAGGGAGAAGCTCATTCACTTTAAAAACAGAAAATTTCACTGTGGGAAGTGAAAAGATTCAGATGAATATGTTAAATGTGTCTTGTGAAATGTGACAAATTGGAGGAGAGACATCATGGAGAGAGTCTCAGAACATTAAAATAGAAGTGTTACCACATCAGAACCCAGAGTAAGTCACTGAGTGCAGGAGCGATGGCGACTCGGATTGGACTGGGGGACAGGCAGTACAATTACATTGCACATATTGCAGCTCAAACCTGGGCATTCATGTGGTGATGTAAACCACTGCAGCAGCAAAAGCAGAATTGTGTTCAACCACAATCTGTAACTTTTTGTCCCAGAGAATCCCTCAGTCTGTGGTTACCATGAAGCTGAGCAATGATTCAGTGATGAATGCAGGCAAACACACTGGGGTCAGAACCATCTGAACGAAAAACTGATGCCAGCCCATTATAGATACCGCATTATGCTGCTTGCATTCCAAACGGTGGAACTAATACATTACAGACAGGGCAAAGTGACTGCAACAGCAACAGACCAGAAGTCCTGCCACAAACATTCATAAATGGTGATTGACAGTTAAGCAACTCCCTGGAGGAGAGGGCTCCACAAATATCCCCATCCTAAACAATGGAACAGCCCTCCACATCAGTACAAAAGTCAAGAATGTAGTATCTGCACCATCCTCAGCCAGAAGTATTGAGTGGATGACTTAGCTCGCCCTCATCACGGCTATCTACAAAATCACAGATGCCAGTCTTCAACTCTTGACACCGACCTGGCAATGTGGAAAATTTATCAGCTGTGCCCAGTCCCCTAAGAGGAGAATAGTTATGATCTGACCAACTGCCACAGCCTCAGTCTCACCAAGATCATCGAATCATTGGAAGTTGTTTTTGTCAGAGCTGTCAAGCAGCACAGAAATAACCTGCTCAGTCTGGTTTCTGATGGGTCCCCAAGTGGAGATGCTGCTGTTGTGGAAATATCATTAGATTACTAATCCAGACCAGGCTAATGATTTGGCAGCTAAGGAAAGTTCAGAACAATGAACAAAATACCAAAATTTCAAATCTGGTGTCAGTAAAAGTGGGCCTTGAAGCCAATATTGATTGTAAAAACCAATGTGCTTCAACAATATACTTGCAGGATGCAAATCTACTGTGCTTTCCTGGTATGTCCTAAAAGTGACTCCAGACCCGTGCTGAACTCTTCAATTGTCTCTGAGCCAGGACAGGCTGCAACATTACCTGCCAATTTTTATACTCAATGCCCAGGCCAATGAAGGTAGGCATGCCATATGCCTTGTTGACTACCTTTTCCACCTGCATAGCCACTTTCAGTGACCTGTGTACCTGGACACCCAGATCCCACTGCCTATGAGTGCTCTTCAGGGTTCTGCCATTTACTGGATATTTTCCATCTGGATTAGACCTTCCAAAATGCATTACCTCACATGTTTCCGGATTGAACTGCATCTGCCATCTCTCTGCCCAAGTCACCAACCTATCGATATTCAGCTTTGTCCTTTGACGGTCCTCATCACTGTCCGCAATTCCAACAACCTTTGTGTCATCAGCAAACTTACCAAATAGACCAGTTATATTCTCCTCCAAATAATTTATATATATATTACAGATAGCAAAGGTCCTAACACTGATTCCTGAGGAACGCCACACTTTTGATCTCAATATGACCCAAACTATCGACACACCCTTCCCCAGACTCATCATCTACCACGTCTTTCTCTGTGGTAAATACTGACACAAAGTGCTCATTTAATACCTCACCATATTCCTCTGGCTCCACATATAAATTCCCTTCCCTGTCCTTGAGTGGGCCATCCCTCTGCCTGGCTACCATCTTGCTCTTTGTATGTATATATGGGATTTTCCTTAATCTTGATGGTCATTGACGTTTCGTGACCCCTTTATAGCCGCCCTGACTCCTCGTTTAAATTTCATTCATCTTTCCTTATATTCCACCCTTGCATCGTATATTCTCAGCCTCCTGGCCTGAATAAATGCTTCCTTTTTCTTTCAAATTAGGCTCACAATATCTCCCATTATCCAAGGCTCCCTAAACTTGCCGTACTTTCCCTCATCCTTAGAGTAACGTACTTGTCCTGAGTTCCCAGCAACTTACACTTGAAAGCCACCCACATACCAGATGTGATTTTGCCCTCAAACGTCTGTCTCAATCTACATTCTTCAGTTCCTGCCAAATATTGTTATAATTAGCCTTTCCCCAATTTAACACCTTCACTCGATAACTACAACTATCATTATCCATCAGGACCCTAAGCTTACTGAATTGTGATCACAGTCTTTGAGCTATTCCCTTATTGAGACATCGAACATCTGGGCAGGCTCATTCCCCAATACAAGGTCCAGTACGGCCCCTTTCCAAGATGGACTGTCTCCATCGTGTTTCAAAAAGCCCTCCTGGATGCTCTTTATAATCTCTGTCCCATCCGAGCCCCAAGCACTGAGTGAGTCCCAGTCAATGTTTGAGAAGTTAAAATCACCCACAACAACAACCTTGTTACTTTTACATCTTGCCAAAATCTGGCTACAAACCTGTTCTGTTATCTCCTGCTGACTGCATGGAGGTCTATAGTAAACCCCAAACATTGTAATTGCACCCTTCCTGTTCCTGAGTTCTACCCATATTGTGTCGCTGTATGAGCCATCCGAGGTGTCCTCCCATGGTACAGCTGTGATATTCACCTTCGCAAGTAGTCCAACTCCCCGACCCATTACCTACCTGCCTCAATCCTGCCTGAAACACCTGTATCCTGCAATGTTAAGCAATCAATCCTGTCCCTCCCTGAACCAAGTCTCTGTAATAGCAACAACGTCATAGTTCTAAGTACTAATCCCAGCTCTACGTTCTCCTGCCCTACCTGTTACACTTCTTGCATCGAAACAGGTGAACTTCAGTCTTCTAGATCCGCTTTGATCAGCAACCACTCCCAGTCTGTTCTTTCTCTGTGTCTTCCTGGCCCTATTCTCTGATTCACTTTCAGTCCATTCACTTTGCATTGATTCCCCCACCACTGCCAAGCTAATTTCAATCCTCCTGAGTGACACCAGCAAACCTCCCAGCCAGAATATACACCTATCCTTTTCAAATCTCAAAGCATCAACTTTCCTGAATCTCTGATACTGCCTGGCCTGTTGAGATCATCCAACTCTCCACCTTGTTATCTCAGATTCCAGCATCGGCTGTTCCTACTATCTCTGAGGAAGTTCTGGAATGAAACCAGTTCACTTGATGGCCATTGTCAGCACTGCCCTCTCCCTGGTGCATACATGGCAGACTCTCTCAGTGTTGAAAATGCCTTCCTCTCCTTAGTTTATTTTCCTGGCTGATAAACCGTGATATTTCTGCATGGTCACAATGAACTGAAACTTTAATGTGTCCACACTTAATAGAAACAGTTGACAATGTAATTGCACAATTTTCTGTACCACAGTCACAGTAACAGCAACACCACTGTTGCTGCTGGAGGTGACTGGGGATGTTGGGGATGAAATGGCCTTGTGGAATTATTTCTGGACTATTAATCCAAGGACCCAGGTAATGACCCACACCCCAATTCAAATCCTGCCACGGCAGATTGTGGAATTTGAATTCATTGAAATACCTGGAATGATGAAACTATTTAGCCATCATTGATCATTGGGAAAAACCCACCTGGCTCACGGATGACCTTCAAGGGAGGAAATCTGCCATCCTTACCTGGCCTGGCCTACATTTGACTCCAGACCAACATCAATGTGGTTGACTCTCAACTGCCATTTGGAATGACCAAATCAGACACTCAGTTATATCAAACACCCCAAAGTCTCACAGAAATGACATAGGACAAACCTATTTACAGCAATATACAGCATGTGTACGGTAGAGATTCAAGAAAAAAGCTCATAAACACCTTCTCAAGGGCAACGAGGAAAGGGAAATAAATGCTGGCCCAGCCAGTCACACCCACAAACCATTAATGCATAAAGAAGATGCCCACATTCAGGAAAGACAGGCTGAGGTGACACAACTGACTTTAAGCAGGGACTCAGAAGTATACCTACATGGGCATGACATTCAGGAATATGGGAAAAGGCAAAAAAAGTAATTAATTTCACATTTTATTTCCATCCCACCTGATCATCAACAATTCCTTTTTTGGTTATATTTTTCTCTCGCTGTCTCTTTCTTAATATATTCAACTCATTCCTTCCCCCTTCAAAACAAATATCCCTGTCACCAGCATAAATCATAATATTTGCCAGCAGATTTCAGTTCCGATGTTTGTTCAGTCGACTTGAAATGTTACCTCTGCTTTTATTTCATCAGAGCCTGCCAAACTGTTCACTTTCCTCAGCACTTTGTTTTATTTTTGTCTCAGATCTCTGACATATGTCTTTCTTTGGTTTTACTGTGTTTTTAAAATAAATTTCACGGGATGACGAAATCATTGGCAAAAGAAGCATTTGATGACTATCATTAATTACCTTTAGCTGTGACCATTCTACAAGGCAGTTTGAAGCCAAACACATTGTTCTGGGTCTGAATTCACACTTAATCCAGCCCGGGTAATAACGTTAGATTTCTTTACCAGAGGAGATCAGTGAAATGAGACAGGTTTTTTGAGAATTTGCTGCTGGTTTTATGGTTGCTCATAGTGAAATTGGCCATGGTTACAATTCTTATCATTAGAATGAAAGTCCTACCACCAGTTGTGGTAGGATTTGAAACAGTATCTATCATGTGATAACCAGCATCTCTGCATGACCTCTTGAGTGACTTAACTACTCTAACATGGTGTCCCTATCGTGAGTTACTTTGAAAACAAGAACAAATGTGTGATCAAATTATTTGTAACTTGGAAGACTGGTCATAAGACAGCTGGAACCAGAAAGTCTTAATTTTCCCAAGGCATAGATAATGGTTTATCCAGCCACAGCACAGAGGCAGAGGGGGAGAGTGCAGATATTATGTAGCTGGTGTTGGACAAATTTGGTGATGGAGACAATAGTAAGACATAAATCAAAAAAGGCCCTCAATTTTGTGAACAAGCCTTGTTCTCAGATGCTTGCGAAGGATGAGTCTGAAATTCATGGACAAGGAAGCGAAGTTTTAATTGAAACTGAAGATCATTGTTTCCATCTTTTCCAAATACAGGTAACAGAAACGGCAACAAAGATGTATATGCCTTGTGGCAGTAATTACTGGACAGAGTTAGAAAGGCTTACCAGGAACACCAACTACAGCAAGAATGGGATAGTAACCAGCCTGAATAATCATCAGTACACCTAGTATTCGAAATGGTAACGTTGACCAAGATGCAGTAAGATAATAAAGACCCGAGGATAAACCCCTGCCCATTGTTGAAACATTCCAGTCTATTGTTCTCAGATTCTGATCCATTGTTGTAACATTCCAGTCTATTGTTCTCAGATTCTGATCCATTGTTGTAACATTCCAGTCTATTTTTCTCAGATTCTGATCCATTGTTGTAACATTCCAGTCTACTGTTCTCAGATTCTGATCTCTCCGCCCCCTCTCTCTGCAGCTGCCGAACCCTGTTAGTGCTGTCACTGATGCTCCCGCTTATACTATGGGATAAGACATTGAACAGAGCGCCTTAGGTATAGGAGAGGGAATGCTTCATGTAACGCAGTTAGAATCCATCGAGACTGACATCAATCACAGTCACTGAACAAACAGTTCCAGTTAACAGCTTTCAATACACCTTCAGTGAACCTTTGGTTCACAATTGAAACTGGGCTGGATTGGATCTTAACATCATTGGCTATTTGTTGTTTATTCCATCACCAATTGCTCTAAAGATGTATGGGGTGAGGGAGAATGATGGATGTTTTCATTTTGCAAGTTACGTGGCTCTGCCTTGTTGTCCACGTGCAATGCTGTAACCATCTGCATCAGTACACTAACCCTCCCCAAAAAAAAGACAAGCAAAATGTCATTACTGTGCTGATTGTACAAAAAAAAAATGCTGAGCAAAATTGTGTTGGCCTTGCAGAGAACGTGTGGTTTTCTCACGTCTGTAATAAAACAACATTGTATGTTGAAGATACAAAGTTCTTCATTGCCGTTTATGTGCTTTAAAACAGTAACATTTACATTTCTTGATTCAATTGACCTAAACTAAAATCAAATATGGTGTGCACAATGATGCTGTTCATTAAAGCCCATGGACTAAAGAGCCAGGGACAGAATGAATGTGACATTGGTTCGGAGACAGAGAGGAATGGGGGCAGTGGCTGTCGAGACTGGAGAGGAGTACAGTGATATCCCAATGTCATCAGTATTTAGCTAGCACTTATTCTGACAGATGGAATGAAATGTAATGCAGAGCAAGGAAACAGATTATATTTGGGAGATGGAATGCAAAACAACAATATGAACACACCATGATAATTTTAAATGTAATAGGAAATTATATTTTAGGTAAAGACTGTTTAATCATGGGGTATGCAGAATGATAAAATTGTTCATATATGCACAGGATTTTCAGAAGTAAAAGCAGACAAAGATTTCAAAATAACAAGGTTTAGAGCTGGATGAACACAACAGGCCAAGCAGTATCTTAGGAGCAGAAAAGCTGACATTTTGGGATTTCAAAATGTTAGGTGTCTGGGGACTTTTCAGAATAAGAATAGTAGGGATTTAGTTCACCCCGAGCTGGTGCAGAGATGATGGGCTGAGTGACCTCCATCTTTGGTGTAATTATTCTGAGATTTGTATGAAAAGGCTTCAGAGCCTGAGGGGAAACACTTTCAGAGAAGGGTATGGATTGTGCCATCACGAGTAATCTATTTCTGTTGTCTCATGCAGTGCAGCTGCCTTGGAAATTTATTTTCAATCAAAATCAATTTCCTAAAATTCATGAATTGAGGACTTATTCACAGAATATTTCTAATTAAGAAACAGACACTGGTGTAATACACCTGTAGTCAGCCCAATGGCTGTCACAGAATCGGGGATGGACGATATTGTCCAAATATAACCAAGTTCAACATCTGGACCTATCAAGAAAAGCAAAATTCTGGAGATTAAGGAAACCTGAAATAGAGGTTCGTGGAGAAACACAATATATGAGGCAACATCTGGAGACAGATTTTGAGTTAACAGTTCTGGTCTGTTATGAATCTGTTCTGAAAAAGTCATATTGCCCATGCTGCTAGACATGATAATTTTTATTCCAGCATTTCTTTTCTTTCTTTTGGGCTGTCACAATTTGTCTGATCTGAATCACAACAGTGAAGCTGCCATTTGATTTGACCTTCAAGTATTTGTGAATGATCATTAAAGGAGACATTGCAAAGTTTCTTTCATAAAGATCAAAAGTATCAATGGCATGTTACATTGAGATAAATTGCCATGAAAAGTTTGAACTCAGTGGCATTGATATCGCAAAATCAGTCCTCTTACTGAAAACGATGCAGACCCTTACCTCAATGTCATACCATGCTCCTGATGTCGCTGGGGTTACACTCAACCAGCAAAGTCTTACCTTTCTGATACTTTGGGCTCAACTTTGAAAACATAAAATATCTGGATATTTTTCATAGGACGCACTCAACCATTGGTTTTAGCAGGCACTAGCAAAGGCTGAGTTTATTTGTCATCACCAATAGCTCTGGATAAAGTAACAGCGAGCTACCTTCCTGAAACACTTCCAATCCAAATGCTGCATACGTGCACACAGAGCTGTTTGTTAGGGATTCCAGGATTTTTTTTTCAATACATTGTAGCCAAGGAACAGCAATTTAGTGCCTCTCCAGGATGACAAGTGACTTGAATGACTACTTTCAGAGATTGATTTTCCCATTGTCCAGTCGATGACATTACCAGTGCAGGAGTGTCTCCAATTTGCATTGATCACATTTTTGTTCAGGGTCCATATTGCCACAATGAGTGAAGTAACATGGGTGGCATGGCAAGTTACTCTGATCTCACTTCAAATGATGTTGGAACATGAGCTAAAACACGAAAGAGTGAAAGTACAGAACACTGTGCTCATTGTTCTCACAATATTCCAAAGCTTTTTTTTTCGGTACGGACTTCCGATTCTGTCAGCAGATGTTTGTCCTATTTGTGATGAGGCTAGTTGGTGTCTGGAATGCACGGCTTAGGATGGTGGTTGAGGCAGGGAACATCCCAAACTTTAAAAGCACTTGGATCAGCACCTGGTGGTGTAGTCTCAATGGGCCTTTTCTCAATTGTATGATTCTGTGTGGGAGCAGCCATGAAAGGTCTGATGTATTCTGAAGTACTGGCCAATGGTACTTGTTTGTCTGTTCCATCAACTGTGCTCAGAAAGTGTTTCAAAACAGCATCACTCAGACAGTATCAGCACTTACTCAGCTGAGGACAGCCCAGTAATCTCTGAAGATATACAGGATTTTTCAAATGGTCAGTGCAAGATTATTCCAGCTGTTTATCGCCATTATTTTAACAAAACCAATAAAATGGATACAGCTTTCCCTTCATTAGAATAAAATATTTTAGCTGTTGTGGCATCATTCCTCAAAAGAAGAACAAACTCCTTCTGCCCATGTACACATTTTTGGGATGTATTTGTTTTCCTGCCGGTTCTTTATCCCCACTCCCCTCCAGTGCTGCTTCCATGATCTGGTTCCATGTTTGTGCCACTCGAATATGCATTTCCAAAGAGAATGTTTCTGTTTGAGCCAAGATTGTGAATGCTCACAAACTAACAGATCATATTCCTCAGCACCGTTTCACAGTCCTCAGTTCCTGTAGTAGTATATGTCGTTGTTCCAAAATATGTGGCACCATTCAGGTTTAACTGATGAATGGCTAGTTCTTCAGTGTTGCCAGGCAGGAATTATCTCCAACAGGAGGCAATCCGAAAGCACCATCTTGATATTCAAAGAGATAATCAACTTCCAGTGACAAATATCCTGTGTAACTATTCATCTGAAATTCACCAAATCACAGAGTCAGAAAGTTGTGAAGAATGGAAACAGAGGCTTCAGTTCACTTCATCCATTCCAATTACATATACCCAATAAATCTTGCCCCATTTGCTAGCTTTTGACCCGTATCCTTCTAAACCTTTCCTAATCACATACCCATCTTTTCAAATGTTGTAATTGTACCAAACTCCATTACTTCCCCTTGCAGCTCATTCCACACACTCACCTCCCTCTGTGTGAAAAGGTTACCCCGAAGGTTCCTTCTAAATCTTTTCCAGCTCACCTTAAACATGCACCCACTAATTTTGGACTCCCCCACCCTGCTGAAAACATCTTGTCTAGATCCCCTATCTATTCTCCTCCTGACTTTATAAATCTCAGTAAGGTCACCCCTCAGCCTCCGAATCTTCAGGCAAAAGCCTATTCAGTTTCTCCCTGCAGCTCAAACCGTCCAACCCAGGTAACATTCTTATAAATATTTTCTGAACCTTTTCAAATTTCACAACATCCTTCCGATAGCAGGGAGACGAGAATTGCATGCAATATTCCAAAAGTGGCCTAACCAGTGTACAGCCACAACAGGACCTCCCAACAACTACATGCAACGCACTGACCAATAAAGGCAAGTTATACCAAATGCAACAGGAGTAGACTCCCGACTTTAAGGGCATTTAAATGGGCATTGGATAAACATATGGATGATAATGGAATCGTGTAGTTTAGATGGACTTCAGATTGTTTCACATTTTGGCACAACATCAAGGGCCGAAGGGCCTGTACTGCACTGTAATATTCTATGTTCTATGTTAAATGCTCTCTTTACTATCCTATCTATCTCTGAATCCCCTTTCAAGGAAAAAAGCGCCTGCACACCAGGACTCATCGCTCAGCAATACTCCCCAGGGCCTTACCATTTTGAGTACAAGTGCTGCCCTAATTTGATTTCCAAAATGCAACACCTCAGATTTATTCAAATTAAATCTACCTACCATTCCTTGGTCCATTGTCCCATCTGATCGAGATCCCATTGTACTCTGAAGTAACCTTTTTCAGTGTCCACTACATTTCCAATTTGGTGAACTTCTAGCTGGAAGTTTTCAAGGTCAATTAATGCCGGTCTAGCTACACTAAAATCCCAAATGAATTTTAAAAAAAGTCTGATTTTCCAGAAAAATTATTGATCTATAGAGCTAAATGCTGTCTTTGACGTCGTGGGATATATTTGCAAAATGCAGCTCATGCATAATGTGAAAGAAAAAGACAAATCACAGCTCAGGTCACAGATAATTAAAGATAACGCAGCATTTTTTGAAGCAGCTGGAGGAGCACTCAAAATGCCATGCCTAGTGGGTGTCGACTTCCAGATAAGTGTGATTAATGTAGTTTTGTTTTTTTGATTGGAACAGACACGTTGAGCTGAAGGTCCTGTTTTTATGCTGAATGGCTCTCTGACCTTAATTTTTGAAAACAGAAAAAGCAGTCTCACAATTTCCATAATATGTCAGCTTTTGTGCTCCTGAGATGCTGTTTGGCCTGCTGTGTTCATCAAGCTTCACACTTTGTTATCTTAGATTCACCAGCATCTGCAGTTCCCATTATCTCTGATCACAATTTCCATGTGTTGTGAGCATCAAGTGATGAGGATTACAATCTCAAAGACCACACAGCATCCTGGCTTGAATCTATATCATTGTCCATTCACTGACATTTCTTCAGAATCCTGAACGCCTCCATGTGACATATGTTAGTGTCCCTGGGTTTCACCATCATATTCTGAATGGAAATTCGACAGAGGCAAGAAATGCAGGTCTTGCCAACAACAGTCATCTCAACAGGACAAATAGAAGTAATCTGTACTATTAAAGACATATATTCAGCCCAATCTGTTTACTAAAGCAGTTTTATTGAGATTTTAACTTTGTTCTATGTCTCTGATCTTTCTGAAAAACCATGAAGCTTTCCTGAGCATTTTCATAGTGTCGTTTAAAAATCGTATTTGGAAGTTGTACCCATCATTCTGAAAGGGAGCGCCTTCATCGCAATGTGAAAACTTGGATCAGGAGTAAGTGATTAGAAAAATCAAACCAAGTTCGCCATGTGGTGAGCTCTTGAATGATGTGGCCTCAAATAACCGTTCCTCTCCACCCCTGCTAAAATTGGTGTGTTATTCTGAGTCATGAATCTGTCTGCCACTCCCTTACGAATATTCAATAACTTATCCTCCATCTCGCTCTGGAAAGACTTCCATAAACACACAATCCTTTGAAAGGGTAAAATAAACAAGTCACCATTGTCTCACTGAGATATTGTCCAGTTTTACAGTCCATCCACTGGTGGTAATCTCGTGCACAAATAGAAATATTGTTTCAGCATTCAACTTGAAAAGACTGCTCGGAATATTTTGCGTTCAAACAGGCCCGGATCAGATTTGTCCTCGGCTGCTTTGGGTAGCGAGAAATGCAATTGCTTCGCCACTTGCGAAGATCTTTGCATCCTCGCTCTCCACTGGAGTCGTACCTGAGGACTGGAGAGAGGCAAATGTAATTCCTCTCTTCAAGAAAGGAAATAGGGAAATCCCCGGCAACTATAGACCGGTAAGTCTCACGTCTGTCGTCTGCAAGGTGTTAGAAAGGATTCTGAGGGATAAGATTTATGACCATCTGGAAGAGCATGGCTTGATCAAATACAGTCAACACGGCTTTGTGAGGGGTAGGTCGTGCCTTACAAACCTTATCGAGTTTTTTGAGGATGTGACTAGAAAGGTTGATGAGGGTCGAGCTGTGGATGTGGTGTATATGGACTTCAGTAAGGCATTTGATAAGGTTCCCCATGGTAGGCTTATTCAGAAGGTCAGGAGGAATGGGATACAGGGGAACTTAGCTGCTTGGATACAGAATTGGCTGGCCAACAGAAGACAGCGAGTGGTAGTAGAAGGAAAATATTCTGCCTGGAAGTCAGTGGTGAGTGGAGTTCCACAGGGCTCTGTCCTTGGGCTTCTACTGTTTGTAATTTTTATTAATGACTTGGACGAGGGAATTGAAGGATGGGTCAGCAAGTTTGCAGACGACACAAAGGTCGGAGGTGTCGTTGACAGTGTAGAGGGCTGTTGTAGGCTGCAGCGGGACATTGACAGGATGCAGAGATGGGCTGAGAGGTGGCAGATGGAGTTCAACCTGGATAAATGCGAGGTGATGCATTTTGGAAGGTCGAATTTGAAAGCTGAGTACAGGATTAAGGAAAGGATTCTTGGCAGCGTGGAGGAACAGAGGGATCTTGGTGTGCAGATACATAGATCCCTTAGAATGGCCACCCAAGTGGACAGGGTTGTTAAGAAAGCATATGGTGTTTTGGCTTTCATTAACAGGGGGATTGAGTTTAAGAGTCGTGAGATCTTGTTGCAGCTCTATAAAACTTTCGTTAGACCGCACTTGGAATACTGCGTCCAGTTCTGGGCGCCCTATTATAGGAAAGATGTGCATGCTTTGGAGAGGGTTCAGAGGAGGTTTACCAGGATGCTGCCTGGACTGGAGGGCTTATCTTATGAAGAGAAGTTGACTGAGCTCGGTCTCTTTTCATTGGAGAAAAGGAGGAGGAGAGGGGACCTGATTGAGGTATACAAGATAATGAGAGGCATAGATAGAGTTGATAGCCAGAGACTATTTCCCAGGGCAGAAATGGCTAGCACGAGGGGTCATAGTTTTAAGCTGGTTGGTGGAAAGTATAGAGGGGATGTCAGAGGCAGGTTCTTTACGCAGAGAGTTGTGAGAGCATGGAATGCGTTGCCAGCAGCAGTTGTGGAAGCAAGGTCATTGGGGTCATTTAAGAGACTGCTGGACATGTATATGGTCACAGAAATTTGAGGGTGCATACATGAGGATCAATGGTCGGCACAACATTGTGGTCTGAAGGGCCTGTTTCTGTGCTGTACTGTTCTATGTTCTATGTAAGATCATGTGTCATTCGCCTAAAGTGCAATAAATCCAGGGCCAGTCTGGTCATGATTTCCTCTGAAGATAAATACTTCTCAAAGGAATCACTTCAGTCAATCATCTCTGGATGGCTTCCGATTTCATCGTGCCCACAGCCTAATGCAGTCTCACCATTACCCGGGAAAAGTGGCCAAAAACTGCCCTATTCGGCCTTGAGACTGCTCGACCATGTCCTGCAGCAAACCAGGTACTACAGCCACGTTACCTTTCTTAGTACCTTCCTAAGGAACCAGATCATCCCCATTGGACTACAGTCCACATTCAAGCCTTCCCAATTTTTCCCCAGATGTGACAATATCTACATCCAGAACATTAAGACACTTCAGAAGCATCTTTCCCTGCGACTCCTGAAACACACACTCGCAGCAGTGCGACGGCAACTCCAGGCAATACACTCCAGCCTACCCAAGCTCAGAGCCTCCCTCTCTCAGACTTCTACACCCCTCGCACTCACTCCAACCTCTTTCCTGCAGAACGTACAGCCCTCTGCTCCCATCCCAACCTCACCATAAAACCCATGGACAAGGGAGGCGCAGTTGCAGTATGGCACACTGACCTCTACATCGCTGAGGTTACGTGCCAACTCTCCAACACCACCTCCTACTGCCCCCTTAATCATGACCCCACAACCGACCACCAAACCATCATCTCCCAAACAATCCACAACCTCATCACCTCAGGTGACCTCCCACCCCCAGCCTCCAACCTCATCATTCCCCAACCCTGCAACGGCTGTTTCTATCTCCTTCCCAAAATCCACAAACCTGCCTGCCCTGGCTGACCCATTATCTCTGCCAGCTCCTGCCCCACCGAACGGATCTCCACCTCACTGGAATTCATTTTTTCACATTTCGCCCAGGAACTCCCTACCTACGTCTGTGACACAACCCATTCTCTCCATCTCCTACAAAACTTACAATTCCCCAGTCCCCAACACCTCATCTTTACCATGGACATCCAGTCCCTATGAAGCCGCATTCCCAATACAGATGGCCGAAAGGTCATCCGCTTCTTCCTCTCCCGCAGGCCCAACCAGTCCCCCTCCGCTGACACCCTCATCCGCCTTGCTGAACTCTTCCTCACTCTCAACAACTTCTCTTTCAATTCCTCCCACTACCTACAGACAAAGGGGGTGGCCATGGGTACCTGCATGGACCCAAGCTGTGCCTCCTTCTTTGTAAGTTATGTGGAACAATCCCTCTTCCATACTTTCACAGGCCCTAAATTCCACCTCTTCCTCCATGACAGTGATGACTACATCAACGCCGCCTCCTGCATCCACGAGGAGCTCAAACAGTTCATTCACTTCACTGACACCTTCCACCCCACCCTTAATTTCACCTGGACCATCTCTAACGCCTCTCCCTCCTTCCTGGACCTCTCTGTCTCCATCTCCGGCAACAACCTAGAAGCTAATATCCATTTCAAGCCCACTGACTCCCAAAACTACCTGGAATACACCTCCTCCCACCCACCTTCCTGCAAAAATGCCATCCCCTATTCCCAATTGCGCCAGATCTGCTCCCAGGATGAGGAATTCCACACCCTGTACATCTCAGATGTCCTCGTTTTTCAAGGACTGCAACCTCCCCCGACACAGTGGTCGAGAACTCCCTCGACCGTGTCTCCCACATTTTGCGCAACTCATCCCTCACACCCCGTCCCCACCCTTATCTGCCTTCCGGATGGACTACTCTCTCCGTGACTCTCTGGTCCGCTCCACACTCTCCTCCAGCCTCACCACACCTGGCACTTTTCCCTGCAACCGCAGAAAGTGCTCCATCTTCCCCTACTCCTCCCTCATCATCTCAATCCCAGGCCGCACATCTGCTTATACGGTATACTGCATCCGCTGTTCCCGTTGTGGCTCTGCTGCATCGGAGAAACCAAGCGGAGGCTTGGGGACAAGTCTGCAGATCACCCATGCTCGGTTCACACTAAACAACTCCCCCTCTCATTCTGCAAATGACATGTCCATCCCGGGCATCCTGCAATGCCACAACGATGCCACCTGAAGGTTACAGGAATAGCAACTCATATTCTGCTTGGGAACCCTGTAGCCCAATGGTATCAATGTGTATTTCACAAGCTTCAAAATCTCCCCTTCCGCCACTGCATACCAAAACCAGCCCAGCTTGTCCCCGCCTCCCTAACCTGTTCTTCCTCTCACCTGTCCCCTCCTCCCACCTCAAGCCGCACCCCCATCTCCTACCTACAAACCTCATCTCGACCCCTTGACCAGTCCGTCCACCCTGACTGACCTATCCCCTACCTACCTCCCCACCTACACTCACCTTTACTGGCTCCATCCCCGCCTCTTTGACCGGCCTGCCTCCTCTCCACCTATCTTCTCGTACGCAGCAGCAGCTACGCACTGATGATGTCTTCTCGACTGGAGACGAAACGTTTGCAATTCATTTGCCAAACTCGGCGAACAAACCAACAGACAACTATCTTCTCCTCTATCCATCTTCAGTCCGTCTCCCCCTCTCTCCCTATTTATTCCATAACACTCTCCCCATCCCCCTTTTCTGATGAAGGGTCTAGGCCCGAAACACCAGCTTTTGTGCTCCCGAGATGCTGCTTGGCCTGCTGTGTTCATCCAGCTTCACACTTTATTATCTTGGATTCTCCAGCATCTGCAGTTCACATTATCGCTGATGCAGACAGTGACAGGCTGAAGCACCTTCCCCTGTGCTGGGACATTCTCTGAATGTGCGGTTCTGTACCGATTGTTGCTGCAATCTCACTGACCCTCCGGTAGTCATGGAACTGGTTGACGAGGCTTGTTAGTGACGTCAGCTCTGCCCTGTCTCATCTGATTGGTACCTTTCCGATGATCTACATTCACTGCGAAGAGAGATTTATAGAAAAGGTGCTGAAAAAGTGTTGGTGTAAACTGACTGTTTGCCCTGGTCAGGAAGCCCAGGAGTTTGGGAACAGTAAAAACTGACAGCAGTGATTTACAAGTCTTTGCACCCAGTCAGGCTGATGGAAAATATGGAAGGTAACTGGGACTTAAGGTAGTCCAGCACTATAAGGGCCTTGTTTTTTGGCCTACTTAGTTGACTTCAGTGTGTCTTGTCAGTTTTAATATCTGATGTGTCCTTTATTTTTAAGGCCCTATGTTAAACTGATTGTTGGAGTAAGGAGTAGGAGCTTGTGCCATTTGCTGTATTTCCAAACTGGTTATAGTCTCTTTGAACCAATTCTAAAAACAGTCTAATCAAAACTTGAGGAAGGGTCTAGGCATGAGATGTCAGCCTTCCTGCCGTGTTCATCCAGCTCTACACCTTGTTATCTCGGATTCTCCAGCATCTGCTCAACAGGCCCTTCAGCCTGACAATTCCACACCAAAACTCAGAGCATCCCAGCCAGACCTACAACCCACCTAATCTACCCCTCCCTAAACATTACAGGCAATTTAACATGGCCAATCCACCTAACCAGCACATCTTTGGATTGTGGCAGCATCCTGATGAAACCCACACAGACACAGGGAGAATGTGCAAACTCCACACAGGCAGTCGCCCAAGGCTGTACTCGAACACGGATCCTGGTGTTGTGAGGCAGCAGTGCTCACCATGGAGCCACCATGCCACCAAAGTGCTTTCTCTCAGTGCTCTCACCCAACTTTCTCCAAATATGCTTGTTCCAAGGTAACTGTTAATCTGTCCTTTTTTGCATGTTCAACACTTGCTCTGAATGTTAGTGCCTCATCCCTGGTAATGCCGCACCTTCCCACCAACACCATCCCCAAATATCCACACATGGCATCAGAAGTAAAAGCAAATCGCCTGCCAACACTACCTCATTACAAATAGCATTTCAGAAAAAAAAAAATGAAGCCATCGAAGTATTCACTAGTGTTGACTTTGATGATGACTTGGGATGTATTGAACTACAGATTTTGGAAACACTGTGAGCCAGGAAAGGATATGGCATGTACAACACACGTTTTTCATTTGAGTGCAGAGCAACTAATCAAACAAGTGTGCATGTGACTGCTTTATTTTTCTCATGCCAAGGCCTGTGAGCTTAATCAGATTACCAATTCACTGATGCGAGATACAACTGTGAATGACAGTCAGTGGCACATTACTCCGAAAGCCAATTCTCACATTAGCCAGACCGAGAGATATTTACAAATCTAGCAAAATGAGCCAGAGTTAAATAAAAATGCTAAATCAAGATGCAGAATTGCCTGTCCACAAAGTACATTCTTGCTCTAAGAACTCTACAAGCTTTTCAGCACCTGACAGGAGTTATGCCGCAATATCTCTGCCCTTCCCTGACATTTTTGCACTTTGATGTTTCAACTAGAACTTAATGCCTCACAGTGCTCCTGTCTTGCCTGGTGTTTATCGCAGGCATAAGCCAGGCAGCTTAGCATTGTTATTACCAGCAGTCAGTCAAGGGGTGGTCAGCACCTGTGGCAACAAACACATGTGTTTCGACCAAATGGGCACGTCTCAAATTCTCAGGGAAACAGTTCTCAGTCAGGGCAAGGGGGAATAGTATTCAGTCAGGAGATCCTGACACAGCATGGCCAAGGAATCATTCGATATCAGCCCAGGGACTTCGACACTGTCAGTCAGCCATTTGAGACAATCGGGATCAGGGGATCTGTATCACTACAGTACAGAGAGGTGGCCACACTCACCACTAATTTCATTCCCAAAATGGTCCAGTAGATTTGTTGAGCCTGAATTATGACCATCAATCCAAGCTGACCCTGTCCATTCCTGCCACTGGGCGTCAGTTTGATGAAATTCTCAAAGGTGTTCAGGAGATTGGGAGGTTCAAGTCCATCGCTCCCTGAAATCGCAACACAAGTAGATAAGACGGTGAAGAATTTCACTTTCATGGTTCACTGCATCAGGATCTGGTCAGCTTTGATATGTGGCTGATAAGTGAGATGAAGTATTTTTTTCAAACATGTCAGAGCATGCATTGTTCCTACGAGAACAACTGTGGTTCCTTTCATGCATTTTTAAAAATTTCAATCATGAAACGGCCACAACTTGATTAGAAGTGAAAGTGACCATCAACCAGTTTGAACTGTCGGTTGCTAAATAAATTAAGACAGAGATAACTGTATTTGCAGGAGTTTTTTTTTGTTAAAAAAAAATCATTCATGGAATCTTGATATCACTGTATAAAAATGGAAGTTTTCTTCCCTAAAGGACAGAGGTGAACAGATGGGTTTTTCTGACTGACAACAGATTCATGGTCATCATTAGATTCTTATTTCTAGATTTAAAAAACTCAAATTCCACCATCTGGAATGGTGTGATTCAAATCTAGGTCACCAGACCGTATCTCAGTCTCTGAGTGAGATGTTAATGTGATGACAGCCCATTGATTTATATACTTCTATAAATTAAAGTCTCTGTATAGAAATCAAATGCAGATAAAAGACTTTAATTTACAGAAGTAAACTCTTATCTACCTACACATCGGTATGCAGGCACTACCCTGAAGTTTCCTGCCCAGCTAGGAATTCAGCGTAAAGCTTTTTTCACTCCTTTTCTTCTCACACATCGGTATGCAGACACTGTCTTAAGCTTCCTGTCTGAATTGAAACTAGAATCAAACTGTTTCAAATAGGGTTAGGTGGGGAAAATTTGTAAGGGTGTGAAACCTCTAAAGCATGTAACTTCTGTCACTGGCAAAGGGGCCAGGGCACTGACTTTGTTCTAGTCAGACACACTGGCAACTTGAAATCACAATCCGTCCTCGACAACAACTCAAAATCGCCTCCTGCCATTAGCAGCTACTTCACTAGCAATCGATACTATAAGCTGGTCTTTTATGTTCTTGATGTAATAATTGCTTGGTATCCTATTTTTGTCTGTTGTAGTAATTGTTTTATGCATCATGCCATTATAAATTGTGAAGTCATTTTCAGTATCGTGGCTTTTGTAAAGTATAATAAGCGGGCACTGTCTGCTGCTTGGGGAGAATTACTTGCGAGACTCTGCTCTCTGTGCCGGGTTGAGTACAGTGATTCTCCACAGCTTGTACTTGCTTGGTAATAAAAGGATTTGTGTTTTTCTAAACAGGTCAGTGTCTTGTGATTGCAGCAAGTCCGTGAGGGTCTCCGAAAACAAACTTGACATGTGGAGTAATGGACAGCAGACTAAATAGGAAATATATACTAGATATCACACAATGTCTAGCTTTTTGTATTCATCACAAGATCTGTCACTGCTATGGACACCTGGTAAAGATCTGAAGAGACTGCATTCCCCATGGACAGGTCACCAGGTTTCATTGCATTTTTGCAATCGGCTATCAGGGATATAGAACATGACTCATCCCAATCTTTTGTTGGATTTAAAACTTTCCTTTGATTGTTTCCAATAAACAAATATCTATTAGTAGTTGAAAGATGTCTGTGGAGAGCAATAGAATCCATAATTGTAGAAGGTGTGCAAACATATTGACCAGACACAACAAATAAAGGGCCATTTCGATCAACATAGAATCCCTACAGTGTGGAAGATGGCCATTCAGTCCATTATCAACCCTCCAAACAGCATCTCACCCAGTCTCACACCCTACCCTGCATTTTGCACACAAGACACTATGGGCAATTTAGCATTGTCATTCTACCGAATTTGCACATTTTTGGACTGTGGGAAACTAGAGCACCTGGAGGAAACCCACGCAGGCAGGGTCTGGGTAGGACACTCTAAGTTCATTGGGAACTCGATGGGCTAAATGGTCTGCTTCCAGACTGGAGGGATTCTATGATCTCCAGAAGCAAGCCCAAAAAGCATGGTTTGGATATAGCTAACTGCAGAATCAAAAACCGACTTCACAGTTACTCAGAAATTTGCTGCTCGTTCACCAGTCCGGATGAACCAGGAAATCCCTTTTCACATACTGTGCGGGCGGCTCGTCTTTAGTCAGTGAGAATGTGTCAATGTGTCGTGATAACGTGACTATTTCCAAACTCTACCTGACAGATACACAACTGATATTAACATTTTATCCACAATACCTGTACTTTTAATTGAGCAGGGATCAGTAACATCAGTAAATACAGCCCAAAAACACGGTTCACTTGATAGTGAGAGTGACAGCAAAATCCTTCAACTGTGCTTCTTTGTGAACTCACTGGTGTGTTAACAGTTTGGATAACTGAGTGAATGCTTTCCCCAGTCAGAGCTCATGAATGGGTTCTCCCCAGTGTGAACCTGCTGGAACACAAGCAGGTAGGATGACCAAGTGAATGCTTTCACAGATTTAGAGCAGGTGAATGGTTTCTCCCCAGTGTGAACGCTCTGTAGGTTAGGTGAGCAAGTGAATCCCTTCCCACACTGGGAGCAGACGAATGGTCACTCCCCAGAGTGAAGTCGCTGGTGGATCAGCGGGCAATTCGAGTCAGCAAAGCCTTTCCCTCACACAGAACAGGCCAACGGTCTCTCTCCAGTGTGAATTCGCTCGTGCATCAGCGGTTGAGATGTCTGAGTGAATGCTTTCCCACATTTCAAGCATGCAAATGGTTTCTCTACAGTGCGAACTCACTGGTGTTTAAGCAGGTTAGAGGACTGAGTGAATCCCATTCCACAATCAGAGCAGGTGAATGGTTTCTCTCCAGTGTGACTCTGGTGGTCAGTTTCTAGCTGGGATGGATTAAAAAATTCATTCCTGCAATCTGCACATTTCCACAGTCTCTCTCCAGTGTCACTGCGCTGGTGCTCGGACATTTCAGATGAATCTTCACAGACTCTTTACAGACCATGTGCATTTCTCCCCAGTGTGAATGCTGCTTTTTCCTCCAATGTTCAAAATCCTGAGGTAACTGGTTTGTGATAAACAAAGTGACTGTCAGAGCTGGATGTGGACCTGTTTGTATTCTCCAATTGCAGACTAAGCTTTCAAACAGAAAGCAAGTGCAGTGAGTGAGGAACCAGAAGAACAACCACAGATTGTGAAATCGAGAAATCCTCTGGACATTTATGGAGCGACACTTGGGAAATGTGCTGGATCATCATTAGGACAAATTGAAATAAATATCCTCCAGGCAAGGGATCCAGTCAGTATTTGCACAAAACTGCTCAAAGAGAGGTGGGAGAGCCAGGGAGGAAGGGCAGGCATTGTAACTCAGTATTTCAGAGGGATCAAAAGGTTAAGAACAGTGCAAAAGTAAAATTGTGGAAATCTGAAATGAAAACAAAAAAAATGCTTAGTCAGAGTTGTACAGCATAAACCAATCCCTTTCATCCCAGTTGTCCATGCTGACCCTATGTCCCAAATTAATCTAATCCCATTTGCAAGCAATTGACCCATATTCCTCTAAACCCAACCTATTGACATACCCATCCAGATGCCTTTTAAATGTCATAATTGTACCAGCTTCCACCAGTTCCTCTGGCAGGTCATTCTACACAGGCACCACCCACTTTCCCTTAAAAAAATTTCCTTCTCAGCTTAAACCAATGTGTTTAGTTCCAGTCTCCCCAACCCCAGGTCAACAACCTTGGCTACTCACTCCATGCCCACCATAATTTTATTAACCTCTAAGGTAACCTCTCAGCCTTCAATGCTCCAGGGAAAATAGCCCCAGCATATTCGGCCTCTCCCTGCAGCTCAAAACTTCCAACATCCTTCTAAATCTTTCCTGCACCCTGCTAAGTTTAACTGCATCATTCCTATAGCAGGGAGACCAGAACTGAACACAGTATTCCAAAAGCAGCATAATCAATGCCTTGTTCAGCCTATAACATGACCTCCCAACTCCTACACTCAATGCACTGACCAATTAATGCAAGCATAGCAAATATCATCTTCAGTACCTTCTGTACCTGCAATCCACCTTCAAGGAACTGTGCACGTGCACCTCAAGGAGTCGCTGTTGCGTAACAGTCCCCAGGGCCTCATCAATAAGTGTTTCAGCCCTGCCGTGATTTTCATTACCATAATGCAAAAGCACTCATTTATCCAAACTAAACTGATTTCTATCACTCCTGGGCCATTCGACCCATCTGATTAAGATCCGATTGTCCTTGGAGACAACCTTCTTTGCTGTTTACTGCATAAACAATTTGCGTCATCTGCACACTTACTAACCATTCCTCCAATATGCATTCCACATGAGTTGTATCAATGATAAAAAGCAGTGAAGCCAGCACCAATCCTTGCAGCACACTGCTGTTAATAGTCCTCCAGACTGAAAAAAATACAACACACCCACCACGATCCTGTTTCCTACCTTCAAGCCAATTTTGTTTCAAATAGCTCAGTCTCCCTGGATTCCACTTGATCTCATCTTGCTAACCTGTCCGTCATGTGGAGTTTTGGTGAATGCCTTGCTGAAGCCCATATCGAAAACGTCCATTGTTTTGTCTTCTTCAACATTCTTTGTCACTTCCTCAAAAAACTCAATCAAGTTAGTTACTCAAGATTTCCCACTCACAAAGCCACGTTGACTATCCATAATCAGTCTTTGCTTCTCTAAACACATGCAAGCCCTGTCCCTCAGAATCCCCTCCAGCAATTTACCCACCACTGACATCAGGCTCAATGGTCGATGGTCCTCTGGCTTTTCCTTTAAGAATGGCACCAGATTAGCCACCCCAACTTCTGACACTTCCCCAGTGTCTCAGTGATGCAGATATCTCAGCAAGGGGCCTAGTAATTAGATTAGATTAGATTCCCGACAGTGTGGAAACAGGCCCTTCGGCCGAAGAAGTCCACACTGTCCCTTGAAGCATCCCACCCGGACCCATCCACCTATAACCCACACACCCCTAAACACTACAGGCAATTTAGCATGACCAATCCACTTAACCTGCACATCTTTGGACTGTGGGAGGAAACCGGAGAACCCGGAGGAAACCCACGCAGACACAGGGAGAATGTGCAAACTCCACACAGACAGTCGCCCGAGGCTGGAATCAAACCCAGGTCTCTCTTCCCCAGCTTCTCACAGTTTGTGGATAACACCTGATCAGGTGCCAGGGACCTATTCACCTTTATGCATTTTAAGACGTCCAGCACCCAGGCCTCTGTAATATGGACACTTCTCACAACTCATTATTTATGTGTCCAAGTTCTCTTGCTTCCATATCCTTCTCTGCAGTAAATACTAATGTGAAAGACTCATTCGCATCTCAGTCTGCAGTTCCACACATAGACAGCCATGTTGATCTTTAAAAAGGCCCTGTTTTCTCCCTCGTTGTTTTTTTGTCCCAAATGAAGTGTCAGAATCTCTTGGGATTACCCTTAACCCTATTTGCCAAAGATGGCTCCTTGTTGCCATTCTCATTTCCCTTGAGTATACTCCAACTGCCCTTATACTTCGAGGGATTGACCCAGTTCCTGCTGTCATGACCTGACATGCGCTGCCTTCTTTTTCTTGACCACAGCCTCAATTTCTTCAGTCGTCCAATAGCCCCTACATTTACCAGCCTTGCCCTTCACATGAGAAGGAACATACTGTCTCTGGACTCTCCCTATTTCATTTTCGAAGGCCTTCCACTTTCCAAGCATTCCTTTACCTGCATATTACCTCTCCCGATCATCGTTTGGAAGTTCTTGCCCAATAATGTCAAAGTTGGCCTTACTCCAATTTAGAAATGTATATTAAATATACAACTTTTATATTTAAACTGATCCCATCTATCTGTATCTGGCACATATTCCTTTAAACCTTTCTTATATATGTCCTAATTCAAATGTCTTTTAAACAATGCGACTGTGCCCGCATCCACCACCTCCTCTGAAAGTTCGTTTCACACATGAACCACAATGTAAAAGAAAAATTGTCCCTCATGTCGTTTTTAAATATGTCTTTCTCCTCTCACCTTACATGTCCCCTTGTCTTAATCACCCAACCTAGGGGAAAAAACCCCTTAATATTTGCATAATCTGTGCCCCTCATGTTTTTTCTGAACATCTGTAAGGTCACCCTGTAACCTCCTATGCTCCAGTGAGAAAAGTTCAAGCTTTGGCAGTCTATTTTGATAATCGAGCCCTCCATTCCTGGTAACATCCCAGCAAGTCTTTTCTGACCTGTCTCCAGTTTAATAATAATCATGTCCTTCCTGTAACAGGGCGACCAGAACTGCACGCAATACCTCAAATGAAGCCTCAACAATGTCCTGTACAACCTCAACATAACATCCCAACTCCTATACTCAAAGGTCTGAGCAATGAAGGAAAGTATGCATCACAATTTACTAACCACCCTGTTGGCCTGTCTCCATAAAGTTCGAAGAATTATGCAGTGAATCTCAGCATTTCTCTGTTCCACAACTCTACCCTGGGTGCAACCATCAGTTGTGTAATTCCTACCCTTGTTCATTTTACCAAAATACAATATTTCACATTTATTCAAATTGAGCTTCATCTTCTCCTCAACCCATTGACCCAAATGATTAACATGTCACCGTCATCTCAGATAACCTTCACTAACCACTATACCACCAATTCAGTATAATCTGCAAACTTACTAATCTTGTCCCTTAAATTCTCATCCAAATTGTTAGTGTAAATGAGAAACATAAGTGGACCCTGTACCGATTGCTGTGGAACACGCTGGTCACAGAACTCTACTCTGAAAAAATCCTCCAGCACCGCGTTCTCTCCAAAAACTAAACCAATTTTGTTTCCAATTAGCAAGCTCTTCCTGAATCACATGTGATCTAACTTTACTGGAATTCTGGAACCCTGACAAAAGCTTCACTCTCATTCTAGAGGTGCTGCAAATCTGACCCAATTCCCTGCCATTTGTCCATGGCCCTCTTGATCGTACCTTGAAAAGTTAAATCCCAAATCTTTGAGAATAACTACTGAATCTGCATCTGGCTGCCACACAGACTGTTGCAGATTCTGGGAACTTGCTGAGTCAAGTAACCTTCAAGTTTTCACCCTGCATTATTTGCCAATTATCTGAATGTTGTATTCTGCAGTTACCAAACATTGTCACAATGTTAATAATTTTTGTCTCTCTGCAAACTAATATCCGGGAAATAAACCTACTAAACTAAATCATTGCTAATTAGCCCAAAGGAGAATCATCCGTGCTTCTGTTAGCTCTCTCCAAACCAGAAACCCATCATAATTATAGATAACGAAGTGTGGAGCTGAGTGAACACAACATTTGCTGCTTGGCCTGCTGTGTTCATTCAGCTCCACACTTTGTTATCGCGGATGCTCCATCATCTGCAGTTCCCATTATCACCCATCAAAATTGTAATTTACTTATGGGACGTGGTCTTTGCTGCCCAGACTAATATTGATTGTCCATTTTTATTTGATTTAGAGAAAGTGGCAGTGAACCACTCTCTCTCACTACTGCACTCTGTGTGCTGTAAGTGCACCACTGTGCCGCTTATTTGATAATCCACCCTACAGCCTCACCACACTCCCTATCGCAGGAATCATATCTCAATCCTCACTACCCTCCCTATCATGAGAATGACCCTTCAGCCTGCACGATTGCAGGCTCCACCTTCGAGCCTTACCACCTTTCCTATCACTGGAATCTCTCTCCAGCCTCATGACCTGCCGATTGTTGGAATCCCCCTCTAGCCTCAGATCTCTCACGGTCTCTGTAGATTCCTCCAGTCTCTCAAGCCTCCTATCTCCAGTCTCCTCCAGCCTCAACACTCTCCTATCTGTGTAAATTCCTCCAGCCCGTATAAACTTCCTTAGCTGTGTAATTGCCTTTAACCTGACAAACCTCCTTTTGTTTGAGGTCTCCTCCAGCCTCTCAATCCTCAACATTTCTCTGACTTCCTCCAATCCCACACTTTTCCCTATTTTTGAAATCTTCGACAGTCTCAGAACCCTTCCCGTCTCTAATATTCTCCAGCCTCACAAATCTCAATATGTCCCTTCCTCTAATACAGTCCTAATGATGATGCCCCATTTTTATTCCTCCACTTGATGGTGGCACTTGCAAATTCCTGGGATTCAAGCTCCAGAATTTCCTGGTAAACCGCTTCATCTCTATACCTCACTCGTTTCCCAAAAACATTAACCAATTATGAGTCATCTATTCTAACATCTCCTTTCCTGAGAGGGAAAAAAATTGCTTGAACTATTGCTTGGCATCTTCTCTGTGAAGTGTCTCTGAATCGACAGTACAGAAAAGGGCTCTGTGGCCCATCCAGCCTCTGCCAGTTAAAAACCACCACCTAACTACTCTAATCTAATTTTCCAGCACTTGGCCCATACATTTGTCTGCGTTGGCATCACAAGTGGGCATCTATATATGCCTTAAACGCTATGAGGATCTCTGTGCCTACCACCCTCACAGACAGTGAGGTTCAGTGCCATTGTCACAGCATGATGACATCACAGGCAGGAACAGAGACGAGCTGAGTCTGTGCAAACCAAAGATCCCCCACACACTGTGAAGGACGGGAGGGACCCGGATAGGGGGCAGAGGAGATTTAACAGAATGGTTTGTAGGAAGAGGGTTTTTAGTTGCATGGTTAGGACTGTTTATTTTTAAAATTTTTCTTTCATGTGACTTGGAGGTTGCTGGTACATAGAGAATATCCATCTATGATAGATGGACTCTCCTTCTCAACCTCTCCCCTCGCCTGGGGTGTGGTAATCTTCAGGTTAAACCAGCCCTATGGTCAGGTAGGGCAGTGGTGACTTTACCTTTGACACAGTGATGCCACTTTGCCTCGGTGGTGTAGAGGGGAATGTTGAATGTGGTGGATGGGACACCACTCTGACACAGTGCTTCATCTGGAGGATGTTCACTTTTTCAAATAGTGTTGGGGTTGTACTAATGCAGGGAAGTGGAAAATGTTCCAACACAATCCAGACGAGTGCCTTACAGACAGCCAACAGTCATTGAGGAATCAGGTGCTTGGAGAAACTGAGATTGCTCTCCTTGTAACAAAGTATTTTGAGGGGACCATTGATAGAGGTGTTTACAAATGAAACACTTTAGCATGATAAAATGTACACATGACTGATCATAAAAACATTACAGGACATATATTGAAAATTTTAGGGACAATCTATTGAGAGAATGGGGTGATTTAAGACAAAAAAAAAATAGACGGCAAATGAGAAATTAGCAGGAACACAATACTCACACACAATGCAAATATCCAGATGTTGATGAAGTGAGGAACTCTGTCAGAGTTTGGGGTTACAATTATTGAGTTTCCCCACCTGAAAGTCCACTTGTAATATCCTGTAACACAAATTCATAACATCCATCACTGTCAGTCCGGGTAGAAATTCACAACATCCCCTCATCCTGGCCGAAGATGACTGTGCATTGTCCCTATTACACATTCTCCCTTGTGGAGGTCAGTCATCGTTTCAGAGGGAAATCTATTCGGGTTTCTAGGAATTTAAACCTTGGGACTTCATGTCACTAACCAGAACTGTAGGTCTTTGACACATGGCAAAGAATGGCCAAGGTTTAGTGACAGGAAAGAGAAAGAGATGCAGTGGGATTTTCCAATGACAGTGACGTCAAATATTGGTTTTTAACAGAATGGATGAGATGGACATCACCAGAAAAGAGGAGCAGACAGAACAAGGACAATGTCTGAACTGGCATGGGGGGGGAAGAGGCAAGGAGGAGGAGAAGGAGGAGAAATAAGGGAGGCTTAGAATGTTTGTGGTTTCGCAGGAATAGGGCAAAGGATTAAGACGAGCTCTGATAAGGCTTCACACAAAACTGGGGAAAGATGAAAGTTTGGGACTCAAACGACGAGCAAAGTGCATGGCAATTTGGTTTGGTGGGTTAATGGAAGAGAGGGAAGCAGCAGAGGCATCTGATTAGGATTGTCTCAATCTGAGTGACATGGAGTTTCTATGTGTCTCCCTCACTTGTTGTTGGAGGAGAGGAAGGAGGAGACAGGATGATGGACAATGGTTTGCAAAAAAAAACAATGCCTGTGTTAGAGATATTCAAAACTGAAGGAACAAACCTGATGAATTAACTTTTATCCAGAATATTAAAATGCACAACAGAAGTCCGGTTTTGAACCCCATCTCAGCAGATGGTGGACTTTGAATTCAATAAAAAAAACTGGAATTAAGAATCAACTGTTGCCATGGTACCATTGCTAATGGCAGAAAAAGAAAAAAACCTGACGTCCTTCAGGGAAAGAAATTTGCTAAACTCAGCAAGCCACTCAGTTACAAATCAATGCAAAGTCTCAACAAAGGAATGAAGCTGGGTGGCCCGCTTGGCATCTGCCAAGGCACAAGGAAAGACAACTGCAGAATCAGCCCTATCGATTCCATAAACTCCTCCTCACTAATATCGGGGGTGAGTGGCAAAATTTGGAGCGATGGCTCAAAGACTAGGCAAGGAACAGCATCATATGCTTAGAATCTACCTTATAGACAAGTGACACACACCACCATCAAGGTCCGTAGTGAAGGCCTGTCCCAGGAGCAGGACAGACATGGCAGCACAGTGCTATTCTGATCGCAGTAATTGACCTGGGAATACGACATTGACTCTGACGCCTGGAAGACTCATGGCTCCTGTTGAATGCCATGGACCATCCTCCCTCAGTTGATAAACAGTATTATCGCCAGATTATTAATCCAGAGACCCAGACACCATTCCGGGGACCTGGGTTCGAATCCTGCCATGGCAAATGGTGGAATTTGAATTAAATAATGATGTGGAATTAATAGCCGAACGATGAACATGAAACCATTGCTGATTATTTGGGTTCGCTTATGTGCTTTCGGGAAGGAAATCTGCCATCCTTACCTGATCTGCTTGACAGGTAACTGCAAACCCACAGCAATGTGGTTGACTCTTAACTGCCTTAAGGGGAATTAGGGATGGGCAATAAATGCTGGTCAGCCAGCGACTTCCACATCCCAAGAGAGAATTTTCATAAAACCTCCATGTTGAACAGCAATTGGTGTAAGCACAGAGTGTAAGTGGCAATAAGTGTACTCAATGCCCCCTATGAGTAGTTCACAGCAGGATTACCAGTCAGGCTGGTTGGATCCTAAAGGGAAAAAAACACTACTTGGGTGGGACTGAAGCAGGTGCTGCCACAACCAACAGAAGGGAAAAACATAGCAGATCTCATTGTCACGAATTTCCCAGCTGCAGATGCATCTGTCTGTGACAAGATTGATAACAGCAACCACCGCACAGTCCTGTGGAGACGAAGCCTCATCTTAAACTTGATAATGCCCTCCATTGTGTTGAGTGGCACTAACATCGGGTAAATGGGACAGACTTGGAACAGATACAGGGGCTCAAAACCAAACATCTATGAAGCTTTGTGGGGCATCAACAGCAGAACTTTCCAGCACAATCTGAAACCTCAGGGGCCAACATATTTCGCACTCAACCATTACCATTAATCCAGGGGAACCACACCTATTGAATGGATAGTATAGGAGGGCATGCCAAGAGCAGCATCAGGCATAGCTAAAAATAAGGTGCCAACCTGGTTAAACTTCCCAACAGGACGATCTGCATGCCAAATAGCATAAGCAGCAAGAGTGAGAGCTGAGCCATCCCAGAGCCAGTAGATCAGATCTAAGCTCTGTAGTTCTGCCACACCCAGTAGCGAATGGTGATGGGCAATTAAACTGGAGGAAGCATGCCAAAAAATCCCCATCCTTACTGACAGAGGAGCCCAACCTATCCACACACAAGACAAGACTGCTGCATTTGCAGGAATATTCAGCCAGAAGTGCCAATTGTATGATAAATCTCAGCCTTCTCCAGAGGTCCGCAAGATCACAGATGTGAGCTGTTTTCATCCAATCTGATTCATTTCAAATGATATTAATAAGTGGAGGAATAGTGCAGCAAAGATTATGGGCCCTGGCAACAGTACCGATGACTTGTGCTGTACAGCTTGCTCCCTGCCAAGCCAAACTGTTTCAGTACTGCTACAGCACTGGCATCTACTGACAATTTGGAAAACTGCCCAGGTCTGTTCAGCACAAAAATACAAAGCAAATCCAACCCGACCAATTTCCCCTCAAGCAATCTACTCTCTATCATCGGAGAAGTGATGGAAGGTGTTGACAACAGCGGTATTAAGCACTTACTCAGCAGTAACCTGCTCAGTGACAGCCAGTTTGGGGCACGCCAGGCACTCAGTTCCTGATCTTATTACAGACTTCATCCACAAATTCACAAACATGTGAATTCCTGAAGTGAGGTGAAGGCAACAGCAGAGTCCTGCACAAAAACCATTTCGTTCCACTTCAGTGACAATGACACCTTAGTTTCAGCTCATCTGCTGAACCTCTCATGTAGTTCTGCGTTACCTCTAGATTTAACTATGCAAACTCACTCCCAGTTGACCTCCCACATTCAACGCCCCTGTAATCTCAAGAATACATAAAATCCTGCTGCACACATGTTCATCTGTACCAAAACCTGTTCACTCATCACTGCTGTACTCCCTGACCCACAAAGGCTCCTATTTATGAGCAACAATTTAAAATTCTCACCCGTGATTTAATTCCGAGCCGTGATTATCCCTGTTTCCCTGCACCACACAACCTTTGAGACTCTGTTGGAGTCTGAAAGTAAATGAATTGTAAATGTGTTTAATCATTGCTTCACTACTGGAGGCTGTTTCTACAGTTGGCAGGCAACATGGTCTGGAATTCCTATGATAAACCTCTCAGGTTTGTTCTCCTTCTTTTAGATAGTCATGAAAACCTGTGAATTTGGTAATGTTTCTGGTCACCTAACCTAATAGGCCTTACATCAAAAGTTTCTTGATAATATTTTTGTGAAATTATAAACTAGATAAAAATACATATAGTTTGTTGATTTGGACATACACCATCAGCTCTTCAGTATCGCTAGATGAATGATCTGTAACTTCTCAAATGACCACAATTGTGGGAGCACCTTCATCATACGAACTGCAGCAGCACAGGAAAAGTTAAACATGACCTTCTCCACAGGTAACAGGGCTTTGGCAACGATCGCTGGTATCTGTGGCAGGAGAAACAGAGTAAATGTTGCAGAAGTGCAAAAATGAACGACAGAATAAAAAAGCTGTAGAATTTGGTGGTCTGAAATGGAAGAAAAATGCACTCTCTTTCTGGGAAAATATTGCGTGACTTTGAAAGATGCCATTCAAAAATTAATCTGGTAAGAGAGCAGCACACAGTTAGGGGGTGGACAGCAGTGGAATATTCAGTTCCAATAGGTATAAGAAAATAACAGTGAAATACGAAACAGAGATCAAATATATCCATCATTAGAGACTGAAGAGATTAGACACCGACAAAGATCTGACCAGGAAGCACAGAACTAAGTTAGCAGTGCGAGCTGCTATGATCCCACACTCCGGGAAAGAAATCCAGAAGAAACAAACATTTCTCTTGGTTTGAATTTGCTCTGCGTAATTTCATTTCATTTCATTTCTGAAGAAGGGTCCAGACTTAAAACGCAGGGAGTGCCGATACAGTCATCCATGAACTGGAGGAAGAGGTGGGATTCGGGGCTAGTGTAGGTATGGAAGAGAAATTGTTCCACATAACCGACAGAGGCAGGCATAGCTTGGGCCCATGCAGGTACTCATGGCCACTCCCTTTGTCTGTAGGAGTTGGGAGGAGTTGAAAGAGAAGTTGTTGAGGGTGAGGACGAGATCAGTTAGTCATACATGGGGGTCAGTGGAGGGGAACCGGTCACACCTGCAGGGCAAGAAAAAGCATCGGGCTTTTAGGCCGTGTGCATGGGGAATGCAGGTGCTAATGTGGTATACTGCCTCTGCTGTACCTGTTGTGGCCTCCTCTACATCAGGGAAACCAAGCGGAGGCTTGGGGACTGCTTTGCAGAATATTTACACTCAGTTTGCAATAAACAACTGCACCTTGCAGTACCATTCCACCGGCAACATGTCCATCATGGGCCTCCTACAACACGATAACGATGCCACCCAAAGGTTGCAGGATCAGCAACTCATATTCTGCTTTGGAACCCTGCAGCCCAATGCTGTCAATGTGGATTTCACAAGCTTCAAAACCTCCCCTGGCCCAAGCGCAGTCCAACACCAGCCCAGCTCATTCCTCACCTCACTAACCCGTTCTTCCTCTCACCTATCCCCTCCTCTCATATCAAGCCACACCCCCATTTCCTACCTGCTAACCTCATCCCACCCCCTTGTTCAGCCTCCCTTGACTGACCTATCCCCTCCCTGCCTACACTCACCTTTCCCTGCTCCATCCCCACCTCTTTAATTTGTGTCTCCTCTCCACCTGCTTCCCCGTCTCTCCCTATTTATTTCAGTATCCCCTTCCCCTTCCCCATTTCAGACGGGTGTGGGCCCGAAAACGCCAGCTTTCCTGCTCCTCTGATGCTGCCTGTCCTGCTGTGTTGCTCCAGCCCCACACCTCGTTCTGTCACTTTCAGCCAGAGAGAGCTGCGCATGCGCCCAACTTCACCTCCGCCCCCAAAGTTTCAACGCTGCCGCGCATGCGCCCCACGGATCATTGCCCCCAATAAAGATGGTGGCGGTCACACGGGCCTATCACTATCTGAGGCGTTGATTTATTTTCTGCAAACGTGAGCCTGGGAGTTTCAAATGTGGGTTTTCCGACGTGCACTCCCAAGCCCATAAGAATATCACGTCCCTCCCGCTTTCTGCTGTTTTGCCTTCTTCACCGGGTCCTGCTCTTACCTCAATTGCACAAACCTTAGTCTCAGCGAAGGGACCAGGCACAAAACGTCAGCTTTCCTGCTCCTCTGATACTTCTTGGCCTGTTATATTCACCCAGCTCTACACCTCAGTGTCTCGGAATCTCCGTCATCGGCAGTTCCTACTTATCTCAGCGAACCTGCACTGCTCTTGTGGATGATCACGTGGTTTGCACTGAGCCAGCCCCCTCTTCATTCCGATTGGTTAGAAGGGCAGAGACGTCCGCCCGATCATGCACGCCAACCCTGTATTCCTATTGGTCCCACCCTGACATCAATCAACCAGACGCCATTGTGACCTGTAGCATGCGCAGTGCTTTCTGTTGTCATTGATAAATGAGCCTGAGAACTGGATGAGAATGATTGTTACATTAACGATCCTGGGGCTTTATAAGTCGCTCTGAGGAAGGGGCACTGCACCCGAAACGTTAACTCTGTCTTTTTACCTTCACAGATGCTGCCAGACCTGCTGAGCTTTTCCAGCAACTTTGTTCTTGTTCCTGGTTTACAACATCCCAGTTCTTTTGTTATTTTTTAATAAGTCGCGATTGAAAAGGCTTCCTGCAGCTCAAAGCTAAAGATAGCTCTTGATGCCGCTCTGTCAGCGAATAGGGAAATGGCGGTGAAATAAGGATAATAAGTACAGGTATAACAGTCCTCAGGTAAGATGTAAAGAGAATATTATGAACATGAAGAACACCACGTGGTGAAGTGAGGTGAGTGATGTTCATATGAACTGTGATTGGGCAGAGAAGGAGGTTAATCAAAAAAGAACAAGCAGAAAAGAGATTCTTAAGAAAGGTCTGTGCAATAGAAAACAAGGAGAATCAGAAGGTAAAAGCCCAAGACGGAGGAAACAGTTTGAAGACCGAGGCTGCAAAAACTTCAATAAGTCGTTTCACTGCTAGTTATTGACACTAGCAGTATAACCCACATTCAACTGGAAATAGCTGTCTGAGTTGTCACTATAGTTTACTTCATAACAGATAAACTTCTCCACACTTTGTCTCAATAAGGCTGACAGCTGGTTCATAAATCAGTTCTTCTGCCAAGTCCATTCCTGTTTGAAAAGGGGTGTAGATCACATTTAAATCGACAATGCTAAATGTCAGTCCAGGCTGGCAGCCAAACTCCACTTCCTCACCACTGACTCCATCCCTGCCCCTGGTAAATGGCTGGTAACACACTGCTCACACTCATGGTGCAATATTTCACCCCAAGATGAGCTTCCAACCACATTTCTCACCCCCACGCCCATTACCACAAAGACCACGTATAATTTCAACCTCAACAACATCTCAGTTCATCTGTTGCTGAAACTCTCATCCATTCCTTTGTTACCTCTCGACTTAACTCCCCAAACACACTCCCGGCCGGCTTCTTAATTCTACTGCCCTGAAATCTTGAAATGACCCAAAAATCTACTGCCTGTGTGTTTACTCTCACCAATTTCAACATCTTCGGGTTTTGCCATCCTGTGTTCATTAACATACACATTTGCTGGGTGGCAAAGCACCAAGGTATTGAAATTCATATCCTTATTTTGAAATTTTGTCATCAAACCTTCTTTTGATGGTGCCTCCAGCTGCAAAACCCTCTGAGATATATCTGAAGAAGGGTCACTGGACACAAAACAATAATGCTGTTCTCTCTCCACAAGCACTGCCAGATATGCTGAGTTTTTCATGAATTTCTGTTTGTGTTACTACTTTCAAGCATCTACTGTTCTTTTGATTTTTCCGTCAAGATATTTGTTCTCCCTGACTTCCAACCTCCTGTGGATTTCTGGCTTTAACTTTCCCACCTTTTTCATGGCCTCAGTTTCCAAGGCCATAAACTCTTGAATTTACTCCCTAAACATCGCTGGTTTTCAAAGTCCCTTTGTTTGTTCAGGATATTCCTTGAAACCTACTTCATTGGCCAGTTTTGGGTCACTTGTCCTAATAAGTGCCTGGTATCAAATATTGTTTTGTGACAACCTTGTGTAATATGTCAGATCATTGGATTGAATCAAAAATGTGAAAACATTTAAATTGTTCTTTTGGAAAACATCACTAATCCTTCACGATCATTTGGTAACTCCTTACCTAATATTGTTGCAAGTGCGACTTCATTATATGGACTGCAATCGTCGAGAAAGGTCAAACATCAAATTCTCCAGAGGTAACTGAGGATTGGCAATAGTTACTGATACCTGTGGAGAGTGATCCAAAGTTCATGTATCAGGAAATGTTGAATGAATGACATGGTGCAGAACTTGTTGGTTAATATAAGCTCAGAACAGAAAAGAAAAGGACTGCATTAAGAATAATTCTTGACTACAAAACATACTGTGGGAAGACAAAGCTTCTGAAACCATAGGGTTCAATGAAAGAAATGTGGTGGAAAGCTCATCTGGACGAAATCTGATAGAGTAACAGAAGCATTAAACAGACAGGTACTCACACATTATTAGAGACAGAGGTAAGGCAGAAGTGAAACAGAGCAATATACTGAAATGGATTCAGATCCATACTAAAGGAGACACACCAGCCCTAAAGCTACAGAACATCTCACAGGTAACAGGCACAGCACTAAAACTCAACATTGTTGGCGAATGGTCAAAAATACTCCACCACGTCACTGTTGACAATTTGAGATTCTCCTGTTGCACCTGCAGCTGGAAAGATATCAGAAATACTGGAGTTAGAGAAAATTCTGTCAGTTGAGGAAATCCCTAAGGAACAGGTGGTCTCACTGTGCTACTTTTGCTGCAGTAGGATCCTCAGAGGAGATAGATTCATTCATAAACCAGAAAGTTTCAGGACTGAGGGAGTTGTGAAGCGATGGACCACCTGGAGTTGGAGGGAGATTTTATGAATGCATCTATCTCCTCTGAGGATCCTCCCCTCCTTCACAATGTATGACAATGTCTGTTCTGAGTATACCTGGTCATCCTTGGCCAGGAGGAGGGACGTCGTGAATTCCTGAAATAAAAGAGAGGTGTTGGAGCACCCCATAAGCCTGGCAACATCTAGGGAGAGAGAAATAGTGCTAATGTTTAGAACCAGTTATTATACTTTTATCTCTGCACTGATAGTGATTGATTTTTGAAGCTTCTTTCACTGAGGCTCATTTGAGGACCTACATATAAAATATTAAATCAAACAAAAGGAATAATTTGTGTGTCTGATTTCCAACCGAGACTGACACTGACCTTAGTAAACTTCTTTTACAGAATATATTAAAACAAATCACAGACAGGAAACTTTAAACAAACAGCAAATCAAAATTTGGCATGATCAATCGATTAATCAGAAACTGGACATTATTGGCCTTTTGAGTGTAAGTGTCATTACCATTCACTGCAGGTAATTTAACCGTTATAACCTTCATGTTGATCTAAATCTGACATTTGTATCCCATGATCCATTTCTTTTCAGTTAATGTGAACCCCTTGTTTTGTCGACGTTGCCTCAACCAACAGTAAACATTATAGTTCCGTCAAATCTCCCTTCAGCTTCAGTTAATCCCTGACATCATAAGCCTTTCCATTTTTAACCTTCCAGGCAAAGGAACAGGTCTGCTCCCTCTCAGCGACCCTACGTCCTTCCCAATGTGTGGGTGATCTCTGGTTTGCACAAACCCAGATGCCCTGTATTCCCATGTGTGATGTGATCATGCAGCAACAGTAGCACAGTGACATCGCCTGTTCCTTAGGTATTCCCTCAACTGAGAGATTTTTCTCTAACTCCAGTATTTCTGATATCTTTCCAGCTGCAGGTGGAACAGGAGAATCTCAAATTGTCAACAGTGACGTGGTGGAGTATTTTTGACCATTCATCAACAAGATCTTGGACAAAATCGATAAGGAAGATCTGACGAAGAAGCTATGTGAAAGGGCTTCCATAGCCTGGCTGCAGTAATTGTTTGTAGATAGTTTGACTGAGTAGTCAAAATCACTACATTTGAGCTCTAGTCTCTATCGAGTCATGGGTATGAATCTTACCGGTAACCAAAATCATGAGTGATCTACCTCAGGCAGTCACATCGAAGGAGCTGGGCAACTTCAAGTTTGCAATGTTTACATTTCTTCTGGGTAACTGTGGCTGCCTGGGTCTCTGATACTCTCGGTGCTGAAAGTGGGAAAATGGGCAACAGCCTCCAAAAACAACAAGAGCTCTGGCTTCACAACGGCCCTTCAGAACTCCGCTAACACCCTGCTTTAGCGGATTTTGCATGGCTTGTTGATGCCAGTTTGTATGGCTCAACCGATCAGCATTAGGTGTAAACTGAAAAGTCGGGTGTTTGAGACCATCTGGGCACTCAACGTTAGTTATTTTGGATCAAGCAATTTGAGTGACCACCGACCTGCATTTAACCCATGAAAAAGCTACAACAAGATTGGAGTCAATACACATCCATCAATGATTCTCTCTTCCCCAGCTCCACACAGAGTGAGACTGGGACAAGCAGCAGGGTTTGACCTCGCTCTTCAATCCCCATTGCCAGATTTTATGGGCAGAGAGATCAAGGACAGAGAGATCAAAAGATCGTACAAATGGTTTGCGTGCAGTCTCCGATAAACAGTCTGCAGGTGATCTAAAGTGTTAAACGGTGTGAGTAAAGTGTCAACAGCTGAATAACAGGTGAAGGGATGACCTTTAATCCGATTAAATGAGGCAGAGAGATAATTACAAAAAGAAACTAAAAATAAGTTCGTGCTTGGCACAAACCAATTTCTGATGAAGTGTCTAGGCCCAAAACATCAGCTTTCCTGCTCCTAAGATGCTGCTTTGCCTGCTGTGTTCATTCAGCTCCACACCTTGTTATGGCTGGAATTATGTGATAGGTATAAGAATCGCTTGCTGACAGTCTAACCAAAGTAATAAATAATCCAAAACTGTACAAACTGATCAAGAGAGAGAGGTCATAACAAATTATCAAGGTGATGGTTTCGAAATAGGACAATAAGGAAGATTTTATAGATACAGAACACTACAGCGGGATCACATGTAGACATGAACTTAAGATAATGATTGAGGCTGTCTTCATGGGCATGGAATTTGGCTATCAGTTTCTTCTCAGTGATTCTGCTTTGTCGTGTGTCTCAAAGGCCACCTCACATGCTGACCCAAAGATCAGAAGCTTAATGTACTTTACTGCTGAAGTGTTCTCCAACATGGAGGGAACATTCTTGTCTGGCAATTGTTGCACGGAGTCAATTCATTTGTTGCCATGGTCTCACTAAAATACCATGCCTGGGGCATTCTTGCCTGCACTGTATGAGATCGATAATGTTGGCCGAGCCACATAAGTATTTCCCTTTAAGTGATGGGTGATGTGCCCATATGTGATGGTAGTATATGTGTCAATGATCTGACACCTTTCAGAGGCACCAGTGACAGGGTTGTGTGGTGTTGTGGTCGATGTTGTCCTGAAGGTTGGGTAGCTCGCTGCGAACGACAGCCTGATTGAGGTTTGGAGGTTGTTTGAAGGTGAGAAGTGGAGGTGTACGGATCATCTTGGTGAGATGCTGGTCATCATCAATGACATGTTGAAGGCTGTGGAGAACATCGTGCAGTCTCTCCGCTCTGGGGAATTACTTTATGATGAAGGGTACTCTATAGGTCGCATCCTGTGTCTGTCTTCTGAGGAGGCCATTGTGGGTTTTCGCTGTGGCACGTCGGAACTGGTGAGCCTCTGTCCAAAAATAAGTCTCTGACGGTGATCAAAAAGTGTTTGATGGTGTGAGTAAAATGTTTACAGCTGAATAGCAAGGAGAGGGATGACCTATAATCCAAGTAGAGGAGGAAGAGAGATAATTACAAGAAAATAAAAAAAAGACGGTGCTGGAGAGAAACAAAATGACTTTGTTTTTCCTGCAGAACATTAAAGCCAATTTTGAGCACTTATTCCAGGATTTTAAATGAATATTTTAAAGTTATTGCCCTCATCTTTGAGCAGCCCACCTGACTGCTAACTACTCTGTCAGGCGCTGAACAATTCTGGGAAATTGCTTCAATAAACCCAGTCATTTCTGTTACAGATCATAAGGAATTCTCATTTGGCTGACGAGACATGATCAACACTTTGTCTGTTCTGCGTGCAGGGTCTCAGCGAAGATCTGAAGAGACTTTGTACAACTGGAGGTTTCACTGTTTAAGAAACTGTCGCCAATTTTACTGCTGTCATCAGCCAGTGCATCGGAGGCCTGCAGAGCCGGCAACTGATCGAATCGTGGGGAGCTGGTTACATTGAAACTACATTTAAACTCTCTCCCAACTGAGAAAGGCCTCAAATATTTAACACAGTTTCAAGCAAACTACAAAACACATATAGAATCATGAATTGAATTATTGATAATGTATCATCCATGTGTTAGGATTACAGAACGAAAGGACACTGCTGATGGTTCAAATCTGAAAGACTAAAAGTGAATGTGAGAGACACCCAGCAGGACAGAATCTAATCTATCAGCAGGGAATCTCCCCACCCTCAGAGACTGGGGTGAGATTCGTTAGAGCAGAATAGACTGAGGAAGGGTCACCGGAACAAAAGGTTAACATTTTTTTCTTCACAGATGCTGCCAGGCCTGCTGAGCTTTTCTAGCAACTTCTGTTTTTGTTCTGCACTGAGAGACGGGGGAGAGGGGAGGGTGGGGAGGAAGTGAGTGTGATGTATGCATTTATGAGGGAAACAGACAGAGTAAACAAGATGAATCTTTGTGCTTGGTGGCGGAATGAGTATCGGGGAGGGGGTGCCTAGGACAGACACTTTAGATCAGATGTAAGGATTTTTTTTTCACTCAGATAGTGTGAATCTGAAACTCACAGACTGGAAATGTGGGAGAGGTGAAAACCATCATCACATTCCACTGGTCTTTAGCTGTATAAAATAAGCGCTGAAAGAACTGTGAATGTTGTATATCAGAAACAAAACAGATATTGTTGACAAAGTTCATAATAATAAAGTGTGAAGTTGGATGAACACAGCAGGCCAAGCAGCATCTCAGGAGCACAAAAGCTGATGTTTCGGGCCGAGATCCTTCATGAGAGAGGGGGATGGGGAGAGGGTTCTGGAATAAGTAGGGAGAGAGGGGGAGGCGGACCGAAGATGGAGAGAAAAGAAGATAGGTGGAGAGGAGAGTATAGGTGGGGAGGCATGGAGGGGTTAGTTCAGTCCAGGGAAGACGGACAGGTCAAGGAGGTGGGATGAGGTTAGTAGGTAGGAAATGGGGGTGCAACTTGGGGTGGGAGGAAGGGATGGTTGAGAGGAAGAACAGGTTAGGGAGACAGAGACAGGCTGGGCTGGTTTTGGGATGCAGTGTGGGGAGAGGATGAGCTGGGCTGGTTTTGGGATGCAGTGGGTGGAGGGGAAGAGCTGGGCTGGTTTTGGGATGCGGTGGGGGAAGGGGAGATTTTGAAGCTGGTGACGTCCACATTGATACCATTGGGCTGCAGGGTTCCCAAGCGGAATGTGAGTTGCTGTTCCTGCAACCTTCGGGTGGCATCATTGTGGCACGGCAGGAGGTCCATGATGGACATGTCATCTGAAGAATGGGAGGGGGAGTTGGAATGGTTTGCGACTGGGAGGTGCAGTTGTTTATTGCGAACCGAGCGGAGGTGTTCTGCAAAGCGGTCCACAAGCCTCCGCTTGGTTTCCCCAATGTAGAGGATGCCACACTGGGTACAATGGATACAGTATACCACATTGGCAGATGTGCAGGTGAACCTCTGCTTAATATGGAAAGTCATCTTGGGGCATGGGATAGGGGTGAGGGAGGAGGTGTGGGGGCAAGTGTAGCATTTCCTGCGGTTGCAGGGGAAGGTGCCGGGTTGGAGGAGAGTGCGGAGCGAACAAGGGCATCACGGAGAGAGTGGTCTCTCCGGAAAGCAGACAAGGGTGGGGATGGAAAAATGTCTTGGGTGGTGGGGTCGGATTTTAAATGGCGGAAGTGTCGGAGGATGATGCGTTGTATCCGGAGGTTGGTGGGGTGATGTGTGAGAAGGAGGGGGATTGTCTTTGGGCGGTTGTGGCGGGGGCGGGGTGTGAGGGATGTGTTGCGGGAAACGTGGGAGATGCGGTCAAGGGCGTTCTTGACCACTGTAGGGGGAACGTTGCAGTCCTTGAAGAACTTGGATATCTGGGATGTGCGGGAGTGGAATGCCTCATCGTGGGAGCAGATGCCGTGGAGGCGGAGGAATTGGGAATAGGGGATGGAATTTTTGCAGCAAGGTGGGTGGGAGGAGGTATATTCTAGGTAGCTGTGGGAGTTGGTGGGCTTGAAATGAACATCAGTTACAAGCTGGTTGCCTGAGATGGATGCTGAGAGGTCCAGGAAGGTGAGGGATGTTTTGGAGATGGCCCAGGTGAACTGGAGGTTGGGGCGGAAGGTGTTGGTGAAGTGGATGAACTGTTTGAGCTCCTCTGGGGAGCAAGAGGCGGCACTGATACAGTCATCAATGTAACGGAGGAAGAGGTGGGGTTTGAGGCCTGTGTAGATGCGGAAGAAGGACTGTTCCATGGAACCTACAAAGAGGCAGGCATAGCTGGGGCCCATGTGGGTGCCCATGGCCACCTGCTTTGTCTGTAGGAAGTGGGAAGAATCAAAAGAGAACTTGTTGAGGGTGAGGACGAGTTCGGCTAGGCGGATGATGGTGTCGGTGGAGGGGGACTGGTCGGGCCTGCGGGACAGGAAGAAGCGGAGGGCCTTGAGGCCATCTGCATCTGGAATACAGGTGTATAGGGACTGAACGTCCATGGTGAAAATGAGGTGTTGGGGACCAGGGAATTGGAAGTTCTGGAGGAGATGAAGGGCGTGGGTGGTGTCACAGACGTAGGTAGGGAGTTCCTGCACCAAAGGGGAGAAAATGGAGTCCAGATAGGTGGAGATGAGTTCGGTGGGGCAGGAACAGACTGAGACAATGGGTCGACCAGGGCAGGCAGGTTTGAGATTTTGGGAAGGAGATAGAAACAGGCCGTGCAGGGTTGGGGTGTGGATTTTCGGATGGCCCGTTTCTATCTCCTGTATTCCAGCCCCCATACACCTGTATTCCACAAGCAGATGGCCTTAAGGCCCTCTGCTTCTTCCTGTCCCAGAGGCCCGACCTTTCCCCCTCCACCGACACCCTCATCCACCTAGCAGAACTCGTCCTCACCCTCAACAACTTCTCTTCTGATTCCTCCCACTTACTACAGACAAAGAGGGTGGCCATGGGCACCCGCATGGGCCAGAGGTATGCCTGCCTCTTTTTAGGTTACGTGGAACAGTCCTTCTTCCACACCGACACAGGCCCCAAACCCCACCTCTTCCTCCATTACATTGATGACTGTATCGGCGCTGCCTCTTGCTCCCCAGAGGAGCTTGAACGAGTTCATCCACTTCACCTACACCTTCCACCCCACACTTCAGCTCACCTGGGCCATCTTGAACACATCGCTCACCTTCCTGGACCACTCAGCTTCCATCTCAGGCAACCAGCTTGTAACTGATATCCATTTCAAGCCCACCAACTCCCACAGCTACCTGGAATACACCTCCTCCCACACACCTCCCTGCAAAAATTCCATCCCCTATTCCTAATTCCTCCGCCTCCGCCGCATCTGCTCCCAGGATGAGGGATTCCACTCCCGAACACCCCAGATATCCAAGTTCTTCAAGGACCACTACTTTCCCCCCACAGTGGTCAAGAATGCCCTTGGCTGCTTCTCCCGCGTTTCCCGCAACACATCCCTCACACCCCGCCCCCACCACAACCGCCCAAAGACGATCCTCCTCATTCTCACACACCACACCACCAACGTCCGGACACAATGCGTCATCCTAAAACACTTCCACCATCTACAATCCGACCCCACCACCCAAGACATTTTACCATCCCCACCCTTGTCTGCTTTCTGGAGAGACCACTCTCTCCATGCATCCCTTGTTCACTCCACACTGCCCTCCAACCCCACCACACCCGGCACCTTCCCCTGCAGCCGCAGGAAATGCTACCTCCTCCCTCATCACTATCCCTGGCCCCAAGATGACTTTCGATATTCAGCAGAGGTTCACCTGCACATCTGCCAATGTGGTATACTGTGTACATTGTTCCCGGCGTGACTCCCTCTACATTGGGGAAACCAAGCGGAGGCTTGAGGACCGCTTTGCAGAACACCTCCGCTCTGTTCGCAATAAACAACTGCACCTCCCAGTCGCGAACCATTTCAACTGCCCCTCCCATTCTTTAGATGACATGTCCATCATGGGCCTCCTGCAGTGCCACAATGATGCCACCCGAAGGTTGCAGGAACAGCAACTCATATTCCGCTTGGGAACCCTGCAGCCCAATGTTACCCATGTGCACTTCACCAGCTTCAAAATCTCCCCTCCCCCCACTGCATCATACAACCAGCCCAGCTCATCCCCTCCCCCCACTGCATCCCAAAACCAGCCCAGCCTCTCTCTGCCTCCCTATCCTGTTCTTCCTCTCACCCACCCCTTCCTCCCACCTCAAGCCGCACCTCCACTTCCTACCTACTAACCTCATCCCACCTCCTTGACCTCTCCAACTTCTCAGGACTGACCTATCCCCTCCCTACCTCCCCACCTATACTCTCTCCACCTATCTTCTTTTCTCTCCATCTTCGGTCCGTCTCCCCCTCTCTCCCTATTTATTTCAGAACCCTCTCCCCATCCCCCTCTCTGATGAAGGGTCTAGGCCCAAAACGTCACCTTTTTGCTCCTGAGATTCTGCTTGGCCTGCTGTGTTCATCCAGCTTCACACTTTATTATGTCGGATTCTCCAGGATCTGCAGTTCCCATTATCTCTGATACAATTGTTGACAAAGTTCTGCAAGTCTTGCAGTATCTGTGAAGAGAAATCAGAGTTAACATTTCGTGTCAAGTTTCCCTTCCTTAGATCTATTCTCTCCGCAGATTGTGCCAGACATAGAGAGTTTTTTTCAGCAATTTCTGTTTAATTGTGATGACATTTCGGACACATCTCTGGGAAAAGTGCTGGAAATGACACTTGAATAGTTATTTGACCAGCAATAATTCAATGGTCCAATAGGCCTTTTTCGCTGCTGTGGACTCCGAAACTGGGAGATTGGTTCAGATCAGTCAGCAAGGGCACAGGAAGGGGGAGGGGGACGGTGAACAGAGGGAATGAGCGGGTGAAGGGTGGGAGAATTTCGCCGACAAAAGCTTTCAAGCGAAGGGGAGTGGTGATGGAGAAGGAGAGATACAAGAGGTGTCTGATATAACAAAGTGTGGAGCTGGGTGAACACAGCAGGCCGTGCGGCATTGGAGGAGCAGGAAACTTGGCGCTTCAGGTCTGGACCCTTCTTCAGAAATGGGGAGGGTGAGGGGTCTCTGAAATAAATGGGTGGACAGTGATAGCAGGTAGATAGTGGAGTGGATAGGAAGGGAAAGAAGATGGACAGGTCAATGAGGTGGGTATGAAGCTTGAAGAGGTGAGTGTCGGAAGGGACTGGGGATGTGGGTTGGTCAGTCAGGAGGGAGAGGTGAATATGTGGGAGAGAAGATGGACAAATCAAGGAGGCAGGGATGAGCAGGTGCTGATCTTGGGATGAGGTCAGGGTTGGGGAGATTTTGAAGCTTGTGAAGTCCACATTAATACTACTGGGCTGCAGGGTACCCCGGCTGAATATGAGGTGCTGTTCCTCCAACCTTCGGGTGGCATCGTTGTGACACTGGAGGAGGCCCAGGATGGTCATGTCATCAAGGGAGCAGGAGGGGGAGTTGAAGTGGTTTACGACTGGGAGGTGTTGTTGTTTGTCACAAACTGAGTGAAGGTAGTCTCTGGGATCTCTGAGCCTGCGCTTGGTCTCACCGATGTAGAAGAAGCCACAGTGGGTGCAAAAGACCTCATCGGCAGATGTACAGGTGAACATCTGTTTGGTGTGGAAGGTTTTCTTGGGGTCTGGGATGGAAGTGAGGAGGGAGGTGTAAGGCCAGGTGTAGCAATTGCTGCGAATGCAGGGAAAGATGCCAGGGTTGGTGGGGCTAGTGGGAAGTGTGGAGTGGAAGAGGGAGCCATGGAGAGCGCGGTCCCTCCAGAAAGCAGATCAGGGTGGGGAGGGAAAAATGTCTTTGGTGTTGGGGTCAGATTGCGGGTAGTGAAAGTGGTGGAGAGTGATCTGTTGGATCCAGAGATTGATGGCGTGATACGTGAGGACAAGGAGAATTCTGTATTTGTTTTTATTGTGTGGAGGGAGTGTAAGGGCTGAGGTGTGGGAAACGCAAGAGATGGGGTCAAGGGTATTTTCAACCACTGTTGGGGTTGTTTGTGTGTGTGTGTGTGTGTGTGTGTGTGTGTGTGTGTGTGTGTGTGTGTGTGTGTGTGTTTGTGTGTGGGTGTGCACGTGCGGCCATTGCTGTCCTTGGAAAACAAGGACATCTCAGATGTCCGGAAGTAGAACACCTCATTTTGGGAGCAGAGAGGTGGAAGGTGCTGGTAAGGTGGATGCTCGAGCTCTTCGTGGGAGAATGGAGCGGCACTGATACAGTCATCGATGTAACAGAGGAAGAGTTGGGGGGATAGGGCCAGTGTAACTGTGGAAAAGGGACTGTTCCACATTTCTCACAAAGAGGCAGGTATAGCTTGTGACTGTGGCCACCCCTTTCATCTGTAGGAAGTGGGAGGAGGTGAAGGAGAAGTTGTTCAGATTAAGGACAGGTTCGGTTTGGTGGATATTAGTGAATGGGGACTGGCCTGGCTTGCGGGACAGAGAGAAGCAGAGGGCATTTTTGGAGATTGCAAGTATACAGGTATTGGACGTCCATGATGAAGATGAGGGGTTGACGGCCAAGGATTCGAATGTTTTGGAGGAAGTGGAGGGCATGGGTGGTGTCCCGGATGTAGGTGGGGAGCACCTGGACCACGGGGGAGGAAAGAGAGTCGAGATAAGTGGAGATAAATTTGGTGGGGCAGGAGCAGGGACGATGGGTCGATCAGGGCAATCGGGTTTATGGATTTTGGGAAGGGGATAGAAGCGGGCGGTGTGGGGTTGGGAAACGATGAGGCATGAGGCTGCTGGTGATGAGGTTATGGGTGGTCTGGAAGATGCTGTTTTGGTGGTCGGGATGGGGTTATGATCGGGGGACGGTAGGAGGAGGTGTCAAAAGCTGACACATGGCTTATATATAAGTTATCCTTGTAGGAGAAAAATACATAGAATACTTGCACACACAGCAACAAATGTCCCCGAGAATATCAGAGTCAATGTGTGAGCTTCTTCAAGAAGGGCAAGGTGCCTGACTGTCTTTGTTCAGTTGGACAGATTCACGCTTCATTCTCCCCTCCCTTCTAAAGGTTCATAATGCTCAGCCTGGGTTTTTGTGTGTTTTTTCATTCCCAGCAACTGCAGTGATTTGGTCGGTGGCGTTCATAAATTGGCACATACCCATGAGCAGCTTGTGGACTATTTCAGCTTCCCCTCCCCTTTGCTGTTCTCAGTGAGACCTTCAAAGAATTTCTGTTGCCTGCAGATCAAGAGTTCAAAGCTGGTTTCATTTTTGATGCCACGAGAAAGTTTAGTCTGGAGTTCCAGCAAATGGCTCAGCGCGTCACCATGGTTGTCCCTGCAAGTTTATATCCAAAAACACGTTAACTTTTATGAAGATAACAAAGTGTGAAGCTGGATGAACACAGCAGGCCAAGCAGCATCTCAGGAGCAAAAGCTGACATTTTGGGCCTAGACCCTTCATCAGAGAGGGGGATGGGGTGAGGGTTCTGGAATAAATAGGGAGAGAAGGGGAGGAGGACCCCCTCCCAATCCCCCTCTCTGATGAAGGGTCTAGATCCAAGACGTCCGCTTTTGTGCTCCTGAGATGCTGCTTGTCCTGCTGTGTTCATCCAGCTCCACACTTTGTTATCTTGGATTCTCCAGCATCTGCAGTTCCCATTATCTCTGATCACAACTTTTATGAAGGTTTGGTTTGTTTGAACATGACCAGCAGTGAGTTGCCTTTTCTTACAATTGGCAATCTCAGTAAGAAGTCTTGCTGGTGCTGCTTTGACTCCTGTCATAAACAGCCTTTGCGTTTCTACTCAGCTTTCACCCGTAGTCAGCAGGATTCGAACCTGCGCAGGAATAACCCAATGGATTTCAAATCCATCGCCTTAACCACTCGGCCATGACTACTGGGAGAAATGCCCTGCTGTTTGTCTTTTCAGGTCACTTTCCATGGCCAGTCACGCTGTGGATGAATTATTGCTGGGTTTGTTTGAATCCAATCACTTTGCAGATTTCGAAAGTGTTTAATGTAATACATGGTGATTCTGGTTGTTTAATACCAATAGATAAAATAAACGTTCATTTGCAAATGAAAATATACATTGCAGGAAAAAAAAACTCAGCAGATCTGGGAGCATCTGTGGGCAGAGGATTTGAGTCAACATTTCAGAACTTCTTCAGAACTCTGTTTTCTCCTTTCTGTCGTGCAGTTTAGGTTTTTGATTCTGATTCCAAGCATTCCCAGCTCTTTATTGTAGCTATTAAATCAACATAGAAATAACTTTATGGTCACTCCCCAGACAAGATATCCGTTTGGTGAACATTTTCCTGACTGCATTAAAACCTGTAACTATATACTCAAAAGGGAACTGGTGGAGGGAGAACAGCACTTGTTCCTTTCTCAGTGGCCTCAAACCACCAACTTCACATTTCACAGTCGAAAGCACCAGCCAATTGCACCACAGAAAATGGCGAGCTCTTGCAGCAGCCCTTAAAGCGGGCTTGTAGTGAATTCAAACTTCTAACTGCCTCACTTGGAATGACAATTGTCTTGTATCAGCTGCACTTTTCCAAAATAAAACCTGGGACACTCATTGAGGAGACTTGGTATCAGATTGATCCCTCCCTCTGCAGACCCATCCACATCACTGGGAACCAGATCTTCTACAACCGGGCCCGTCTCACTTTGACCCTTTCAGTGTCTTGTCTATTTCTCAGTTTTCTCATTGTCCCTGAGACGAGATTTGAATTCCTGTTGCACAGGAACAAGAATTCTTCCCATGTCTCAGCTCAGTTCATGTCCCAATAACACCTGTGTCAATGCCCGGCCTCTTAAAGAAGTGGCAGGTGTCTGGACTGTTTGTGCTCAATCAGAAAGTTCACTCTTCATTGTCCTGTGATTCCAGTTCCCAGGACATTCTGGCATGTGGCCAGGGGAGGGGAGATTTTGAACCTTGTGAAATCCACGTTGATACCCTTGGGCTGCAGAGTTCCCAAGCGCAATATGAGATGCTGTTCCTGCATCTTTCGGGTGACGTCATTGTCTTAATGCAGGAGGCCCAGGATGGACATGTCACCAAAAACAGCACAGCTAGTCCCCGCCTCCCTAACCATTCCTCCCATCTCAAGCCCCAACCCCACCCCCTACCCACTAACCTCATCCCGCCCCCCTGACCTGTCCATCCTCCCTGGACTGACCTAATCCCCCCTTAACTACCCACCTACATTCACCTTCACTGGCTCTCACCCTGACTCTTTGACCTGTCTGTCTCCTCTCACCCTATCTTCTCCTTTCTCCATCTTCCATCCGCTTCCGCCGTCTCCCTATTTATTTCAGAATCCCCTGCCACTCCCCCATTTGTGAAGAAGGGTCCCGACGTGAAACATCAAGCTTTCCAGTTCCTCTGATGCTGCTTGGCCCGTTGTGTTCTGACAAGGCGAGGTATGTTCAAGGCTGAGATAGACAGATATTTCGTCATTTTGGGAGTCAAGTCAATTGTTGGGAAAAGCCTACCTGGTTCACTGATATCTTTTCAGGAAGGAAACTGCCATCCTTACCTGGTATGGCCTATATGTGACTCAAGACCCACAGCAATGTGGTCAACTCTTTTCTGCCCTCTCTGGAAATTGGAAATGGCTGATAAATGTTGGCCTTTCCAAACATCCCCCTCATCCTGCGTATGAATAAAGGATCTGCAGTTCTTGCTATCACCAGTTAACAGAAGCTTTTCTGCAATACATCTACTGAACAACATCAGATTATTACAGCCCCGTTTTCTCCGCTTTGAAACGCAGGGCAATAATATGAATCATTTCAAAACTTGGAGAAAGACACTTCGCTGGTGAAGGTGCTTCTGGTGTAAGAACTGACTTGGGAGTGTGTGCAAGTCAGGATGCTTGGATTAGTGTCGAGTAAACTGGTTGGCTTTTAGTGCTTGCATCGCTCAGGCATGGATGCAATTCCCACTTCGGAAATGAAGATTTATATCTCTTCCTGTTAACCTCAGGAATGAAAATGAGTTGCTGGTTATGCACAGAACACACACCCTGGATCTAGCAGAATCAGTCCAATGAGAGCTTGCCTTCACATTGAAGGGTAATGGCAGCAGTTTCATGGGAATTTGACCACAACAAACTCCCCTTCAAGTATCTCACCATTCTGAGTTTGAACTATGCCACTGTTCCTTCAGCGTCTCTGCTTCTAAATCCAGGAACTCCCTTCCTAATAACATCAAAGCTGTACCCAAGTGCCAAGGAGTTTGAGTGTTCAATAAAGTAACTTATCACCTCCATCTGTGGGTTAATTAGGGAAGGGCAATAAATCCAATCCCATTGAATGAAGTCCTATCGAAGGCATCCGGGTTCAAGTTGTAGTTTCTAACTGAACACCTACAATTGGTCAGGAACACGTTCAGAAGCAAAGTGTGGGAGTGAAGCAAAAGGGAAAAGCAACAATGGCCGTGAGGGGGGGGCGGGGGGGGCATGAGGCAGGAAGTGAGTGTGGAACTGTTGGTGCAAGGATCAATGTTGGCTCCAATGGGCCAGGCTTTACATTTGCTCAGTCACCAAAATGAACCTATTCTTCTTGTTAGGTTCCCTCAGTGTGTGTTAACGTTGTTCATGGGCCCCAAGAGGATGGGCCCATGCTCTTTATCCAGTCAGCTGAAACAGGTGAAATTGTCGGTTTTAAACCAAAGGGTCCAGGCCCAAAACGTCAGCTTTTGTGCTCCTGACATGCTCCCTGGCCTGGTGTCTTCATCCAGCTCCACACTTTATTATCTTGGATTCTCCAGCATCTGCAGTTCCCATTATCTCAGGAGAAAATTGGCTCATTCCATGTATTTTCACAGGAGAATATTGAGCTGCCAACAATCCGTGTTGAAAAGTGGTGTCAGATTGAAATTCTCACTGAGTAACACTGATACAGGAAAGTTCCCCCAAGTTACTGTGATTGCTGGTTAAGGAAATGCCCTAATGGATGGGTAAAAAATCAGTGTGTAGTAAACAGGCGATCTTGAGTTAAAATCCCAGCGGTGCCTGAGCTTTACATTGAAGATGCCTTGTTTCAACGCTTCTGAAATGCCATATAACAACAAAGTTACTTGCCCCCCTTTATTCATTCACAGACTGAAGGTGTCACTGGCTCGGCCAACATCTATTGCCCGTTGCTAATTACCCACCATGTTTGCTCTGGGCCTGGAGCCAGACGTAGGCGCGATCAATAAGGATTAAGGATGCCTGAAGGACATTAGGGAACCACATAGGTTTTGGTCCCCTGATAATGGATGTATGGCCATCATTGCATTCTAAATTACAGATATTTATTGAATTGAAATCCCATCATTTTCTGGGGGTGATATTTGAACTTTGGTCTCCAGGACGTTACCTGGCTTTCTGAATAAACAGTCCAGCGACAATACCACTCAGCCATTACTTGCCCTGTCAGTGCAGAGAACTGAGCATGGTTCCTATGTTTTAGTGCAGACAGTTATCATTCGATGCTGGCACTCCTGTCGCCTGTTTTCTCCCCATCAGGGAATGGTTTCCTGCTAACAAATAATTCATCCTGAGGTTTGGTAGGAATAACAAGGTGAGGCAGAATAAACTGCAGCCTTCGTGCGGAATATTGTGGTAATGAGACAGGCACCACGAACTGTTCACCCTCATTCTCTGCTGTCACCATTCATTCATTTTACACCAACAGTAAAAACATCACAGCAATCATGTAGTTGTGGCATTTTGTTTCTTTTCTGGTGGATTAGGAATTCTGTTAAGAAGTCGAAACACTCATCATGTTTTGAGGGAATAAATGTCTCCTTGGCTCAGCCCTAAGTAACAGAAACACTATTTGGAGAATGTGAGCCCAGTTCCAGGCTTTACAATCGGGGTGGGAAAGCCTCTCAGCAGCTCCAGTCTCAAACACTGTCCAGTCTTCAGACTTTTCAAAGTTCAGCAATGGGAAATGAGGGATATTGATATAGAATCCCTACAATGTGGAAACAGGCCCTTTGGCCCGACAAGTCCACACTGAACCTCAAAGCATCCCACCTCCCTATAACCCACCTAATCTACACATTCCTAAACAGGACGTGCAATTTAGCACGGCCAATTCACCCACCCTGCACATCTTTGGACTGTGGGAGGAAACCCATGCAGACACGGGGAGATTGCACAAATTCCACACAGACAGTCGCCCAAGGCTGGAATTGAACCCTGGTGGCTGGCACTGTGGGGCAGTAGGACGAACCACTGTGCCACTGTGCTGCCCTCAATATGGATGGACAGAGTTGGAGAATATAAAATTTGGTGAGGTGAATACCCAGAGACAAATAGAGGTGCATATTGAGGCAGACACTAAAAGGACCAATTCTCCATTCGACATCGCTGCTGACTAACTGAAAGGAAAAGGCAAATAAAACCTTTTAAGCAGAGCCTTTTACCACCTGAGGGCCACGGAAGCAGCATTACAGGCGATAAAAGTCTGTTAAAGTAGTAAAGTTGACGATGGGAAATTAATGTGATATTTTAATAAATATGCTGATTTGACAGATATAAGTGATCATTTCCCTGGCATTATAATATAAAAAGGCATAACTGACCTGGTTCTGATGAACAGTCAGTGGATCTGAAATGTTAACCGTATCTCTCCACAGATGCTGCCAGGCCTGCTGGGCCTCTCTGTCAATTCCTGTTTTTGTTTCAGATTCCCAGCATCCACAGTTCTTTGTTTCACGTTAGCCTGAGTATCGTTTGGGACACAGTTAGTTACCTCACAGCCCCTTTCCTTCTCCTCATAGGGAGGCGATGCAATCCATGCAATCGATTGTCGGAAGAACCCTCCGGTTCACTAATGCCCTTTAGGGACAGAAACTGCCCACCCTCACCTGGTCTGGCCTACATGTGACTACAAAGCCCCAGCAATGTGGTTGATTGAATAAATGCTGCCGAGCCAGAGACGCCAGTTAATGAATAAAAGTACAATGAGTCAGCAAAGCTGTCATCGCTAAAAGCGAGGAGGTAACATCTTCCACTCAGTATTTCAAACCAGGGCCGTGGTTCCAAAAGCGCCAAATCCGAACCACTAGACAACCAAAGAACATGCCGGAGATGCTTGTATCATTTCTCAAAAACGTTGTTTTTGCCTTTCCATTTTCGATCCTTTTGGTGACAGGTCAGTTTCTCCCAGTCTGAGTTATTATCGCGTGGAAAGAGACTATCAGGGCCATTGTGTCTGTGTGTGTCATCAGGCATCTATCCTATTCTAATCTCATTTTCCAGCATTTGGCCCACCGTGTTGTGCATTCTGACACATCAAGGGCAAACGTCATTGAGATTAACCCTGTAATCAAGGTTTTGTGACAGTAAAACAGTGTTACAGACTACTTATGGAACTCATCCTCATGTTTAGCCACAGAGGGAGATACACAGGCACATTGCTCAGGATGACACTACCTCCAGGCGCTTCACGTTCACTCTCTGTCCCCACACATGTGTCGCCCACAACAGGCAGATTTATATGGAGCACAAGCAAGTTCTCCAAGCAATGAGACATGTTGTTCTGAGCTCAGAAATGAAGCCAACAGTGAGCTGAAAAGGTCCCCAAAACTGCTCAACTTCCAATTTCGTAGTTTAGCTTCAGGGAGTTGGCAACGAAATCACCCACCCTCTATTCCAACTTCAGGTGAACATGTCATCTTGCTAGCCTTGAAAATGGGTAGGTTGCACTCAAGCCAGGCAGGACTCGAACCTGCAATCTTCTGATCCGAAGTCAGACGCGTTATCCATTACGCCACTGGCTCGCAATGGTGAACTGGCTTCTTGTTGAGTTGAGATGTTTACAGGGACCAAGGTGGAAATGTGATACATGAGATGAGCACCAGCAAAGGCAATCTCTGTCACTGCTTCATTTCAATGGGCCTCATTTTGTGAAGCAGAAAATTTCACTTGCAAAAAAAAACAAATTTGTCCTCAGATGCCTGCTTCATTGTCATCTGTTTCTCTGCTGAGACTTGGTATCATTTCATTCAGTTATTGCGCAAGTTTACCGACCAATCCAGTGAAACATAATTTCATACGATTACTAACCCTAAACCTTGGTCAGGTAAGTGAATGCATGTGATGTATTCGCAGAAAACACCCTTTTTGATCATAGGCTGAAATTGATTTCATAAAGAACCACCCCCAAGCTCCTCCGAACATTAAAAAAATACATCAGAGGCAACAACGGCTCATGTAGGATTCAAGCCAGCAACTTGGCACATTCCTAACAACCACCTGATGTGAGAATCAGACCACAAGGCCAATGACGCAGTCTGTGGACACCCCACTTAACAATAAATGAGGTGCCACTCAGGCAGTGATAGTCTCCCTACCTTGGATGTAGGAGAAAGAGTTCAAGTTTTATCTGCTCCAGAGGTATGTAATAAGATATCTGAACGTGTTGCTTAAAAAAAATCCTACTTCCCAATGCAGCAGTGAATATTTTCTTTTTGTTCTGTCTCTCTACCACGGAGTCAGAGCTCTCTCCATCAACAAATGCATTAAGCCATTTAGCCACGGGCAGGCAGTGCTGGGAGTGGTATACACTTTGTCGCTGTCTCTCAAACACTGGAAGAAGGAAGGAGCAGAAGGCATGGAATCAGACTTGTGTAGCAAATTTTAAAGGCGATTTGGAACTTTCATCAAATGACTTTTATCAGATGCAGACAGAAAGATGGAGAGCTGCTGGGAAAGATAGAAGTCGAAACTAGAGATTAGTCTGTACAGCAACTTAAAATGCAATCTTTCTGTACAGCCTGTTTGATGTTCAGAATTTGTCTGCACACAGGGCGTCCTTTTGTTTGTGACCTCCACAGCAGGAGTTAATGTCTGACACCAACAGTCCCGCGTTAAGTGAATCTGAGTGAAACACTCACGCACTGAGAGACACCCCCAACGACCCTGAGTTGCTGGGCTGCAGACAGTACAACGTGGAAGGGAGGGTTAATAATGAGCCATTGTTTCTCCCCCACCCGCTCCCTCACAGAGACAGGGAGAGTGACGTGATAAACCCATGGTGTCATTCACATTCACATTCAGCCCATCGAGTCCACAGCGACTCTCTGCCTCTTGTATTTCTCTGTAGTTATTCACAAGTTTTGATATCTGTCCCTAATAATGGTGAACTGTGTATGTGTCATGATGCAGTCTCTGGCATCCTGATCCTTTTGTCAATCATGTCTGAAACAGCATTGGGAATTACTGCCAGGCATGACAAAAGAGACTGCAAGTAATGTGTTCAGAGATAATGGGAACTGCAGATGCTGGAGAATCTGAGATAACAAAGTGTGCAGCTGGATGTGCTCCTAAGGTGCTACTTGGCCTGCTGTGTTCATCCAGCTGCACACTTTGTTATGCAAGTAATGTGTTTCTACTTGACCGGATTATTCTCATCTCAGAGAGGAAGTTTGACGATTCAGCTCGGAGCAGACCAACTGAGAACAGGAGAAGACCATTCAGGCCTTCTCAAGTGTATCATCTCACCTGTATGAACTTGGCCACAACAAACTCTGAACATATTCATGTCGCATCTCTTTCTGCTTCTGTCCCTGCCTCACCTCTAGCTCCCTCTGACCGCCCAGATCTGAGGTCAATGAGCTGGTCGATACAAATGCAGTCAGATCGTGAAGCCAATCTTTACCTTGGCAGCAGGTCCAGGGAATGTCAGGCACAAGGAACGGATTGAGAAGCGATGGGTTATCACATGGTTGTGCGAAGAGACACCAGGATTCCATCTTCCTGTCTCCCAGATACTGATTCCAGGAACATGCACAGTGCCAGTTATCCCCAATCCCAATGGATGACGTGTCTGATCGCCAGATGAGGGGACAGTCAGACCGACACCTTCCTGGCTCGGGTGCATTTTGAAAACGCTGTCCTGTCACTTCACAAACGAAGCTGACCACAAATGATCATAGAGGGCTCGAGCACAGAAAAAGACCCTTCATCCCATCCGGCCTGACCAGTTGAACTCAACACCTTGGCTGTTCTCGGAACAAAATCAAAATTGCTGGAAAAGTTCAGCAGACCTGGCAGTATTTGTGAAGAAAAATCGGGATTAACACTGTGGGTTGGCTGACCCTCTCTCAGGGCTGACTGTTCTCGTCTTATTTGCAAGCAGATGGCTCACAGCCTCACCACGGCTGGCCCTGCAAGTGGATATCTTCAAACTGGTTGACGTTTATGAAGTTTCGTGCCTGTTCTGCAATGACAGGCAGTGAGTTGCCTTCTCCCCACCACTGATGCCCTGAGTGAAAAGTTTGTTTCCCACTGCTGTGATTTCAGTCACATGCAAAATGGAGGGAACAAACAGCCCTCACACTTGTCTCCAGTTCCCCCCCCCAACCCACGCACACAGTCAACAGGATTTGAACCAGCACAGGGATGCCCCAACAAATTTGGAGCCCTTTACCTAAACCACTTGGCCATGATTACTGCAAGTGGTATGGTGCTCTTTATCTTTTCAGGTCGCCTTCGGTGGTCAGTTGAGCTGTGGCAGAATGAATCCTTGCCTGGTTTGTTTGAATCCAATCACTCTGCAGATTTTTAAAGTATGAAATTTGGTTCATGGTGATTCTGGTTGATTTATTCCAACAGATAAAATAAACATTCATTTGCAAGCAAAATATAAATAGCAGGAAAATAGCTCAGCAGATCTGGGAGCATCTGTGGGCCAAGAATTTCAATCAAGTCTTCAGAACCTCTTCAGAACTCTGTTTTCTCCTTTCTGTAGTGCAGTTTCTGTTCATCGTTCTGACTCGAAGCATCCCCAGCTCTTTATGGAAGTAAGGAAAGCAACATCAAAATACCAGTCTGGTCACTCACCGGACAAGATTTACGTTTGGGGAATATCTTCCTGACTGCAATAAAGCCTGAAACAGTACAGTCAAAAGGGAACTGGTAGAGTGCGAACAGCTCTTGTTCCTTCCTCAGTGGCTTCAAACCCCCAACATCACATTTCACAGCCAGAAGCGACAGCCATTTGCATCACAGAAAATGGCGAGCACTTGCAGCAGCCCTTATACCGGGCTCGTAGTGAATTCAAACTCCCACCTGTCTCGAACGGAGTGATAATTGTCTTGTGTCAGCTGTACTTTTCCGAAATTGGAGCTATTTCAGGTAAAAAACAGCAGTGTTGCAGAATCAATGCACTGAATACTGCAGAAACTCAACAGGTTCAACAATATTGGTGGAAAGAAAAACAGAGCTGAGGTTTTCAGTGCAGCTGGATTCTTGTTCACAGCATGTGTGCCCTGAATGTCAATGCACTGCCAAAGCTGAGAAAACATGACCTTGTTTTGACAGAAATATAGCTGCCAGGATTTGAGCCTACATGGGGAAACCCTAAGGGATTTCTAAGCCATTGCCTTAACCACTTGGCTACAACTACAGGCCACTGAACATCTGTTAATATTTCTCATGAAATGGTTCTAACAGGAAAGGTGAGTGCTCGATTTGTGATGTCTGCACCATGACCCTAATATCTCCTGTCACCCTGTACTTGATCAGAACAGAGTCGGCTGTTGTGGGATTGAACTGAACTAAACACATTGATGAACGATAGAGTGGATGGAAAGGATCCATTTCCATGAGCAGAGAGATTGATTGTCAGGGCAATGGATCTAGAAATAATTATGTCCTTGTATTTTAATCGCGCCTTTCACCACCACCTAAACCGCAGCCAACGAAGTACGTTTGGAACAGATTCATCTTTGGGAAATCTAACGTGCAAATCAGGGCAGTTGGTTCAACGAGAGGCCTAGAAACAAAATACTTTAAATACTTACAGCTGGGGCTGGGGACGCCAGTGAGTTCACACCGAACTTTGGAAGCTTGTTGTGTTCTGATTTATACCCGAGTGAGTTATTTCAGGGAAGCGAGTTGCCCATTTAAATCAAAGATAAGGTGGGTGTTCTCACACTCAGGGAGAAGCAAATCTGTGGAATTCTTGAAAACAGAGGCTGTGCTGGCTTGATATATTCAAGGCTGAGACAGACAGACAATTCGTCATTTCAGGAGTCAAGGGCCACGTGGATACGGCAGAACAGTGGTGTTGAGGATTACCAGATCAGCCTGGACCTCATTAAAATGTATAGCTGACCTGATTGGCCAAATGGCTTCCATCTGCTCCAATTGCTTATCTGTCATTTGGAAAATGCTGGGGAACAATGTAAAGGAAAAAATAGCAGAACATTCACCAAAGATGACCGCAGTCAAACTGAGTCAACATCGTTTGATGAAAGGAAATCTGCACTTGACACTTTTCTCAGAGTTGCTTGTTAATGTTAAAAATGGAGCTTATAAAGGGAGCCCGTGGATGAAATGTACATGAATAAGGGCCAAATGCTGGCAAATGGGGCTAAATTAATTTCAAATATCTGGGCAGCATGGACGAGGTGCACCGAAGTGTCTCTTTTCACGCTGTCCATCTGGACGAAGCGACACTTGCTCATTCCCAATTTAGTTGTTTGTTGGCAAATGCCAGTAGAACCAGTCTCTGTGGCGCAATTGGTTAGAGCGTTCTCTATTCGCTTTCAGTGAAAAGTTCGGCTGTTAACTGAAAGGTTGGTGGTTCGAGCCCACCCAGGGACGCAGTGCTTTTTCACTCTTAACCCAATGACCCATTCTCCAGGGCGCTTTTTGGCTGCCAGAAAATAACCGTGTTTGCTCATCATGAATCGAGCGATGCCCAACATGGACAGGTCTTAACGTGCAGCCGAGGCTAAAATGACAAGGCGAACACAGTTGCAGACGCACCAAAGCATAATTGCTGTCTGTGAGACACCTCGGCTTGTTTGTGTCGTGATCTACTTGCACAAGTGGCAGCGGGGCAATCCCAAACTGTGCTTCCACTATACTGGGAGTTTAGTCCAACGCCACTTTCCAGAAAATGCTCTCATAAGGAAAATGAAAGAAAGGATGAGAATGACCCATGGAAAGTGATGATTAACAATCACAATCTCAAAGAGAATGAAATGTGAGGCTGGATGGACACAGCAGGCCCAGCAGCATCTCAGGAGCACGAAAGCTGATGTTTCGGGCCTAGACCCTTCATCAGAGAATGATGAAGGGTCTCGGCCTGAAACATCAGCTTTTGTGCTCCTGAGATGCTGCTTGGCCTGCTGTGTTCATCCAGCTTCACATTTCATTATCTTGGATTCTCCAGCATCTGCAGTTCCCATTATCACTGATACAATTTCAAAGGGGCTGGGTTTCCCCTCTGATCAACAGTGGGGTGTGCCTGCACAGCAACGATTGCAGCGGATTGAGATAGCGGCTCATCAGTTCCCTTCTCCAGGACAGAAATGGGTGAAATGAGAGAAATTTAACAAAATTTCACATCGCAATTATCCTCCTTTTCACATCACAGCAAATAACTGCGGTAAGAATTAATGCAGGATTTGATTTCACAGCAGCAGTAGTGTAACGATCTCCATTCGCTTTCAGTGAAAAGAGTGAAAAATGCATCTTGTCTGGAACATGAAGCAGCAGAGCAGCCTGCTTGTTCCGGAGATCATGCTGGGGACATTCCATGCTTTAATGGGCCGAATGGTCACTGTGTATGCATTAGGTTTTCTGTGATCTCTGACTCTGCGTGTTTTTTTTTTCTTATTTAGAATTTTGAAATTGTCTGCACCAAAATGTGCGGCTCATTCACATCTGTTCAGAAGAGAGGTGGTCTCAATAGGACTCCATTTAACAACATTGTGCACTGTTCCCAAATCTGGAAAACAAATCCTCATGGACAATTTTACATCCCCGCTGTCATGGAGTTTTTCGTTCTACGACATGACCCACACTACACCAACTATAATCACCGTTTCTATGTTTAAGAATACACAGCTATTTACATACATCTCTCAAAGAAGAGTGAATATCTAAACAGATACAAATTTTCAGCAAGAAACAACGGATTATTGTTGATGGTTGTTTTTGTCACTGATAACCTGTTTCCAGTGTTGTTTCAACAGGCTCTGTGCAAGGTCACGTGATATATGTGGCAGACACAGAAACATTGTAGCAGGAAGAGGCCAGTCGGTCCTTCCAGCCTGGTCCACTATTTAATACGATCATAGAGATCACCCAACTCATTTCCCTGTTTTACTTCTCATTCCATATCCTTTTGTCCCATGAGACCTAAGAACCATAACTAACTCCGTCTTTGAAAAATAAACAATCTTTCAGCTTCAACCGCTTGTGAGGAACAGAATGCTTCAGACGTGTTATTTTATGGTGATGATGTTCCCCTCACCTCATTCCTATATGGCTACAGCTTATCCTCAAGCTATGGTGTCTGGGTTTGGACTCTCCAGAGATCGGGAACATGCATCTTTTGTTTACCTTGCCTCGTCCTGTTGGTATTTTATAGGTTGTTTGGAAATTTCCCTCATTGGCCTACAGATACGTTTAATGATTTGCGGATCAATATCGGAGGCATGGTTAAGAAGTTTTCAGGCAACACAAGACTTGGGAACTTCATTGAAAACGAAGAGTGTCGGTGTAGTCTGCAAGAAGATATCGATGGACTGGTCAGGCGTGCAAAAAAGGTGACAAATGGAATTAAGCCCAGAGAAAAGTGAAGTGTTGTGTCTGGGGCGATCCAACACAGTAATGGATTGCACAATTTAGAAAACAATACGAAGACATGTATGGGAAATTTTGAGGATGGATATATGCTAAAGGTATCATAAAGATTTATGGGGTGAGGACATTTTTTCAGACAGGGGGTGGTTGGTGTACGGAATACACTGCAGGAAATATATGAAACAGAAGCACTGAGTGCAATTAAAACCTCCCTGGATTTTCCAGTCGTGTTCTATAATTGAAGATCTACAGCTGCAATTGTGGAAAGTGGGCTGAGGTAAGTGTTCCACTTCTCCTTCAGCACAGAGACACTGGGCAGAGTGACCTCCTCCTCGTCTGCACATTTCACAAAATTTTCAAATAAATTGATGTCACCGAGAAGGGACCTTTACATAATTGATCACTGGCTGATCTCAGTGAGTTGATGGTTCTCTCTTAACAGCTTTTTCGGTCCTTCATTGTGCATCTCCTCAACATGTCTTGTTGCTGTAGTGTGGAAGGAACATGTGAATATTTGTCTCATTCAGTGAGCCAACACTAAACAGCAGGCAAGAGCATTCCTTGTGAAGTGGAAGCAAGGTGGTCCCGTTAACCAGGGATCGGTGTTTTCAAAAGGTCCTATGCTGTTAACATTTTCTCCAGTGATCCACAAGGTCAGATCCTCTCTATGCTGACCTGCCAGTTTCATTTCTTTCACTGAAAGTGATTTTCCACAAGCTGACAGTAGACCCTTCAATCTAAATGCAATCTCTCAAATTGTTGCTATTGCTGGTTGGACACTGTACATTGTTGGATTGTGCAGACAAGGGTAGTTTCCCAATACGCATTCTCTTGTTCAAATGCAAAGCACTGTGTGCCAGAGGAAGGAAATGGCTGAACACATCTGGCAATGGACCTATGCTGGTCCAGGAGAAAGGGCAGAAACAGTAGGCTCCTGGGAGCAGAGAGTCAGAATGGGAAGCAGCTGTTATTGAACCAGTTTGCTGCCTTTTCTCCTGAAGCAACAGGGAATTGACTTAGTTTAGAAAGAGGCATACTAAATTTGTTGTTAAAACTGTTGCATTGCCAATGCCTCAAAGCCCGGGCAGGTTGCCTTCCATTTTGTCAAATACCCTGATCAGCTTTTCGAACAGAGCTGCACTCAATGATGTCGAACTTCCTGATATCGCGGTTTGAGCCACAGGGTTCATTGAGGCAAATATGGCACAGCAACACACATGGAGAAACTGAAAACAAATATTTTGGATGTTTGTCCACGCAGTGAGAAAATAACCACCTTGCAGAGATGCGTGGGTCTAGTGGCATTATCACCAGGCTATTAATTCGCAATCACAGGTGTTGTTCTTTGAATTCAATAAAATCCTTCAATTAGGAGTCAAATGTTGGGAAAATCCCAACCCAATAGACTTTTGAGAAGGCATTAAATGCATCCCAAGGCAACGCGAATACAGTCCAGTGATCTGAACTAACCAACTTTCCGTAATCTAACATTTAAATCACAACTCCCGAGATGCTGCTTGGCCTGCTGTGTTCATCCAGCTTCACACTTTATTAGCTCAGTTCCTTTACAATTTTCAATGAGTCACATGGAATAATAAGACACACCTTTAAAAACCATGTTTTTTTATAATAAAAAATGTGAAGTGCTACACTTCTCCATGCAACTTCATTACAACTAAAGACAAGCAAGTGGAGGCTGCTACCCTCCGAATTCCTTACTCAACCCAGTCTTGTGAAAGGATGCTGGTCACATCAACCCGTATTCAATGCAGCTATATTTTCTGTGTGATACAACCTCTTTTGGACTGCAAGAAAGGAATTTGTTGTTTCTGCTCTCAGAGCTGAGTTGGTTTCACCAATATCTCGCTCAGCTCCCTGCTTCCAGTGAACACTTTAATCAGGAAAAAATCTATCAAATTCTTTACAGTCCAATACAGACTGATCCTGCAAACTTGCAGAAGTCACACATTTTCACGTTCACTATCTCAATCATTTGACACAACATTTAAAAAGCTTAATGAGATGAGCATAATTCTTTTTCCATCATTGGAACGACTTGTACGAATTTGCACGTGGGAAGTTGAGTACTATGAAACAGAGAAACCTTTTTTTTCAGATTATAGCACACAACAGTGTCAGCGATACAGCGAAAACATCACCTCCATTTCTTTCTCCTCAGATGATCCTTCTCCAGTTGAAAATTAATGCCAGTCAGTTGGCAGTTGAGGTATATCCCCCAGGTATGGATCATTATCCGAACACAGAGAGTGATCTTCTCCAATAAATTCTGTTTTGATTAACTACTTTTTTTTCCCGACAAGCTGATGTCAGCATCTCAAACAGCCAGTCACCACCTCCTCCCCTCCACCTAATTTGTTGTGTCAAAGCTCACAAGGCTATGGGCCAAGTGCTGGGAACTGGGATGCTGAGCCTCTTTCAGTGTTGTAAAAGCACAATGATTGAATCATATTGGAGGAGAAAGAATGCCAGAGGAAAATGAAAGCCAGAAGCTGTGTCATTAAGAAACAATGCAGCTCCCCTGTCAAGTGTCCCTGGTGGTCTAATGGTCAGGATTTGGTGCCCTCACCGCTGCGGCTGGGGTTCAATTCCCGGTCAACGAATCAAGACGTATCATTCCTGATAGTGGTAACAGCAAAAGAAGCGCAGCTCTGAGTGGATTTGTTTGAATGCCTCAGATCAGTTAATGTCCCCAAGAACATCAGAGTCCATGTTTCAGCTTCTTAAAGAGAGGAAAGGTGCCTTAACTATCCCTGCTCAGTGGGACTATTCACCTTTGTGCTGTGTCGTTAACAGGGGCATGAGCAGTAATAGTCACACTCACACGATGATTCACCAGCAATGAGAATCATCATCGCAGCTTCACCTACATAGCCTTCCTTCCCTGTTCTGGTGAGTTTCAATACCAAATAAAACATGTTTGTCGTCAGGAAGCAGCCATTCAATGAGATCACCACTGACCTGAAAAAAATCTCACCTCTGCTTTCCTGCTTTTCCTCCACGACCTCAGTTAAACTTGAGCCTAATCACAACATTGTATATTACTGACAATTTTCAGAAAGTTGGATAACATTAATGACCTGTGCAGGCTGGCAATAAATTGAATAATATGAAATGAGCTAAAAAGGCTTCCCGCAATTCAACCCAGTGCAGGACTAGCCACATGTGAAAGGTCAAAGAGCGAAAACATTACCTCCATTTCTCCCTGCACATATTTCTCTCCTGACAACTTGAATATTTGCATCATTTTTCTTTACAATTGAGACATTTTCACTGACAGACCTGTGCTGCAGAAAACTACTTTGCTTCAGATTAAAATTGCTGAGTACCCTTTCGCACTGACCAATTCTCAATAAGCCCTGCTTCATGTCAATAAAAGCTGCTCTGGGAGAGGTTGGAGCTCACAGCCTCAGCATTGCATGCACCTCGACACCGTCATAGAAGGACGGCGTGCTCACAGATTGTGTTGCTTCTATCTGTAGCACCCTGCTTACTGCTGATACAGAACTGCATTCTCTCATCCTTCTGCACATGATCCCTGCAGCCCTATCTCGGTTTTGTCACATTGTCTCAGCTATAATGCACAGACTATCCCGTCGTCTATTACCACAGAGGAGCTCCTGCGCTGACTGCCATCCCCATTTCCGGTTATATTTTCATGGCTGGGCCACTGAGTTTCTCTGATTCCGGCCCAGGAGCTGGGATTGTATGGTCGTCTGCAGCAGTGGTTGCTTCCTTCTATGAGGGATCTGGTGAAGTCACCAATGCTAAACTGCATTGCTTGCCTCTTCTCGCAGACATTTCTCCCTCCTACAATCACAAACCCTCTGTTACATCCTTCCTCCCACATTACTGAGGCACTCCACAATCTAACACTCGCTCCACATTGACACATTGACAAGTGCGGGTTATTACTATCTGCCCTCCCATTCAAGGTGGGACATGTCACAGGAAGGACGGTGCTGTCTGAACCAGCGCCGGGCAGATCTGCAGCTCCAGGGGAGACAGACTACCACTGAAATTGCCAACATGCACCTTCTGCAAGGTGCACCTTGTGTCTATTTTGTAATGAAAGTGCTCAGATAGATTACTTCTGGATTGAAGTGTTTACTGGAAGCAGGAATTAGATGAAGATACAGGGTAAACAGATTGAGATTTGACTGAAGAAACGGCAAAAAGCTTCAACATTTTAGTGTCAATTTGTTGTGTGAGTTGTGGATGTTGTTGCTGGTTGTCTCGCTGAGCTGGTTGGTTGTTCTGCAGACGTTTCATTATCCTAACGGTTAGCAACATCAGTGCAACCTTCAATGAAGCGCCTTTGTGTTTTCCAGCCTGTTAATTTACACTCTGGTGTCTGTTGAGCTGGAAAACCACACTTACAGTTTTCTTCACAATGGAGTGCATTTGGGATCGAGCTCTATTTGTTTATTAGAGAAAATGGGAACTGCAGATGCTGGAGATTCCAAGATAATAAAATGTGAGGCTGGATGAACACAGCAGGCCAATGCTCCTGAGATGGTGCTTGGCCTGCTGTGTTCATCCAGCCTCACATTTTATTATCTATTTGTTTATTGACGGCTTTCTCAGTGGAGTACCAGGCTTCTTGGAATTTCCGTGCTTCTCTCTGCTTTGCCTGCCCCAAGATCCTGGCATTTTCCTTTCAAAATGGTGGTTCTCCTTATTCATGTGGGTGGAGATGAGTGAGTATTAGGTGTGTCTTTTTATTGCCAATTTATGTTTGTGTACCCTTGTGATTAATTTCCTTCCTGTTTGTCCAATGTAGTGTTTGCTGCAGTCTTTGCAGGGAAGCGTGTGTATGGCATTGGTCTTGTTCGTAGTGAGTGGTGGGTCTTTGTTCTGGGTGAGCGGTTGACACAGGGTTGATGTGGGTTTGTGTGCTACTCTGATGCCCAGTGGTCGTAGGAGTATTGCAGTCAGTTCAGACGTGTTTCTGATGTAATGTAACTTGATGAGTGTTTCAGGGCGTATAGTATCTTCCTGGTGTTGTTCGTGTGATAGGTATCTTCTGACCCAGTTTTTCGGGTATCCATTGTCTTTGAATACTTGGAAGAGGTACTCTCCTTCTTTTTGGTGTAATGCAACATCTGCAGAACAACGAATCAGCTCGGTGAGCCAACCAAACACAAGAAGATGGTATGTCACTGCCTCGAAGCATTGTGCTATAGTGGGGCAAATATTTAGCTGCTCATCATAATTACAGACAGGAAATTCATTTTTCCAACATGAAAGGAGTCTTTACGTAGCAGACGTTATGGAAGTAATCCTTTCACCGAAATAGTCATACTCCGTCTCGTGTCTCCTCAGCACTTTATCTATCATTGTACGTGCACTGAAGGTGCTTTCATAGAATCCCGACAGTGTGCAAACAGGTCCTTGGCCCAACAAGTCCACACTGAACCTCAGAGTATCCCAATAAAACCCATTCCCCTGTAGCCAACGAATGTACACGTCCCTGAACACTATGGGCAATTTAGCACGGACAATTTACCTAACCTGCATGTATTTGGATTGTGGGAGGAAACCAGAGCACTCTGAGGAAGCCCACGTAGAAACAGAGAGAATGTGCAAACTCCACACAGTCGTCCGAGGATGGAATCAAACGCAGGTGAGGCAGTGGTGTTAACTACTGTAGCTACTGTACCGTCCTATGTTCTTCTGCGTGTCTAATTGCCTGACTCTTATTTTCAGGGTGATGTGATGCTTTGGAATTGTGAAGCGAGAGTCAGGCTGCAAAAACATGTGCCCATTTTCAAAAGTGAATGAAAACAGGCAAAGAAAATGAGCTCAGAGATAATGGGAACTGCAGATGCTGGAGATTCCAAGATAATAAAATGTGAGGCTGGATGAACACAGCAGGCCAAGCAGCATCTCAGGAGCACAAAAGCTGACGTTTCGGGCCTAGACCCTTCATCAGAGAGGGGGATGGGGGGAGGGAACTGGAATAAATAGGGAGAGAGGGGGAGGCGGACCGAAGATGGAGAGCAAAGAAGATAGGTGGAGAGGGTGTAGGTGGGGAGGTAGGGAGGGGATAGGTCAGTCCAGGGAAGACGGACAGGTCAAGGAGGTGGGATGAGGTTAGTAGGTAGCTGGGGGTGCGGCTGGGGGTGGGAGGAAGGGATGGGTGAGAGGAAGAACCGGTTAGGGAGGCAGAGACAGGTTGGACTGGTTTTGGGATGCAGTGGGTGGGGGGGAAGAGCTGGGCTGGTTGTGTGGTGCAGTGGGGGGAGGGGATGAACTGGGCTGGTTTAGGGATGCAGTGGGGGAAGGGGAGATTTTGAAACTGGTGAAGTCCACATTGATACCATATGGCTGCAGGGTTCCCAGGCGGAATATGAGTTGCTGTTCCTGCAACCTTCGGGTGGCATCATTGTGGCAGTGCAGGAGGCCCATGATGGACATGTCATCAAGAGAATGGGAGGGGGAGTGGAAATGGTTTGCGACTGGGAGGTGCAGTTGTTTGTTGCGAACTGAGCGGAGGTGTTCTGCAAAGCGGTCCCCAAGCCTCCGCTTGGTTTCCCCAATGTAGAGAAAGCCGCACCGGGTACAGTGGATGCAGTATACCACATTGGCAGATGTGCAGGTGAACCTCTGCTTAATGTGGAATGTCATCTTGGGGCCTGGGATGGGGGTGAGGGAGGAGGTGTGGGGACAAGTGTAGCATTTCCTGCGGTTGCAGGGGAAGGTGCCGGGTGTGGTGGGGTTGGAGGGCAGTGTGGAGCGAACAAGGGAGTCACGGAGAGAGTGGTCTCTCCGGAAAGCAGACAGGGGTGGGGATGGAAAAATGTCTTGGGTGGTGGGGTCGGATTGTAAATGGCGGAAGTGTCGGAGGATAATGCGTTGTATCCGGAGGTTGGTAGGGTGGTGTGTGAGAACGAGGGGGATCCTCTTGGGGCGGTTGTGGCGGGGGCGGGGTGTGAGGGATGTGTCGCGGGAAATGCGGGAGACGCGGTCAAGGGCGTTCTCAATCACCGTGGGGGGGAAGTTGCGGTCCTTAAAGAACTTGGACATCTGGGATGTGCGGGAGTGGAATGTCTTATCGTGGGAGCAGATGCGGCGGAGGCGGAGGAATTGGGAATAGGGGATGGAGTTTTTGCAGGAGGGTGGGTGGGAGGAGGTGTATTCTAGGTAGCTGTGGGAGTCGGTGGGCTTGAAATGGACATCAGTTACAAGCTGGTTGCCTGAGATGGAGACTGAGAGGTCCAGGAAGGTGAGGGATGTGCTGGAGATGGCCCAGGTGAACTGAAGGTTGGGGTGGAAGGTGTTGGTGAAGTGGATGAACTGTTCGAGCTCCTCTGGGGAGCAAGAGGCGGCGCCGATACAGTCATCAATGTACCGGAGGAAGAGGTGGGGTTTGGGGCCTGTGTAGGTGCGGAAGATGGACTGTTCCACGTAACCTACAAAGAGGCAGGCATAGCTGGGGCCCATGCGGGTGCCCATGGCCACCCCCTTAGTCTGTAGGAAGTGGGAGGAGTCAAAAGAGAAGTTGTTGAGTGTGAGGACGAGTTCCGCTAGGCGGATGAGAGTGTCGGTGGAGGGGGCCTGGTCGGGCCTGCGGGACAGGAAGAAGCGGAGGGCCTTGAGGCCATCTCCATGCGGAATGCAGGTGTACAGGGACTGGACGTCCATGGTGAATATGAGGTGTTGGGGGCCAGGGAATTGGAAGTCCTGGAGGAGGTGGAGGGCGTGGGTGGTGTCACGGACATAGGTGGGGAGTTCCTGGACCAAAGGGGAGAAAATGGAGTCCAGATAGGTGGAGATGAGTTCGGTGGGGCAGGAGCAGGCTGAGACGATGGGTCGACCAGGGCAGGCAGGTTTGTGGATTTTGGGAAGGAGATAGAAACGGGCTGTGCGGGGTTGGGGAACAATGAGGTTGGAGGCTGTGGGTGGGAGGTCCCCTGAGGTGATGAGGTCATGAATGGTGTTGGAGATGATGATTTGGTGCTCGGGTGTGGGGTCATGATCGAGGAGGCGGTAGGAGGTGGTGTCGGAGAGTTGGCGTCTGGCCTCGGCGATGTAGAGGTCAGTACGCCATACTACCACTGCGCCACCCTTGTCTGCGGGTTTGATGGTGAGGTTGGGGTTGGAGCGGAGGGAGCGGAGGGCTGCCCGTTCTGCGGGGGAGAGGTTGGAGTGGGTGAGAGGGGTGGAGGGGTGGAGAGGTTGAGGCGGTTAATGTCTCGTGCGGGGGCGAGCTTTCTGTTTTGAATATTCTGAAATATCTCCTTTAACCACTGCTGTTGCAGCTGTACTGAGCCAACTTTTATCCTAATTTTTCATTTCACATCAGTCCTAATTTCAGTCTGATACCATTGCACTTTTAAGGTTTGATGTACTTATCTTGGATCCAACTTTTGCTCCTTTAGACTGAATGGAAAAATCAGATCACTGCTTCTGAGTTGCATTATCACTCTGAGAAAGAACTGCAGTGGGCTCTTTCAAGCTGAAATTTGTAACCAGTAGGCTATGAGACACAGGTGGGGATTGAACCCACAATTTTTGGTTTACGAGCCCAAAGATTTCCCTCTTGGCCCTGCTTTCTATTTTCATTAAACTGATACACTGTATTGGTTCGTTAACTACAATGATGATTTTTGTTTTTAAATTGTTGGAAAATTCAGATAAACTGACAAATTACCCGATGTTAAAGTACAAAACAGGATGATCAAGAGAGAACAGTAAATGATTGAGTTCAGACAAATTCTGAAGTAAGTAGAAACAGGCAGCATGGTAGCCATGTGTGTAATGCAATGTAACCATCAGTGATTAGTACTGCTACCTCACAGCACTAGGAACTTAGGTTTGATTCCAGCCTCGGGCAACTGTCTGTGTGGAGTTTGCACATTCTCCTCATGTCTGAGTGGGTTTCCTTCGGGTGCTCCGGCTTCCTGCCACAGTCCAAAGATGTGCAGGGTAGGTGGATTGACCATGCCAAATTGCCACAGAGTGTTCAGGGAGATGTAGATCAGGTGGGTTATAGCAAAATGGGTCTGGGTGGGATGTTCTGAGGTCTGGTGTGGACTTGTTGGGCTGAAGGGCCTGTTTCCACACTGTAGGAATTCTAATTCTAATTTGAGTCAACCCATACAGGAATCAGATTGCAAAAACTGAATGTGAATTTCTTGCTGCAATTGTCTTGGTTTTAATGAGCACACAACTGCAGATCTTTGCAGTAACGATTTCCTAGCACAGAGAAGTAAATACCTGCTTGCAAGTTCGTGTCAGGAATGTCCATTGGATTCATCCCAGGGATGTGAGGATCCACGAGCATACAAGTAATATCAGGCAGTGCGCTATCAGTTCAGAATGGTGAGAGATGGGGAATATATATATTCATTCACAAAATAATCATTTCGTAGAATTCAATACAGAAAGGCAAAAAGTGATGGACAAACAGAACATCTACATGGAGAGACGATACACAATAAATAGGAGATTCTTTTTTTTTAAAGTGTTGATTTCAGTTTCACTCTGACATTTCGTGAAGGATATGAACTGCCCTTACCAGTCTGCAATGGAAGTGACTCGAACCTCACAGAGAGGGAGTTGAATAACAGTTACATTTCGAAAAAGCTGAAAGTCAGTTGGGTCACAGGGATTTAGGGATGTTGGCCTTACAAGCCTTTCCCACATTCCATGAAAGTACCAAAGAAATGAGTCAAGAGCTTTTGGTCCCCGTAGAGACGATGTCCATGATGTGGTTAGACAATAATTTAGGTTAGTTGAGTTTCTAAATGGAGAAATCACGTTAATTAAACGAATAGATCGTTGTACAACTGCAATGTCTGTAGTTCAGTCTCAGTTCGAGCAACGTGTGTAATCCTTGTTCTTCATCCTCACCAAAACGCCAGAGATTAGACAAGACGCAGACGATTTTGTCGGGATTGTGGACAGAATGCAAGATTACATTCACGAGATGTTGGAAAAGTTGAAAAAGCTGCACCTGAGGTTGGGAAAATTGGGAAGTAAACTAACGGAAATTTCCCTGACAATGCGAGTTTCAGTGTGTTTATATTTGCAGAAGACCCCCTGTTTTGGCGCAATCTAGCTCAAGAAGTCAGAGATTCAAAAATAACGGTGAATGACAAAGAAAACACAGGAGTCGGATTTCTCTTACTCATATAGTTATTTTAGTGGGCAACGATTTTTCAGAAATAAAAGTAGATACTGATTCCTGAGTGTTTTAAAAGATACGTGAGCTAACATGCAAGGAGTGAATTTAACAAGGGAACAGAGTCAGTGTCCAGGTCTGAGAGGAATGGGTGCCGGATACTGGGTGGCAGGGCAGGATGGGGCAGGGAGATCAATTCGAAATTGAATGACTTCAGGTGCAAAGACATTTCATGAACATATGATTAAGACTGAGTATGAAAACGCGTATGGTTTTGAAAAGTGCGGCATTGCATTCAAAGGGAAGCCTGTTGTAGATTGCGACACGACTGATCATGATTTTCAAAAACAGATAAAGGAAATGTAGGTGTAAATACATTGTGTGAAAGCGTGCACCTGAATAGCGTTGTCTGTAAAAAATATTTCATGGTTTTGAAATGTTTGGCATATGGTTCCCCGTGAAGCATTTTCAATGAAATTCAGCTGTTTGTTTTTCAATTGGTGAGGAAAGTCATCCCCTAATAATTACGGAGTGAACCAACTCTTGGAGACACAATTCCTGCTTTTATCTACCAGGTTCAAATTCCACCAGACCTGTGTTTTCGTTCCTTTTCCATGTAGATAATATTCTAACGGCAAACGGAGACATGTGAAAAAGCGGGAGTTTGACAAAAGTAAATCAGAGGAAATATTCATGTTAATATAATTGATTCCTTCCCGCTAGCAGTTAGGATTCGGCGCTTTCACTACCCTGGACTATCTCCGTTCTTGTTCAGGGAATCAGGATTTATTGTTCTTGATAGTGACAACAGCAGAAGCAGAACAACTATGACAAGAATCCTTTCAATGCCTCAGATCAGTTAATGATTACGAGAACATGAGTCAATGCCCCAGATTCTTAAAGACGACATCTCTGCTCAATGGGACAGTTAATATTTAATTCTCCGCTGATTCCACTTCCCAAACTGTTTCTAAAGATTCACAAAGCTGACACTGTGTTTTCCATTTTGTTTCCTTGCCATTGCCAGGAACTGCATGATTGGGTTGGTGGATATGGTAAAAGTCCCCATGAGCAGCTTGTAGGACTATTTCAGCTTCCACTCTTTAATGATGCTGGGACATTCACTCTGATGTTCTTGTTAACATTTACTGATTTTCTACTGTGAAAGGATTCTCGTTCATGTGCAACAGAAATTCAAACCTCATTGCAGCTTTAGGCCAATGAGAAGTAGTAATTTAGGAGTATAAAGAAGTCATGAACTGCACTCGACGAGAGACAAAGCTACAATCTCTGAATACCTAAACAGGTTTCATTACGTTATACATTGCGTTACCCCGGATAGAGCTTAAGAAAGCGAGTCAGGTTTACATGAAACCAAGAACATTAGGTTTCTAATAATGCAAATGCAGGAGTACAGTCAGTTACTTGTTTTGTCGTTTACTCACAAGAACATTTGTGGAGAATGCCTGAGCGTATCTGTATTGGAATCTACCCCCACTCCCATTCCAAAACCAAATCATTTATTTCTCATTCCACCTGATGGAGATTCGAGAATATTTCCGGAACCACCCTGTGACACAGAGTCTGGGAGCAATCTCCCCAGTTCACATCAGAATGTATCAACGAGAAAGTTAAATAGCAAGAACAGAGAGGCTGAAAGAATGAAGTTGAGAAGGGCAGGATGAGGGAGCATAGGACAGACAAACAGGTGGAGAGTGATAAAAAACATTTGGAGACACGTGGAGAGAGCGGGGAGGAAAGATGGAGGAAGTGTGGGACCTTTCGACCTTTTTATCATCATAATTTCTCCTTGGGGTATGATCACTTGCCTTAATTCTGCACAGCAGTGCACCTGTCAACTGTGAGCTTGTGGTGCAATGGAAGCGTGTGTGACTCTGGGTCAGAAGGTTGTGTGTTCAAATCATGTCAGGCTTATGGCCTCTTGGCACAACAAAGTGTTTCTCCTTTATATGGAAGCAGAGCTTGTTGTTTCAGAGTACTGCTTGGTAGTGCTTCTCTTATTCAGTGGCTGTTCAATTACATGTGGTACTTCTCTGTAAGTTTTATATTGGGAACACTGCTGCAGGGATGTTGTTTGCCCAAACACAAAGTGTTCATCGTGGGGTTTAACAACACAACTGCCTCCCTCTGGGTAGCCGCTTCACTCAGTCAGTAAGAATGCTGTGCTGCTAACATTATAGAGGTATTTTCTCACTTAATTCGTAAACAGACAAATTTATGTTTCAAATTATCAGGAGGTTTCAGCTCCTCCTGTTAAAGCAGATGGCGGTGAGTTCAGGAAGAAATGTTTCCAATCAAAAACAATTCCTTTTACAGTTGGAATGATCGTTATTGAACAGCAGGAGAGGAAACTGCTGTCCCACAGCCCCTCTTCACATTGACGGTGGAGCTGAATTTTATAGACTGTATCGGTAAAATCCAATGGTTCAGGTCCAATGCTGTTTGGTGCTGTCCACTTCCTGATTGTGTGTGAGTGACAGGCAAAGTCTCCAGGAAGTATGTATCATGTGGATGTATTGCCAGGACGACAGAACAACGAGCCTAAAGTCAGGAACCTGAAAATCGCCTAATTTTGAAATTCACTAAATAGGACGCACTGTAGATGCATCGAATCTTCACGCTGTCCCTGAACTCTCTGTGATGAACAGAATCCAAGTGAGGATGATCTTTTTTGCTAAGATTACAGAAGAAATCTGAGAGGACTCCTCCTGAAGGTTTTGCAAGACACTGAAGATTTCTTCTTCTTGTGTGACATGTTTTATTTTGATCAAATAAATGATTATTCTCAGATGGGGGTCTGGGGGGGGGGGGGGATGATTGCGAGTATTCCCAGCATTTTCTAAGTTCATAGGCACAAGTCTGGAAAAAGAACAAAGGTGAAAGCCTGTGACAGACTGAGAGGCACATTTAATTCACTGACACAAGGAATAAGGAACAAAGCAAAAGAAATGCTGATGAACCAACTTTTACTGTTAAGTTGTAGCTTCTTTAATAGTCTTGTTGTTCGGAACGAGCTTTCCCCACTGTAGCCTTGATTTAAAATTCAGACAGAGAATGACTCTGTGTTGCTGTTGTGTGAAAAGTCACAGTGGGCAGGGCTTCTTAACAAAGATAAACAAGGTTGGTGAGTGTTTGTAGGGTGGTGCTGGCAGTCAGTCTTACTTAGAATGACTTTCAATGCCTTTGAAGAATCCAAAATATTATCAGTGGAAAACAAATGCAGAGGAGACAGTGTGAAAGGGCCGTGATTAGCTATAAGGCATGACAGCGTGAAACTAAGACTATAATTTTATCTAAGTCCACCCTGCAATAATGTTGGACCTATCGATTAAATAAGACCATGGGCAAAATGATGGAGGAGAAATATGAATAAATTAGGAGCAGAAATATTTGACCCAACGAGTCTGCTGCACCTTTCAGTGATAATCTTCAACTCCATCCTGCTGCCTGACCTGGATAGTGCTTGACCATCTTGCTGATTAGACATCTGTCAAGCTCAGTTTGACAATACCCAACAATACAGCATCAACAGCCGTCTGTGGGAAAGAATTCCACAAGTTCACTGACCCCTGAGCGAAGAAATTCCTCCTCATTTCTGAATTAAATGGGCTGAACCTTATTCTGATATGATGTCCTCTAGTACTTCTCTCTCGTGCTCAGGGAAACCATTTGTCCATAATCTACGCTGTCAAGGTCCCGAAGAATATTAAATGTTAATAAATGTTGTTATATGATTATAAACTCTAGTCAGCCTCCTGTGTTCCGAGGAGAACAACCCCAGCCTAACCAAACATTGTACAAAGTTTCACGTTATCCAGTCCTGGCAACATTCTCGTAAATCTCCGCTGCAACCTGCAGAGTTCTTGAATATTTTTGAGGCAGACCGAGAGATATTGTGCTCAGCAAAGGTTGTCAAGTTTTTCAGGAATTGACTGGAATAGGAATTTAGGATTAGAATCCAACTGACCCTGCGCATATAGAATGTCAGGGCACTGAATTTTCCTAATTCCGGGGCTGGGGAACTGGGATGTTACTACCGTCTGCATCACTGGTTAATTCCCTGTGTGAGGGAACTGCTGAGGCAACCAATGTAAAACTCTATTGCCGTTTGAGAAATACATCCAAGGTCATGGCATTGAAGAATTATATTATTTCAACTGGAATATTAATTACATTTGCCAACTGAATATCAGGCAAATTGTTTTCATTTTGAAACATAAAAATATGACGCAGCCACTGAGCCCATTGAACCTGCTTCGCCGCTTAATGAAATCATGTAAAAACTCCTACTTCACTGACATTTTATTCCTCTTTCCCCGCTTAATGAAATCATGTAAAAACTCCTACTTCACTGACATTTTATTCCTCTTTCCCAGGAGTTCTAAATGTTTTTAATCTATAGAAATCTATACAGCGCTGTGGAGGCCGGGACGTTAAATGTCTTCAAGGCGGAGATTGATAAATTCTTGATCTCACAAGGAAGCAAGGGCTACGGGGAGAGTGCAGGGAAGTGGAGTCGAAATGCCCATCAGCCATGATTTAATGACGGAGTGGACTCGATGGGCCCAATGGCCTTACTTCCACTTATCTGTTTTATGGTCTTATGGTCTCATAAAACTATTCGTCTCAGTTTTGTACAGTCTGAACATTGACATCCTCCATGACCCTGAATTCCATACATTTTCTCCACTCATTTCAGTCAGCTATTTGGCAACAATTTCTGTTGTATTTCTGGTGCTGCTCCTGGCATGCCCTCCAGCATTGTGCTTGTTGTACATTTCCTACAAATAATAAATACAGAGATAAATAATTGCAGCCCCATGACTGACCATTCTGGAACTACAGAAGTCACATCTTTCCAACTTGAAAACTACACATTAATCCCGATTCTATATTTTTTGTTAATTAAACAACAGGCAGCCTATGCTCATTTAAACCTAACAGCATAAACTCTTACCTTGTCATCGATATTTTATATGGCTTGTTGTTGATTAGCAACTAAAAATTCAAATTCACTTCATCTACCACTTCCCTTTATCAACTGTGCTTGTAATATTCCCAAAGAAGTCTGGCAAAATTCCCACGTCTGCACAACGAACGTCCCTGGCATTCTTTTGGAAACGTGAACCTGATAGAGGATTTTCCATTCGAAAAGAGGCAGTTTGAAGCTTTCATTCACTAACAGCCTACTTTTAGAGATCGTGCAAGCTCCTGCTAGCTGACCTCTGAGACACAATCAGTCTGTGTGTTTAATTGTGAAACAACAAGGCGATAGTTCAAGGGCACCCAGGCAAGAGTGATTGCTGTTTTCACTTCACCACTTTTGTACGTTACGCAGTTTTGTGTTTTAAATGTGGTTCGGGAAGTGTTTCCCAAATGAAAATCTTATCCAGTGAGTAACCACAAAAATGTTTCCATGTCGCTTTCACAGCTAACGTCAAGAGCTGCAGATTTGGGGAATCTCAAAAAGAAACAAAAACTGCTGGAGAAACTCAACAGGATTGGAAGTACCTGTGAGGTAAAACAGAGTTCTGAAATGTTAATTCTGATTCTCTGACAGATCTGCTGAGCTTTCCTTTAAATTTATGATTTTGTTTTTCAATGAATGTTTATCCCATCTATTGGGATGAAACAAACAGACCCGCCTGGCACTGAATTCAACTCTTTAGAAATCTGAGAAGTGGTTGGATTCAAACAAACCTTGTAATGACTCACCCTCCCTCAGTTCCACAGGGAGAAAAGCGAGTAGCTGCTGTACTTCTGCAATTGTAGGCGAGTGGTAAAGGTGATGAGCTTGAAATGGATTGTGGTATCTCTGCACAGCTTGGAATCTTGCCGACAATGAATGAGAGTCAAAAGCAAATAAGAAGGGATTTTATTCTCTGTCTTCTTGTTTTGGAGAGAAGTCGCAGAAGGTACGGAATAAGTATTTCAGCCAGGCCGCCAATGGTGGGAAGATGCAACTCCTTGCCTGTCAGAGTGAAACAAGCAGAAACCTTCAACCGTGTTAAGATACATTTCGATGGACACTTGCATTGCTAAAATTGGTGAGACCATAAGCCAAGTGCTGGAACAGGGACAGCCAGAATCGTGAGTTTAACTGGCGCAGACCTGATGGGTTGACTGGTCTTTTTCTGTGCTGGAGACCTGGTGTCAAGGACCTACTGGCATCATCCACGGTACTGAAAGAAACAGCAATAATTAAAAATAAAAGCACATAGGAAAATATTATCACCAGGGCAGAGAGGGAATAACTATACAGATAGCACATCAAAAGCAATGTTAGAACAAGAAGAGATAATGTTAGCAGCTGCAAGACAGCATGAAGCCAGAGATAATGAATGGAAAATTTTAAATTTACAAGCAATGGCCAGTTCAGAAGAAAAAGGTGGAATGAATAAAAGACAGGGCAACATTAGGAGCAGGCAATATTTGGAGAAAAGCAGGCAAAGTGGTAGCGCCCACATTCTGCCAGCAGACATTGTGCAATGTTTACCTGGATTAGCACACATAGGTAGAAATAAAATGATAGAGGTGATACCTACTTGCTGCTGGTGGAAAGGAATGGGAAGAGACAAAGCCAAGTTTTGTCAAAGATGTACTTTTTGTGCACAGACTGAACCAGGACAGGGAATTAAAATTAAAATGAGCAATCAGCCCCATCCGCAGAGTCCATGGAAACACATTCAAATGGAATTCATAAGGTCACTTACACAAAGTCAGAATTTAAAAAAAATGTTTTCTGGCTATTTTGACCAGTTTACCAGATGGGTAGAAGATTTCCCCATAAAAGACTACTGCAGCCTCAGTGGCAAAAATACTGACAGTAGCAATAATACCGTGGTGGTGGGTTCCCCTGCAAATAGATTCAATCCAATCAGCCCATCTCACTGGTAAGACCCTGAAGGAAGTACGTAATGTACTGGGAATAACTCAAAGGTATCATATCCCCTACCACCCACAGAACTTGGGGATGGTAGAGAAGATGAATAGAAGACTGAAAAATGTTCTCACCAAGGCAATAATTGAAGAAGGGTTTCAATGGACCGTTTCCCTACCAGCCATTCTAATGTCTTCTCAAGGAACAACTCGCAGACTAAAAGGACTGACACCTTTCCCATTCATTATTGGTCATACCATGGGCCTCCTGCAAGGCGGGGGAACCAGAAATGATCACCTCAAAAGGACAGATTTAGGAAGGTACCTGCCAACTTTTCATGTATCTCCAACAGCTGAAATACCAGATGAATCAGGTACAGTAGGTTCATGGCTGGGAACAAGAGGGAATGTGCTCGGCACGCCCGATGATAAGGGCTGGGGAAGGAGTCTTCATTCATGTACTGCATCCAAATGGGCAGCACAGTTTTAAATAGGGTGGCCACAATGAGGTGATTGTCAACGGTAATTGTGGAGTTTTGGTCGTCAACATTGGGATCGGCAAATGGAGACACCTGTCACAACTGAAAATATTTAACAATGAACAGAATTGGCAAGGCCTCGGGCATGTGTGTTTGCCTTGTGTTTCCACAGGACCCTGTTGCTTATCGTCACAATGACCGTCCAAGGAATATACATTTGAGGAATCGACACTGGGGCACACAGTGCTCCAAACCCATTGACGTAATGTTGATGACTCAAGGACTATGGATATATACAGAGGACTGGTAAAATTTGATTGGGAAATAAGGGCGTTGGTTGTGCTGCCAGGAACTGATATGTAGCTGATAGAAATCCTCTTAAAGTGTCCCGTGGAGATGGTTATCCACTGTTAATATGTAGTCAGGCTAAAAGCCATATGTGGTGCCCCTCTCCTTTGAAAATAGGCAACTGCAGCCGTCCTTGATCTTAACTGCAATACCATGTTCATCTTCAGTGTATAAAGGTAACAACACTTCTGCAAATCCTATTATAACCTTGTATGTGAGCAAAACACATGCCAGTTTCATCTTGCCGGGGTCAGATCTATATGGATCTGGTGGAGCATCGACTCCCTCCAGCTTTTTAGCCATACTATTGAATGCCAGATATGTACTCACTTTACTAATGGCATACCAACTGCCAGACGAACTGTCTCAGGGAACAATCGTCCCTGCCATATTGTGACGCAATGGGTCCTCTCCTCAACTGCTCTGAAGTCCACATTATCCTTGTTGGGGCGAATGGTGTGATCCTCATGGATGCAAATGAATATGTTATCCTCAACGCTTCACTGACTACAACCTATTTACGAATTAAATTGAATCTAGAACTACCACACAATTGTACTGATGCATCAGGTCAAGCTTTATTTCTGGAAATGATTAAGTCTGCCCTTGGAGGCATGCCCCTTGTACAAATGGTGAGAAAGCAGCGATCACCCAGGCGGAGGCAAAGGATCTGGTAGGATTCAGGGCAGGGTCCTCTGCTGGTAATGCCATACATAATTCGCTATTACAAGAAAACTCAGAGTGTTGAAAGAGAAGTTGAAGGTATTGTTGGAAAATAACATAGATTTCCAAGAAATAGCCACTAGGTTAGAAGAAGAAGGGCTGAAATTCAGACTAAAACTCTCACTTTTAACAATTTGAATAAAACTGCTCTGATTAGTGAGTTTTGAAAAGATTTGTAGCTCAGGTTGAGGTTCTGGATGTGAGTTTGCTCGCTGAGCTGGAAGGTTAGTTTTCAGACGTTTCATCACCATTCTAGGTAACATCATCAGTGAGCCTCCGACGAAGCACTGGCATTCCAACTGGAACTCCATCAACAAACACATTGATTTGGAGCCAATCTACCATCCCCTGGAAAAAGAGCAGGAAATGATATCACCAATGCAGGAAATGACATCACCAACCCAAGGAAACCTAACCAGATAAATAGAAAGCGGGACATAACACCAGCACTTCGTTGGAGGCTCACTGATGATGTTACGTAGAATGGTGACAAAACGTCTGAAAAATAACCTTCCAGCTCAGCGAGCAAACTCACATCCACTGCTCTGAATGTTCTAATTGATTTTGTTAATAATGGGACAATGACAAGGCGGGAATCCTTTGTTCGTTCCTGGGATCCGCTTTATATAGTGATCTGTGGGTGCAACTGTTGGCCTAAGCGAAAGGGTTTGACCCTTCTTGAGTCACTTCTGAACTGTTATCCATATGGATCAACATCCCATCAACTAAGAATATTCCCTGAATCTACAAAATTTGTCGTACGCTGCTTGGCATGACGACCACTTTTTCAGGAGCAAATGACTATCACCAATCCTCCTCCGAGTATCACACAACCCCAGCATACCTATCTCTGCTAAGGCTGTATAACATGGGCAGAGGAAACAGTTCTCTCCAGACCACCTTGCAGCATGCCCTTCAATGCACAGTCCATTGGAAGGACATTAGTGTAGTGGGGCTCGACATTACCAAATTCCCTCATGCCCATCAGTGGGTGTGCTTAAGTGAGGGGAATTCAGTACTGTAGCCTGTGTGTAGGCTACACAATTACTCTGATTGCAATATCCAGTGGGCATATGGACATGGTACTGGTTTTGTTTCCAGTTATGGGTTAACTCACGTTTCCATGTCAATCTGATTCTCTACCCAAAATTGCAAGAAGTGTCCTTTACCCAGCAACGACTTCCAGGACCATTCTTTAACTGATGCAGCTAAAATCAAGTTTGCAACAACTACAGAAGCTCTGACTGCCCAGGACATGACTATCAACACTTCTATTAAAACATCTCTGGCAGCTATTTGGAACTGGGCTCAGTTGTTGCAAGCTCTACAAGCAACGCCCGCCCCGACTGAGACATGTTCTAATACCTTGGCAAGAACTCGCGAGGATATGCACGAAATTGATGCATAAGTAGCCTAAACTGATGGTGATCATTTCAAAGGAGAAAGGTGGTGTAGCTTAAATACTGAATGTTCAGCCATAGTGGATAAGACTGTGGAACGGGCGGTTAAATGTAAAGGTCCATCCTTGGATCTGCATTGTCTCATTATAATTTAGCTAGTTATCTTGCTTAGAATAAAGAACAAAGTACAATGAAAAAAGAACATTACAGCACAGGAACAGGCCCTTTGCAATCTAAATCTATAACCCCTGGCAACTGACTCTTCCATCCTAAGAAAAAGAAAGCTTGACTCTGGTGGCTTATACTAGGCATGTATACTTGCCTGCTTAAGAAGCTGCTTACGAAAACTGCCAATAGAGATGGGCTGAAACATACTGTAGGTTTGGCAACCAGTTTAGAGACAGGAGCTTGCAACAATCTCACCACAGGGACGTGTGTGCAGCTATGCAGCTATTGTAATACTGTTATTCCGATGGGCCAGAAGCATGCGGGGATGCTGAAGGAAAAAGAGTGTAGATTTCTTATAGAACTATACATTTTTTCCACAGGTCTGTAGTAAGGGACAATATACAGATCAGTTTAAAAGTCAGGATTGAAAGGTCACTTTCTTCATGCTGAAGAGACAGGCAGCTCTTTGGAAGATTGTTCCCTGAGACATGGCCAACAAATGGAGGAGACACTGCAGAGAGGGGAGTCTCTGCAAAATAGAACGAGGAGTCACAATCAGATCAACCATGGCCTTATTGAATAGTGGACCTGGATTTAATGGTTTACTCCTGCAACGTATTGATATATTTCTGTTTATAACAAGCCAAGTCTCCTTCTCTCCTATTGCATCATTCTGGTAGGGAGTGAGTTGACTCCTTGTTTTCCTGGGAAACAGAATGCTGGGGGCTCACTGGCCTCTGACATTTCCTATGTATTGGTCTCAAGCAGTTGATTGACTGCCTCCTATTCCCGTACACAAAGTTTGTGGAAATAGATGCCCTCCTCCTAATCTGAGTAACAGTTTCGAACAACTGTGTGGTCTCCTGCTGCTCTTGTTGATTGGAATTGAGGGACTGAATGGCCGATTCACGTTACTTACAGCTTCTATCTCTGAAATCCTTTCTCCTGCTTCTGGAAAACATCTTCAAAATATGAATGAAGTTTTTTTTCTCTCTGTAGTTGAGCAAGTAAGCTGACTGATTTGACAGATTTGAGAAGCTGAATGGCCTCTTCTTCTTCCTTTGCAGTAGATTTGAGCAGCTGAATGGCTTCCTCCTGTTCCTGTGTAACATACTTGAGAGAATGAATGGCTGGGTTATTAACAGCCATGAAACTGGATCTGACGGAGGTTCCTCCTGCCTCAGTTACAGAAAAACAAACAACACAATGTACTCCAGGTATCCTCTCAGTCAGACCTCATAAAACTGCAGTAACACTTCCCTCTGTTTTGAATGATATCCGCTGCAAAATGTGCCAACATTGCAGCTTTATACTTCTTCAAGTGGTAATTGGCGAGTGTGGACTGAATGGTCTCTTCCTATCCCTCTGTAAAAGGCACATGGGGCGGAATTGCTTCCCACTGTTCCTGAGCAGCAGGCTTAATAGACTTTCTTAAGGCCACGAACGGATTTGATAACAGCGTGTTCACCAATAGGAGAAGCATCATGCAAAATCAATGAGCAATAACTGTTATTATCCTGCTTTATGACTTCTAGAAATGTCCCCACTAGTCATTTTATGCATTGTCTGTTATTTCATCCCTATCTCCATTTATAAACAGAGTGAGGCATGCAGTGCAGTGTACTACTATCATATGCAAGCAAGAAAGTTTAAAAAGATGGGAAGATTTATGGTCCATTCCTCAGCAATTTCATTCCTATCATCCAGACTGCATAAATATTCCCTTTTATTGTGATATGAAAAACCGTGTAAAGAGGGTGTTAACTGAATCTGTTTGTTCGGTGACTGTGATTAATTTTAGTCTCCATGGATTCTAATTATCCAAGTGGATGGTTCCATCTTTTAATGATAAATGGACTCCATTCGATGTGTTATCCCATAGTATGAGCCGGAGCATAACCTACAACACTAACAGGAATCAGCAGCTCCAGAGAGAAGGGGAGCAGAGGTCAGAGTCTGAGAAAATTAGACTCAAATACTCCAGCAATGGATCAGAATCTGAGAACAATAGACTGGAATGCTGCAACAATGGAAAGGAGTTTATCTACATATGTTTGGCTTCTTTCTACGTATTATGATGGGATGTCATTACCAGGGCGGATACAATGCACGCTTTACATTATTCAATTCTTTTATTATCCTATCCTTGCTGTCATTGGTGTTCCTGGTAAGACGCACTGTTCGATTTTTATTTCTATATGCCGTGTTCAACTGTAATGCTGTTCTTTTAATTTACTCTACACTCTTAGCTGTTATTCCTGCTAAGCCTCTGAGTCCAGATATTCCGCTTCAAAACAGTATTAACTGCAATAGTGAACTTGTTCATGAACTCTCTCCCTTTTGTTATTGGTAGTGTCCTCGTGGGTCTCTATACTGAGCCACACCATTTCTGCTGTGAATCGTTGCATTCCTACAATTGTGATTTAAATATCAGGAGTATGAAGGTTACTGTCTTCTGTTCTCATTACAAATTCCATTGACTCCATTCCATCGTGATCCAATATCTCAGGTTGAAACAGTTGAATTGCAATGGCAGTGATTATTTTGGCCATGAGCTGGTCCCTGATCATTCCTAATTTTAACTACTGACAGTCTCAAAATTTACTTTACTGACTCGTCAGATCTGCTATTTGAACCTTGAGCTATGAAATTCAGTATTTATGGAGCCAATAATTTTGGAGACCTGCTGCGCATATGGGTACAGCCCGGCGCGAGATTTACACCATCTCTCCCAGATTTTCAAGGGCCAGCGAGAGCTCACCAGGTGCCATCAGGAACACAAAGCTTTCCAAGGCATGAGCCCCTCTTTCAGTGTCAACCCAGTCCAGGGTGCCCTGCCCTTTACAAAGAAAAGAGAACTGTTCCTGGGGGTCTCGCCAGTTTCTTCCGGATTGTTTGCGGTATCGCACTGGACACACTGAGGTGCCTGTCTCCACATCTCCGGATTCAGAGATCTGAACCAGAATCCCTTTTAATTGGTGTTATAACATGCTAGAGACTGTTCATGACACGATGGCTCAGTGGTTAGCTCTACTACCTCATAGCACCCGGGACCTGGGTTCAATTCCACCTGTGTGGAGTTTGCACATTCTCCTTGTGCCTACATGAGGTTCTTCTGGGTGCTCCGGTTTCATCCCACAGTCCAAAGGTGTGCAGGTAGGTGGATTGGCCATGCTTTGTTGCCAGATATGTTTGGGGATGTTTCAGATGGGTGGGTTAGAAATGGGGAAATGCAGGATTAAGGGAATGTGTCAGGGTGGGATCCACTTTGGAGGGGTGGTGTGGACTTTTTGATCTAGATACCCAGTTTCCACACTGTAGGGAATTCTATGATATGATGAGAATAATCTGCTGCTGACGCTCCCAGATTCAAACCTGCCTAAGTAGGCCTTGGTCAATCCTGTACAGCTTGTATCTGGACTCACAAAAATACCATCCATGTGTAATTCCTGTGCGCACTGAATAATATCAATCTTTGATCTGGTAGTGATTTAATTTTAATATTCTCAAGTACAAAATCACATCTATCCATGAAATATCTCTCCGTCTGTCTAAACTGATTCCCAAAGCACTGTCAGATTTTCATGCATGAACTGATTACTTCCATGTGTGTTCTGGCTCAAATTTGTACATGTACAACTGCCCTATTCCCCCTACACACACACACACACACACACACACACACACCCTCTTGTTTTTCCCTTGTGCAATGGAGCTATAGACACAGATATAAATATAAACATTTACATAAGTACACATATAACTTTGCGGGATGCCCATTTACTGTCACTTATAGCATGAGCTACAATGTTCCCTAAACTCAGTAGTTGTCTAGTGCTAGTATGGTCGCAACATACTGGCAAAGGTTTGCAATGCTGTCTATGCTGGGCAGATAGCCCAGTTTACTGAACAATACACTAACGTAAGCTCCATGTTCAGTTCACATCTTGTCCCATTTATGGAATTTGGGCCGGATCTGTGAGGCAGAGTCAGAATGTGATGTAACGTGTCATTTCAGTTGATTTGGCATTGCTTTTATTTAATGCTGTCATTATTATGATTGGGACCCTCTAAGGTCTCACCCATTCTGTTAGTCCCACTTCCATCCCTTTTCCCCCCATATTTCCACAACATGTTCTCATTTAATTAACTGTCTGTTTCTTTCTTGAATTGGAATCCTTCTGTTCCTCTGTATCCTCCCTTGGCTTTGATTCTTGGCTGCCTAGTGTATAGAATGCTGGCAGGGCTAAGCCGAGAAATATTAAACTGCTGTGTGTCAGTATTGTCCTGCTGGAAGTGGTGGAAGTGACAGAAGATGATTATTTGAATGTGGATTCTAGTGCAGTGGAAAGTGAGGACAAGGGTATCATTCTGCTGGAGAGAAGAGGAGTGGGTGAGAACAGAAACACAGGAGATGGGTCAGCCCCAGCTGAAGGCTCTGAAATGGGGGAAATTTCTCTTGGAGGGAAAAGGAGGACATGCCCAAGGCTTCCCGCTGGAATATGGCATCATTGAACAGAAATGACAGAAACGGAGAAACTGGGAAAATGGAGTCACTCTGAGCTGATCATGTGATCAGCCACATGTGGAAGTTTCCCCTGAATGATTCAAAAGAACCAGACATTTAAATTGCAGGTTTTTGTCTTATAACTGCTCTAAAGCAGGATGTGAAAATCGAACCACAGAAAAGTCAGAGGATGTAGAGCAACAGAAGTTTAAGTAGACATTCCATAGTGCTCAGCATTGATTGTTTCTTTTCAAAAGGATGGACTCGATAAGAAGAATAACTGCCCATTATTCACATAGGCTGCCAAGGATACCATTCATCACAAACTAAAGTATTCAAATTGTTGAGAGCTAGTGTAGTCCAGAAATGAGATGCTTATTCTTGGAGCCAGAAGCAAATGATGTGAAGCAAAACGAAAGAAAACATGTTATGAAAGTACATTGGAAAGAAAGATTAAAATATAAGAAGTAGCAAGAGATTTTCAATGCATACATAAGAAACCGTTCAAGGTGAGTATGTCACCCTTTGAAGAAAGAAGGTCATGACAGTACGTGTGGTACATCTGCAGGGTATGACTGGGGGATACAGGGGACAAGCAAGTAATTTACACCAGTGTTTTACATCGTTCCTCACAAGTAAAGACATTGTAAGTGTTTCATTGATATATGTAAGATGTTACTAGGAGAAAACCTAAATAGTCTCAAACCAAAAGAATACTTTTTTGATAAAAATACAGGCATAAAGGTAGACAAGTCAACAATAACTGTTACACAGTTCTAAAAGAAGTGGCAGCAGAGTGGCTGGCAGCAGAGTTTGAAATATTCCATAACTCTCTGGATTGTAGGAATGTTTCAGCAAGATTGGAGAACTTCCATTGTAGCAACTGTCTTCAAGAAGGTACTGAGACAGAAAATAGGAACCTATTGGCCATTCAGTCCCTTATTCAAGAAGGAATTGAAGGATTTTTAGAAAAGCTTAATGCAATTAGATTCAACATTGTTTTGTGAAAGGAAAATTATGTTTTGCCTTGTAAAATCATGTAAATTTTTCCTGGAGTTCCTTGAGAACATAACAAGCAGATTGATAAAGGGGAACTTGTGTACACTGCTTGGTTTTCTATATGGTTCTTAATAAAACAAAATAAAGATTCTTGTACAAGACAGGAGCTCACAGTGTGATGGTTAATAGATACGTGTGGAATGAGGATTGTTAAACACATAGAAGACTGAGAGTGGGGATTAATATGTCTTTATCAGTTTAAAAAGGTATACCTACTGGAGTACCACAAAATCAGTCCTATGACATCAGTTATTTACAATTTAGACTGATGGCTTGAAGGCGAGGCTTGAGTGCATTATATATCCAAAAGTGCAGATGATTGCAAACATACATAGCAGGGAAAATCGCAGTGAGCATGTAAGGAATATGAAAGGAGACATAGATTAGGGCAGTGACTTGACAAATATTTGACAAGTGGAGATTATTTTAACAAAAAGTATGAAGTCCTGTACTTTAGCACTGAGAGGCAAAAGCCACGCTGTTACTTAATGGGGAGTAGGCCAAAAAAATGTATAAAAACACAAAATTAGCATGTTAGTGCAGCTCCTAACTAGGTTGATTCTTGGGGTTAAACTGTTGACGAATCAAGAAGGTCTAAAATGGTTAGGTGATTATTCATTGTCGTTGAAGTGAATGAGGAGTGATATTATTGAAAAAAATGCAGAGGGGCTTGACAATGTAGGTATTGAGAAGTCATTTTCATTCGAGGACATAGATACAGAACAAAGAAGATGCAAAGGATTTTTGTTTCCTTTCAGAAGGTAGTGAATATTTGGAATTTGCTAACCCAGACAGTCTTGAAGGCTAGATAACTGAATGTATTTACAGATGAGGTGGTTGAATTTTGATATATCAGCAAGTTGAGGAATACAAGCAGTTGACATTAAAGTGGAGGTGAACACTGGATCAGAACAATCATGTTCATATTGATTAACGGGTCACGCTGAAGGGGCCGAGTAGCCCACTCCTAATCCTATTTCTGATGTTCTGTTATTCGAAAGTAGCTGTCTTTTTTTAGAAGTCATGTTGTGCAATTTTGAATTCACAGAGACCAGAGCCAATCCTGGGTCAGTGAGCCTGGGTGAGGTATGAGGACTGTATTCACAGTGAATCTGGCTTTGCAGCATGATCCACATCCGAAGCAGACATTGCAGGGAGGGAATGGCTGTATAGAGGGATTGGGGTGGGTGTGGTTGTGTTCTTCCTGACCTAGGTTGGATTTTCCAAGAATATTTTCCAACCTATTCCTCAATGATCTGAGGGGCTGAATCGATCATCAGAACATAAGATGGAGGAGCATGCATGATCCAATCAACTCTTTTACACTCCTGCACCAATAAATAAGATCGTAGCTCATCCCATTGTGGTCTCAGCTGCACTTTCCTGTCAATACTATATTTTCCATAATTCACCTGTCCATCGAAAATCAAACAAAGTCAGCCACGAAATAATGTTGAGATTCAACCACCACAAACTACTGGGAAAGAGATTTCCCACTTCAACAGATTCCCACTTTGTATATTTCTCCCCAATCCCTGTTCTGACTGAGGTTTGAGGTGTCATTGTTTCCTTTTCCAATCCACTCCTTTATTGGCCACAACAAATTTTAAGTGCAACCAGTCTGGTGATATGGCCAATGACATAGGCCTCAGACTGGGCCAGGCTCAGTGATTGGAACAAGTCAGACAGATTTCTTTTGTCAGCCATAAATAACCGGTTTATAACCGAATCAAGCGTCCTCAGCAAACGCACAAAGCCTAATGACAATACAGTTGGACTATGCAGACAGCAAACGGCGATCCACTCTCCTCAATAAGATCACCTTTCATTGAGTGGGTAACATACGAAACCTTCATAATGTGAGAACTTCAATCAAGGAATAATGAAGTGAAACGTCTGTGAACTGCTTCGAATGTCACTTTATCCTTTCTCAGGTCAGGAGATAAAACAAAACCATCACAAGCTCTGACTGTGTCACGTCCTTCTTCCAAAGTTGGTTGAAAATGCAGCGAGACGATACATTTTGTGTCTTTTGTTTAAAAAAAATCATCGTCAATTTATTACCAAGATGAGATTTATTTTTCTTTTCTCAGAGTGTTGAGAGTCTAATGAACTCTCTTCCCCAGACAGCATTGGAGGTACAGATAATGAATATTCTCAGGCACCGACAGACAGATACATGAATAACAAAGGAACCAAGGATTATCTGGAAGTGGAAAGGAATGTGTACTTTCGGATAGAAATGCTGACAGTGATACAATATGACCAGACTCCCAAGAAATACAATGGAAAATGAAGTGATAATATGGAGAAAATTTTTAAATGAAAGCAGTGATAGAATAAAGTTGCAATAGTCCCAGAGGACCATGGGAGTATTATCTCATGAGAGAGAGAGACGACTCTTGGTGTTTTAACCTGAGGATCATCACACCTCAGGCAAGGACCAAGGTTGAGAAAGTGGGCTGTTCATTTTTATTCCTATTCATTGTAACCTGTGTCAGTGTGGAATTTGAACTTGCGCTGCTGGCCTCCCTCTGCATCACAAACTACCTGCCAGCCAATTGAGTGGGAAGCCAAGAAGCTGATGCAGAAAGAAGTAGACAAAAACAAAGGATTTTAGAAACTTTGATAACAATGAAGAAACTATCAGTCAGGTAATGTTCAAGACGACAGCTGAAGACAAAATAAAACAGATCCTCTGCTAGCAGTCAATGTTAAAGTGAGAGAAGTGTTTAAATGCTGTCATTGGCTGAACAATAAGTTGAGGCAAACAAGATAATCACAATTACTAACTGTGAATGGATATTTTTGACCATAAAATACGTGTATATTTTTGATTGGTTTGTGTGAAATGAGCTTACAAATGCATAAAAGTATAAAGCTAATGTTATGTATGATTTGGTGAGTCTGTCCTCATGAGAGCTGCCTACTGATCACATGCTTCAAGAAAACTGATGTACGTTAAACCCAAGTGTCATTTGGTCAGTGACAGGAGCTGAAAGGACTGAATGACTGAAGGTTTCTACAACATAGAGATCAGGATACAATTAGATAGACGCTGATATTATTGAAAGGTGGAGCAGATTTGAAGGACTAAATGGCCAGATAATAGACGTTAATTATAAGTCATTTGGAAAAATTACAGCTTTGCTCCTTCCCTTGTATGTTACATATTGTGGGATTGGCATTTTCCTGATCTTGGGATTGTTTGAACATTACCTGGAACATTCTACAAACAACATAATCCAGAAAATTCTAGAGGTGGCATTCGCCAGAGCATTACATAACCATGTGGGGTATTGCAAATGTGAGAGGGGAGATGCTGTATACAGGAGTATGAGTGGTGGAGAATGAGCCTTGTTCAGTAATAGGTGCTATAACACATACAAAGTGAATGTGAGGGAGCAGAAAGAATATGGTGGCACTTATCCTAGCACAGTGGGGAAGGTTATCGAAGCTTGCACTGTATTTCTGGACAATTCTTCAGACTACAGATACTGCATTGAGCTGGATGGTGAGCTCAGAGCATGCTCAATGGATCTGGCGAAGTGCCCTCCTCTTGGAAAAAAAAATGGTCCTCCTCCTTACGAGCCTATCCACTCGGACTGCCAGGCTCCTGTCAATAAATTCGGGTGTAATTGCCCGTTATCTGCCTGGCTTGGGATAAACCGTGTCGGGCAAGTCCAAACTGAGAAAGCTCAAACGTGCTTTTTAAAGATTGCATCAGCACAAAGGATCATGGAATTTTCCGGGCCATTCAGTCACTGGCGGGTACATCCAGCCGTGAGGAATGGGAGAATCAGACTGCCACTGAATGACAGGGTCACCATGGGGTGAGATAGTTAGTTAATAAGGTGAGTTTGACACTATAGCACCAGAAAACAAGCTCAAACTCATGCAGACTATCCCTCTGTCAAACTCAATGCAAAAGACACTTCGACAAATTATTGTTACTTCAGCCCAATGATTCGAAGACTCTGCTGATGCCAGTCTCTGTTAAAAGGCGACAGAATGAATGTTCATCCAAAGCTCTCCAACATCAGAACTCCTACCAACAACCCATTATCTACCATTCCTGAAAACTGTGGCCCTTGGTGCAGGATGCTATCAAACTGTTTTAATTTTGTCATTGTTAAACTTGTAAACACATTTTTCCATATCACACTCTCTCAATCTCCCCTCCCTCTCTATTTCCCAACCTTCTGCCATTTGTTAGTATTTAAACTGATTCATAGAAACATTGAAGACAGAAGCAGGAGGAGGACCTTCAGCCCTTCGAGCATGCTCCACCATTCTTCACAATCATGGCTGATCGTTCAAAATCATTATCCTAATTCTGTTTTCTCCCCATAACCTTTGATCCCATTAACTACATGTGTTATATCTCGCCACCTCTTGAATGTAATCAATGTTTTGCCATCACTTACTCCCTGTGGTAATGAATTCCACAAGCTCACCACTCTTTGGTGAAATGTCTCCTCATTTCTGTCCTAAATACCCGACCAAAATCCGCAGACTGTGACCCTTGGTTCTGGACACATCTATCATCTGAAACATCTTCCCTGCGTCGACCCTGTCTATCCTGTTAGAATTTTTTAAAAAAATCGAAGAACTCCCCCCTCATTCGTCTGAACTCAAGCAAAAACTATCTTAACTTCGTCAATCTCTCCTCATGCATCAGTCCTACCACCCCTGGAGTCAGCCTGGTAAACTGTACTCCCTCAAAAGCCAGAGTATCCATCCTCAGAAAAGGAGAGAAAAACTGCACACAGCATTTGAGGTGTAGCCTCACGAAGATCTTTTTAACTGCAATAACACATTCCTGATCCTTTACTTGAAACCCCTCGCAATGAAGACCAACATACCATTTGCTTTCTTTACCGCTTGCTGCACCTACATGTTTACCTTCAGCGATTGATGGACAGGAATGCCTGCAAACTACTTTCTCCCTTGATCCGCACATCCCTGTGACTTCTCTCTCTGGAAGTGATTTTCACATCCACAGCACCCCTTGCCATGGCACAATGGAGACATGGAGCTGTAAATGGACGGGAGCTGCACATCCTGTCACTTCCATGATGAGCTGCAAGTTTCCACATGCTGGGCAGTGATCTGTTACAGACCAATGCACTGGTTTGATCTGCACAGCTCTGCGTACTAGCAGGTTTACGCTCCAGGTATACAGATCAATTCACTGCTGTTTATGACACAACTTCCCATGCTGGACAGATTTATACATCAATGCACTGAACTGGTCTGCACAGCGCTCCATGCTGGACATATATCTCATCTGGATTTACCGATCAATGTACCAGAGTAGTGTGCTCAATGTTGCACTCTGGACAGATTGTCTGGTTGTGTTGAGCAACACACAAGCCTGATCTGCAAAGTAACCCATGGAGAACAGATATGTCATCTGGATCAATGTGTCTGGCTGGCTCCGTGAGGTAGATTGAGAACGTGATATAACTGACCACCTGTAAAGAACTGTGAAGAAGTGACCTGTATCTGCTTTTGAATGATTGAGTGTGTGGAAACGTTCTAGAAACCATCTCTTCTCGTGTATGTGTGCCTGAGTGTGTGGAGAGTGAATGATTGTTGTTGTTTTACAGCACATTTTATATGTAATTCAGCTCTAATTACGTGAATAAATTTCTAAACACAGTGACTCATTTGAACATCTCATTAGGTTCTCAAACAAACAGGCAACTTGTCCTCCAGGCTGATGTATAATTTATTTGTTTTCCTTCCTCACAGTTAACGTAGTGACGATCTACGTCCTGCTTTATAAAGATTGTGGATTGTCCCCATGTGTCAGACGTTACCTGGGGGCCATGGCAGTGGCGGATCTACTGGTCATTATCCTCGACCTGATACTGAGGCACATTCCCATTGTTTATCTGGAGCAGTTTTATTTCCTGCGGTACATCCCTGTGTGTAATATACACGCCGTCCTGCTTTATGCAGCCACTGACTGTTCTGTCTGGTTCACCGTCACTTTCACCTTTGATCGATTTGTGGCCATTTGTTGCCAGAAGCTGAAAAGTAAATATTGCAGTGAGAAAACGGCGGCTGTGGCTCTGGGAACAGTGACTGTGCTGAGCTGTTTAAAGAACATTTTCTGGTATTTTATGCTCTCAGCTCGCTATTGGCTGGTGAACGCCCCCTGGTTTTGTGATGTAACAATCGATGTTCAATCCTCTCGTGCCTGGGTCACAATCGAGTTCCTCCACCACATTCTAACCCCGACTCTCCCATTTCTCCTGATTCTGCTGCTCAATGTTTTCACCGTCAGACACATTTTAGTGACCAGCAGAGCCCGCAGGAGACTCCGGGCTCACACCAATGGGGACGGTCAGTGTGACACAGAAATGTGAAATCGAAAAAAATCCATCATTTTACTGTTTGTGATCTCAGCCAATTTCATCCAGTTATGGTCAATGTTAATGCTGTTTTCTATATCGCACCGGATGAATAATATTGGTTATATTTCTGTGTACCTAGATTACTCCGTGCTGGAATCAGGCTTCATGCTGCAGCTCCTCAGTTGCTGCACAAACACCGCGATTTATGCCGTGACCCAGTCTAAGTTCAGGCAGCAGCTGAAGAATGTGCTGAAATATCCCTTTACCCAAATTCATCAAGCAATCAAATTCACTCATTAATAAATCCATCCAGGATTTTCTCATTTCAGTTCAATGTTTAGCAATAAAGCAGCCTTTCGCTTTTGTAACAGACTGAGGGTCATCCTGGTTTGTCCAAGCTTATCCCACAGAGAGTTACGGGGACACATTTCGGGACACATTTCAAAGTTTCTCCCAACTCAGGGGAATGTGAAAAAAAGGCACCATTCCACTCACTGGACCTAAAACCTATAATTAGTAAAGAATAAAATGATCAATTGAAAAAGAAATGTCAAGTCACTGAGCTAACTGTATTTTGTTTGTTAATTTGTTGAAGAAGCTAATCTGGAGAGAGATAGTCTTTGCCCTAACTTTGGTTCATCAGGGATGTGAAGGAGACCGGCACTGAGCTCAGGTGTTGAATTTTAGTCACTCTATCCTTGTTTTCACTTCTGATGAATCTCTCACTTCATACCTGCCTCCCACCCGTTCTCCCCTCACACTCAAACTTACCTCTTTCCCTCTCTCTCCTCCAGCAATCTCCCTCTGATTTTCTCACTCTCTTTCAGTGAGCTTTTCATTCTCATTCTCATTCAGACTGCCTCCATCCCGCGATCTCTCTTTACCTCGCAGCCTCCCTTTCTTAGAAATTCCTCACTCTCTCTAAACCTCTCTTCCACTGAAATTCCTGAATATCCTTCCTCTCCATTACTTTTCTGTCATTCTCCATGCCTCGATCTCTCTCCATCCCTCTTCCTCCTTCCCTCTTTTTGGCTTTTTGCATCTCTCGTTCCTCCTACTTCACTTGATCTATTCTCACTTCCTCTCGATTTCATTTTCCTCTCCCTCCCTCTCCCTCTCTGCCCTTCAGTCACACTGACACACTCCTCACAGTCCTGTGGTGGGGTTTCGTCAGGGAGCAGGTTTCTTTGTGGAAAGGACAGAGTCTTGCATCCCACAAGACTTACTCACTGGCTCTGAGCCTTGTACTCCACAATCTCTGGTAAATCAGAGCCTGTTTAGACATCATGGACAATGGGGTGTCCCATTTCCCAGCCCAGCCAGAATGGTGTTGCACTTAGGCAGACATGAGAGGAACCTTTGTCTGTGCAGATAGGAGACACTGGCCAGCTGGATGTAGTGACGTGGAGAGGTCCATTTAGTGACGGAGAAGGTAAACTTCGTGGGCTAAATAGGATGCTTTGATGGATCAGGGAGTGGCCTCAGACAGCTGAAAAGAGGTCTATAGAGATGCAATGTGAGCCAGTTTCATTGCCCATCTTGAGGATCTTTTGAGAAGGAGGTGTTGAGAGGTTTACTTGAACCACTCAAGACAATGCAGACGCTAATTAGCCATTGCTCAAGGAATACTCTGCCATTAGGTCGACAGGCTGTTCCTTGTTGAAAAGTGTAGATGGTAAGCCACTGGGCATTGCTGAAGAAAGAGATTTGGGATTGGGCAGCAGGCCATTGGCTCAGAAACAGAGTGGAGCTGTGGCAGCAGGCCGTTGATCGGGAACAGTGTGGAAGATGTCCACGGGCTATTTCTGGGGAAAAGTGTGTATTTCGGGCACTGGCTATTGCTGGAGGGAAGTGTGGGAGTGGGACCACTGACTGGTGCTTGAGGTACCAAGTGGTGCTGGGAGCACAATGCATCGCTACGGAACAGAGTGGGTATGTGATCACAGGCCATTACCAGGGGCACAGTGCAAGAGTAAGACAACAGGGCATTGCTCGGGGACCAATGTGGTTGTGGGGACCACCGGCCCTTGCTAGTTGTACAGAGTGGTGGTCTGTCCATGGGACATTGGTAGGGAACAAAATGGGGGATGATAACTGGACGACAGAGTGGTGGTGGGAGCACCTCCCAGAATGAGGGGAACAGAGAGGGAGTCAGACCAGTGTGCTGTGAGGAAACAGATGGGTGTGTTTTTGTAGGTTGTTGCCACGGTATCATTGCTGGGGGGCGCCCAGAGTGTGTTGCTTGGGGAAAAGAGTGAGTGTGTGTCCATGGGAATTTGCTATGAAACAGATTGAATGTACAACCACTGGCCATTGCTAGGAGAGCTGTGTCGGAGTGGGATCATAAGCTGTTGCCAAGGGATCAGAGGAGTCGTAAACAGACCACTTCTAGGGCCACTGAGTGGGGTTGTGCCCATGGCCGTTGCTATGGAAAGAGAGTAGCCCTGGAGCCACAAGCTGTTGTTGGGTGAAAAGAGTGTGAATCAGGATGCAGGGCATAGCTAGGGAAAAGACTGATTGTGGGTCAACAGGCCTTTTCCTGGGAAACATCGTGAATGTGGGGCCACTGGCAATTGCTTGGACTGGGGGCCAGGATGCTCATTGATAGCAAATTGAGTGGGGTACAATCTCTGGCCATTGCTCGGTGAACAGTGGAGGGAATGATAAATGACCATTACTGAGGCTACAGAATGGGGATGGACCACAGACCATTGCCGTGGAAACAATGTTGGAGTCTTTGTTCGGGAGCAGAGTGGGTCTATGTATATATAGGCCGATCCTAGGGGAACAGCATGGTTATGGGATACAAGGCCTTTGCGAGTCGAACAGACGTGGGGTAAGTCCATAGGCCATTGCTAGGTGATCAGTGAGAGAGTGGGATCACAGGCTGTTGCTGGGAAACAAGTGTGGAAGTTGGGCCAGATATCCCTATTAGGAGAACACAGCTGCCAAGGCTCCATAGGGTGTTGCCATGGAACAGTGTGGAGGTGGTACAACTGGCCATTGCTAGGGTAACATACTGAGATGTGATGCTGCAGACCATTGCCAGGGGAAAAGCATGGGGGTGAGGCCACATACGTTTGCTAGGGTAACAGAGTCAGAGTTGGACCACAGGACGTTTCCAGGTGAAAAGTAGGGATTGCGACAGCATGCTGTTTTGCTCAGGGAACAGATTTTGGAGTGGTGCTGCAGGCTGTTGCTGGGGAGCAGACTGGGTATGGGACCACTGCCCACTACTAAGGAAACAGAGTGTGAGTGGAACAACAGGACATTGCTCTGGGAACAGAGTGAATGTGTGACCACAGGCACTCATTACGGGGAAAGTGTGGGATTGAGGGCTTGAGAAACATATTGAGCTTGGGTCCACATGCTGTGGCTGCGTTGGGAAGGCAGGCTGGGGTTGAAGATGCAGTAATTGTTAGGGAGCAAAATGGCGACTGGGACACAGCCTGTTGTTAAGTAAGTAGGCTGGAGGTATAACTGTTAATCATTACTGGAGGATCAGAGTGTGGGTTGGTCTCGTGCCCATTGTTAAGTGTGGTTGAATGTCAGTATTACGGAAACAGTCAGAGTGCGATTACAGGTTATTGCGAGGGTGACAGTGTGGGGTGAGGCCTGAGACCATTGATAAAGGACAAGTATACTAGTAGGGCTGCAAACCTCATTCCTATCAAATGGAGTGGGGTAAGTTCCTTGGCCATTACTACTGGAAGAGCGTGTGTTAGTCCACTGGCCATTATTTGCACAACAGTGACGGATAACAAGAGGACGTTGCCAGGAGCAGAGAGCATGAGCAGAACAATGGACCGTTGTAGGGTAATGGGGTATGATGGTATTGTGGCCAGAGGCACTTTCTCCAAGAACAGAATGGGTATGGAAAGTGAGACGTTTGTTTGCATACAGCATGGGAGTGAAACAGGAGATTGTTTCTTGAGGAATAGAGGAAGTAGAGAGCAAAAGTCAGTTTTCAGATAAATCCAATGTGAGCAGTCTTGGAAACTGTTGCCAGGGTAACAGTATGAGAAATGGACAGGCACTGTTGTAATGGGAACACAATGGGAATGGGGTAATAAGGAGTTGTTAGTGAAGAGATTGGGAACAGCTTCCAGACCCAAACCAGAATATGTTGGAACATAGAACATGGAACAGTACAGCACAGTACAGGCCCTTCACCCCGATGTTGTGTTGAACTTTTACCCTAAACTTAAGGTCTATCTATCCTCCACCCCTACCTTATGCTATCATTCTTATGCCTATCTAATGGCTGCTTAAATGCCCCGAACGAGGCTGACTCTACTACCGTCTCTGGCAATGCCTTCCACATCACGAACACTCCCAGGTAAAGAAACTATCTCTGATATCTCCCCGATAGCTATCTCAACTCGCTTTAAAATTATGCCCCCTCATTATAGCTACCTCCACCCAAGGGAAAAAGTCTCTGGATGTCCTCTCTATCTGTAACTCTGATAATTTTGTACACCTCTATCAAGTCACCTCTCATCCTTCGTCGTTCTAAAGAGAAAAGCTCTAGTTCTCTCGACCTTTCCTCACAAGACCTTCCCTCCATTCGAGGCAACATCCTGGTAAATCTCCTCTGCACCTTTTCCAATGCTTCCACATCTTTCCTGCAATGAGGCACCCAGAGCCAGACGTAATACTCCAGGTGAGGTCGAACCAGGGTTTTGCATAGCTGGGGCATAACTTCATGGCTCTCGAACTCAATTTCTCTGTTAATGAAAGCAAACACACCATGTGCCTCCTTAACAACTCTATCCACGTGGGGGCAGCTTTCAGGGAACGTGGACATGAACCCCAAGATACCTCTGCTCCTCGACACTGCCAAGAATCTTTCCATAAACCCAAATTCTGCTTTTAAGTTTGTCCTTCCAAAATTATTCACATCACACTTTTCAGGTTTAAACTCCATCTGAGCCCAGCTCTGCATCATATCAATGTCCCTTTTTAACCTAGGACAGCCCTCCGCACTGGCCACAACTTAATCTACCCTCATATTGTCTGTGAACTTACTAACACACCTTTCTACTCCTACATCCAAATCATTTACAACAATCACAAATAGAAGTGGACCCAGGCCAGATCCTTGCGGTACACCACACATAACTGACCACCATGTTGAATATTTTCCATCCACTACTACCCTTTGTCTTCTAATGGTCAGCCAATCCTGAATCCAATCTGCCACATTTCCCTCATCCCATGCCTCCTAACTTTCTGCATAAGCCTATCATTGGAACCTTAGCAAACGCCTTAGTTAAATCCGCGAATTCCACATCCACTGCTCTACATTCATCCAGGTGTTCTGTCACCTCTTCACAGAATGCTATAAGGTTTTTCAGGCATGATCTACCCTCACAAATTCATGCTATGTTGTGACTATTTAAGGTATATTTTGCAGATTCCTCTGTCCACTTTGCAATGTGTTTTGTCACAAGTCTTTACCAGTGAAATTTTTTTTTTAATCACAGATTGACTGGATTAGATGCTAAATAACCTTCTGTGGCTCCATGTCCCTTAGTCAGCGTATATATGTGTGCCTACCTTCTGCTCTCTGTCTGTCTCTCCTGGAATATCTATAAATTGTGACATACATCTGCTACTTGTTTTGAGTTGATTCATGGTGTCCATTTTCTACCCTAAATCCATGTACGATCACAGCAAGACATCCTCACATTCTTAGTGCCATCAGCTGGTAATAACTGGCAAACCATCAGATATCCTTCCAAATTTGGTGGCACCACATGTGCTTTCTGTGATTTATGTACAAGGACCCAGACGGAATGGTTCATCATAAGTATGAGCGTAAAGGAGCATTTGCCCCTCATTGTTATGGGGCATGCACACACGCACGCACACTCACTGAATGAAAAACAAATATTGGGTTTTCCGAACAGTAAATCTCAATGACGCATAAATATAATTAATCTAAGACAAGCACACAACTGGTTTATGCTCAAGACAGACGTGCCCCCAACGCTGAAAATTTCATGTCTCTCAGTAGCAGGATTGTGTACTATCTACAAGATTCACTGCAGAAAATCATGGAAGATCCTCAGACAGCATCTCCCAAACCCATGACCACTTCCAGCGAGAACAATAAGGGCAGTAGATATATGGGTACACTACCATTTCCAAGTTCCCTCCCAAGTCAGTCACCAACCTAACTTGGAAATATATCGCCCTGCTTTCACTGTCACTGGGGCAAAATCCTGGAATTCCCTCCCTAATGGCATTGTTGGTCAACTCGCAGCAGGAGGGCTGCAACAGTTCAAGAAGGCAGCTCACCACTATCTTCTCAAGCGCAACTAGTGATGAGCGAGAAATGCTGGCCCAGCCAGTGGCGCCCACAGCCCACAAAGGACAATAGAAATAAAAACACTCCACAATCCAATCAGACATAGCAGTGTGAAGCTGGAGGAACACAGCAGGACAGGCAGAGTAACAGGAAAGCTGACGTTACGGGCTGGGCACCTACTTCAGAAATGGGGGAGGGGAAAGGGAGCTGAAATAAATAAAGAAGGGGCTGGAGAAGGTAGATGGGATGGTGATAGGTGAGTGCAGGTAGGAAGGGATGGGGATTGGTCATTGAGGTGTGAGGAGTAGATAGTTGGGAGAGAAGATAGACACGTTGTGTCAGGGCAAGGAGTTGGGGGTGAGAGGGAGTGCTGGTCATGGGATGAGGCTGGGGTTGGGGAGATTTTGAAATTAGTAAAATCCACATTTAGGATATCAGACTACAGACTCCCAAGGTGGAACACGAGGTGCTGCTCCTCTAGTTTGATGGTGGCGTCATTGTGACACTGGAGGAGGCCTGGGACGGACATGTCACCTCGAGAGTGAGAGGGTAAGTTAAAATGTTTCGCGACTGGAAGTTGTTGTTTGTTCTGTACAGGGTGCAGATGCTGTGCAAAATGTATCCGAGTCTCCTTTTAGTCTCACCGATGTGGAGGAGGCTAAATTGGGAACAGCAGATGACGCAGATGGATGTGAAGGTGAACCCCTGTGTCTGATGTCGAAGGTTTGATTTTTGCCTTGAATTGAGGTGAGGAGGAAGGTGTAGGGGCACATGTAGCACCCCCTGCAGTTGCCCGGAAAGGTGCCGAGGATGGTGGGGTTAGTGAGGAGTGGGGAATGTGAAGCTGATGAGGCTGGTGGGGTTAGTGGGGAGTGGGGAATGTGAAGCTGATGAGGCAGCTGCAGACAGAGTGAGCCTTCAAAAGATAGATAAGGTTGTGGCAGGAAATATATCTTTGGTTGAGGGCTCAGACAGTAGGTGGCAGATGTGGTGGAGAATGATACTTTGGATGTGAAGGTTGCTGGGGTGATATGTGTGGAAAAGGGGGGTTCTGCCTTTTTTTGTTTTTTTTGGGTGGAGACGTTGTGAGGGCAAAGGTAATGAAAATGCAAAAGATGTGTTTGAGGGCGTTTTCAATTGCTGGAGGGGGGATATTATGATCCTTTTAATATGTGGATATCTGGGATGTGCAGGAGTGGAACACCCTATCTTGGGAGCGGATGTTGTGGCGGCAGAAGAATTGGGAGTAGGTGGTTACATTCTTGCAGGAAGGTGAGTGAGAGGATGTGTAGTCTAGGTAGCTGTGGGAGTTAGTGTGCATGAAATAGGTGTCGGTTAAAGGAGGTCATCAGAGATGGAAATAGAGAAGTTGAGGGAGGAGAGAGAGGGATCTGAGATGGCCCAGGTGAATTTAAAGTTGGGGTGAAAGGCAACTTCTCGTGGGAACACGAGGCAGCACCAATACAGTCATCAATGTAATGGAAGAAGAGGTGAGGCGTAATGCCAGTGGTATATTTCCCTCCACACAAATATCAGCCTCATCCCAAGATCAACCCTTCCTCTCATCCCTGCCTTCTTGATGCACAAATCTGCCCATCTTCTCTACCAACTATCCACTTCTCCCACCTCACTGACCAATCCCTACCATTGCCGACCTGCACTCATCTATCACCATCCCACCAACCCTACTATCTCTATTTATTTCTGAGCTCCCATCCTCCTCCTCATTTCTGAAGAGGGGCCCCGACCCAAAACATCAGCTTTTCTGTTCCTCTAATGCTGCCTGACCTGCTGAATTCCTCCAGATCCACACTTTATTATCTCTGATTCCAGCATCTGAAGTTCTTGCTATCTCATATTCCAATCAGGTGTTGTGTTTGGGAGCAGGGCATGGCATGTGGGATTCAGGTAACTGTTCCTGTGAATGTTAAGAACAGGAGTCTAATAGTGAATCAGAGCAGAACAGAAACTCTCAAAAAAAGGAAATGTGTGGTGAAATTTACTGAAAAGCTTAGCACCCGTTTATAATGTACAGCCAGTGATATTTTGATTCGGTGGCATCAAACCCTATGCTGTACCAGTCCTGGAAGCCTGTGTTTGGTGTGGATTATTTTGAGGAAGTCTAACTCTGCATCTGTTAGCTTTCACGTGTTTGTTTATTTCTCCAGACTGCCGGTATACACCTGCACCTGCTCACATCCTCAAAAAATTCAAACCATTAATCCAGATTGAGCTAAAATATATGGTTATGTGGGAAGGAAACTGAGAGGATACAAACAGGTTGCAAACAGATATGGGCAGGTTAACTGAGTAGGCAAGGAGTGATGATGGCATATAATGTAGTGAAGAGGGAATCACTTCGCTTGTATTAAGGAAAACAGAATCTTCCATCTGTTGGTGCGCAGACAGATTTTTTCACTGTGTGATGACAGTCACTGGAATAACTATTATGACTGTTTATTAGTGAATTATATATATATATATATTATATATATATATATATAATATATATATATATGAGAGATAAATGGAGACAGTGAAGGACAGATAGAGTCAGTTCTTGAGTTTTACAACACTGAGAGAGGCCCTTCAGCCCATCACGTCTGTACTTGTCATCAATTTGATTCTGAGGTATTGAACACTGAGTTGTACTTTTCGCAGGAGTCAGGGAGGGACAGATTAACCAGTAAACCTATAAATCTAGTGCCACGCAGATTCAAGCCTCGTGTTTACAAGGCATTTCACTGATGTAGTAGCAACAGCCAGGAGGCAGGGCAGGACCGATAATCTGTAAGCTGATGAATTCAGCTCCGTGCAGATTCAGGCCTGAACTTTGCACGGCATTTTCCTATAGTAGCAGCTGCGAGGCACAGATGGACACAGTAATCAGTGAGGCTATTAATCTGGTGCTGTGTGGAACTGGGCGTACTCTTTACAATGCACTCAGTTTGGCGCAGCAGCAAGGAAGCAGGGACAGTTACCAATGAGCCTATGAATGCAATACCATGTGTATTCAGGCCTAGTCTTTACAGGGCACTTAGCCTGCAGCAGCAGCTTAGAGGCAGGGAGGAACATTGTAGCCGAGGCGCCTATAAATATAGCTCCGTGCAGGTTCAGGCCCATTCTTTACAAGGCACGTTCTTGGAAAATCGGCTGTGAGGTAGGGATAGACATAGTAACAAGTTATCTTGTAAATCTAGCTCAGTGCGGATTGGACCCAGTCTTTACCAGGCATTTGTTTGAAGTAGCTGCAGCACCCGGAAGGCGGGAGAGACATGATAATCCAGTCAGCCTATGAAACCAGTGTCGTGCAAATTGGGCCGAGCCTATACAGGATGCTTTCTTAGAGAGAGGGCTGGGAGACAGAGTGGGACATGGCAACCTGTAAGGCTTTAATCTACCACTTGTGGATTCAGGCCTAATTTTTACCAAACGCTTTCTTGGAGCAGTGGCTGGTAAGCGGAATGGAAACTGTAATCGGGAAGCCTCGCTGGTAAATAGAGCACCGTGCAATTTCAGGCCTAGCCTTTACCAGGCACTTCCTTGATGCAGCAGCTTGCTCCGGGAGGCAGGGTGGGACACAGTAATTAGCAAAGCTGTAAATCTAACTCCGTGCAGATTTGGGCCTGGATTTAGTTTGGAGCAGCAGCCAGGAAGTGGGGCTCAGTTACCAGTGAGCCTATGAATGTTATGTCATGCAGATTCAGGCCAAGTCTTGACAGAACACACTCTTGCAGCAGTGGTCGGTGAGCAGGAGGGACACAGTAACCAGCAAGCCAATAAACCTGGCATCATGCAGATTTGGGCCTCATCTTTACTGGGCATTTCCATGAAGCAGCAGCAGCTGCTGCAAGGTGGGCAGCGACACAGTAACCCAGTCACCATGTAAATCTAGCACCTAGTCTCTCCCGGGCACTTGGTCTACCGACAGGCCGAGTCTTTACACGGCACTATCTTGGAGCAGAGGCAGGTAAGTGGGAAATACACTGTAACCGGTAAACCTGTAAATCTAGTGCCATGGAGATTCAGGCCTAGTCTTTACTGGGCACTTCCCTGAAACACAGCAGCAGCGGGGAGGTGGGGTGGGACACAATAATTGGTAAGCCTGTAAATCTGGCTTCATGCCCAGTCAGGCCTGTACTATACAGGGTATATTCTTGGAGCAGTGGCTGGGACGCAGGGAGAGACACAGTAACCAGTAGCCAGTAAAACTAACACTGTGCAGATTTGGGCTTAGTCTTTACCAGGAATTTCCTTGAAGCAGCTCCAGCAACCAGGAGGCGTAGAGGAACACCATCACCCAGTCAGCCTATAAATCTAGTGTTTGTGCAGATTTGGGCCTAGTCCTACAGGCTACGTTTTTGGAGAGGTGGCCAGCAAGTGAGGTGGGTCACAGTATCCAGAGGCTGGTAAATCTACTGCATGCAGATTCAGGCCTAGCCTTTACAGGGCATTTAGCTTGGAGCAGTGGCTGGATGGCGGGGAGGGACACAAAAAAATGGTAAGCCTGTAAATCAAGCACCTTGGAGCACTTAGCCTGGAGCAGTGGCCAGGGAGGGATACAGCAGCTGGTGATCCAGTCAACATTGTGCTGTGCGGAATCAGGCCAAGTGTTTACAAGCCACTTTCTTGGAGCAGCGGCTGGGAGGTGGGGTGGGACACAGGATTCAGTAAGTCTAAAAATGTAGCTCCATGCAGATTCGGGCCTGTACTTTACAGCGTATTTCCTGGGACCAGAAGGAGCAGCCAGGAGGAGGGGAGAGACCAGTAACTGATAAGCCAATGTGCAGTGTGGACTCGGGCCTAGTCTTTAATGGAAATCTCTCCACTTATGGAAATGGATCCCACCCATCCACTCTATTTTTCATCAATGTATGTATTTCAATTTAATTTCACAACAACTTCCTCCTTTCTGATCAATTATCAGGTAACAGGAAACATCACGTTGTGGGGCAGACAGGACAGCTGAATATTCACCTTTCCTGTTGAAACCTTTTCATGAAAAATATTAAACATCAGGTCAGCACCTATTTTTGTGTTCGAGTGGTTAAGGCAATGAATTAAAAATCCATTGGGGTTTCCCTCCACAGGTTTGAGTCCTGCCAGCTATGTTGCCTCAACTTGCTTATTTTAAAGAAATTCATGCTCAATGAGTTCTCGCTCAAATGCCAATACCTCAAAATCACATTTTCTCAGGTCTGCTCATTGGTTGACATTCAGGAAACACGAGATTTGAACGAGAATTTTACCATGCTCTAACTCGTAGCTCTGTTTCTCTTTCCATAGATACTGCTGGACTTGTTGAATTTCTGCAGCATTCTCTATATTTAATCTAAACAAATTCTGTTTTTCAATAAATATCATCGAACCTAACACTTTGGTAACTGACACCAGGCAATGGCAACAATTTCTCCAACTACCCACCCATCCACCCCTCCACTCCCTCCCCTGTCATTAAACACAGCCCCAGGAAATCCTTGGTTAACCATCTTTGCTCCAAAGAGAACATTCCTGGCCGCGGGATTCAGTCCACAAAACAGGATTTCGCATCCATGCATGTGGTGCAAGGTGGAGGATTGTGAAGAAATTTTGGGAAAATATTGTCAGTTGGCATTTTGGAAAATGTTAAGCAAGCAAAATGGAAAAGCTTGCCCCCAACTTTGTGAATCTTTTGAAACTCTCTGGGCAGTGGAATCACAGGAGAATAAATTTAGATTTCGATATAGATTTTATTGTTACATGGACTAAGTATTGGAATAGTTGGGCACAGTGAAATGTGCATACAGTCGCCATTCTCTGGCATCATTTTGATTATAGAACCGTGAACTTTCCAAGTGACATCAAGCAGTCATGGCACCCGACCCTTCTTTAAGAGGCTGATGTATTGACTCTGATGTTGTCCGGACATGATCTGATCTGAAACATTGAAAGGATTCTCGTTCCTGCACATCAGGAATATAAACCTCATCTTGGCTCCGGGGCAATGATAAAACTCTGGAACAGGCAACACACTGAAAGTCTTGAAGGCAGACAGCCCCATTAGTAGGAGAGAGGTTCACGGTGACATAAAGGTGTCTGCAGAGGGTGGGATCAGACTGTTGCCTTGTCTCCACAATGAATGCCACAGGGTTTATTTCGGTAAAATAAAACTGATTGAGGAAAATTGTCATTCTAAGAAAAGCGGTCTAAAGGTTGAATTGACTGAGAGTCTGCTTTAAGGCTTTGTGCAGGAAATGGCTCCCCAGTCTCTGTGGCGCAACTGGTCAGAGCTTTTGGCCTTTAAGCTGGAATTTGGTGTTTTGCGGCCACCCAAGAAGGAGTGATTGTTTTTTTTGCGCTCTACCAGTTCTCTTTGCTCCACAGTTCCAGTTTTTAATGCAGTCAGGAAAATGTTCCCCAAATGGAAATCTCATCCAGTGAGTAACCACAAAGACGGTTTGATTTTTTAAAAAAAATGTCTAATGTAAAGAGCAATCGATATTGGGAATCTGAAACAAAAACAGAAACTGCTGGAGAAAATCATCAGGCTTGGCAGTACCTGTGAGATAAAACAAGGTTTGAAAATGTCAACACAGTGTGCAGCTGGATGAACACAGCAGGCCAAACAGCATCTCAGGAGCTCCAAAGCTGACGTCTCGGGCCTAGACCCTTCATCATTCCTCTCTGATGAAGGCTTTAGGCCCGAAACGTCAGCTTTTATGCTCCTGAGGTGCTGCTTGGCCTGCTGTGTTCATCCAGCTGCACACTTTGTTGTCTTGGATTCTCCACAATCTGATGTTCCCATTATCTTTGAAAATGTTAACCCTGATTTTCTGTCCACAGATGCTTCCAGATCTGCTGAGCTTTCTCTAGCAATTTATGTCTTTATTTTTGAATGAATGTATATTCCACCATTAGGATGAAACCACGAGACCCACCATGCACTGAATATAACTCTTTCGAAATCTGTGATGTGATTGGATTTAAAAAAGCAGTAATGAATCACACTTCCTCAGCCCCACAGGGAGAGACCTCGAAAGGTTAGTGAGTAGTGTGTTGCTGCACTCATCATTGAGTAGCTAAGGAGATGGAGTTTGAAGCCCATTGGGGTGTCCCTGGGCAGTTTCAAATCCTGCCAACTGTGGTTGAGTGCTGAGCGAAATTGGAAAGGAGTTTTCTTCCTGCCTCCTTGTTTGCAACAAGAATCATAGGAAGGGTGGAGGAGAAGCATTTCACCAACAATGAAAATATGCAACTCACTGCCTGTCGGAGCAGAACAACATTGGAGTTCAGACATGTTCGGATGTACACTCGTCGTAGTGAGTGAAGTGCTAGAAATCAGACTAAGATACACAGTGTCTTGAGCTAAGTTGCTGCAGACCTGAAGGGGTTTTCTTCAGTGCTGGAGATCTTAGTTTGTGAAGTGACAGGACAGAGTTTGCAAAATACAGTCCTGTCTGTCAGGCAAATTATCCATTACGCACTGTGCATATTCCTGGAATCTGTATCCGGGAGAACCAGGTTAATAACACACTGGTGCTTCTTTACCCAGCCATGCACAAACTCTTGCTTCTCATTGCCTCATCTTACAATCCCTGGCCTTACTTTCCAGGTAAAGATTGACTTCATAACATGCCTCCGTTCATACCAAGCAGCTCATGACATGGGAGCCGGAGGTGAGACGGGGACAGAAGCACAAAGAGATGCAACATGTAAGTGTTTAGAGTTTTCCCTATGTTAGAAATTTCGGCAGAGAAATTGTGGTGGAAAGCAGGAAGTCCCCAGGTCCAGATGGGATCTATCCCAGGTTGCTGAGGGGAGCGAGAGAGGAAACAGCCGGGGCCTTAACAGATATCTTTGCAGCGTCCTTAGACACGGGTGAGGTCCCAGAGGACTGGAGACTTGCTAATGTTGTCCCCTTGTTTAAGAAGGGCAGCAAGGATAATCCAGGTAATTATCGACCGGTGAGCCTGACATCAGTAGTAGGGAAGCTGCTGGAGAAGTTACTGAGGGATAGGATCTATTCCCATTTGGAAGAAAATGGGCTGATCAGTGACAGGCAACATGGTTTTGTGCAGGGAAGGTCATGTCTTACCAACTTAATAGAATTCTTTGAGGACGTGACAAAGTTGATTGATGAAGGAAAGGCTATAGATGTCATACACATGGACTTCAGTAAGGTGTTTGATAAGGTTCCTCATGGCAGGCTGATGGAGAACGTGAAGTCACATGGGGTCCAGAGTGTGCTAGCTAGATGGATTAAAAACTGGCGAGGCAACAGGAGACAGAGGGTAGTAGCAGAAGGGAGTTTCTCAAATTGGAGACCTGTGACCAGTGGTGTTCCACAGGGATCTGTGCTGGGACCACTGTTGTTTGTGATATATGTAAATGATCTGGAAGAAGGTGAAGGTGGTCTGATCAGCATGTTTGCTGATGACACTAAGATTGGTTGAGGAGCCGAGAGTGAAGGGGACTGTCAGAGATTACAGCAGAATATAGATAGACTGGAGAGTTGGGCAGATAAATGGCAGATGGATTTCAATCCGGCCAAATGCGAGGCGTTGCATTTTGGAAGATCAAATTCAAGGAAGAACTATAGAGTAAATGGAAAAGTCCGAGGGAAAATTGATGAACAGAGAGATCTGGGTGCTTTGGTCCATTGTTCCCTGAACGTGACAACGCAGGTCAGTAGGGTGGTCAAGAAGGCATATGGCATGCTTTCCCTCACTGGGCTGGGTATTGAGTACAAGAGTTGGTAGGTCATGTTGCAGTTGTATACGACTTTGGTTCAGCCACATTTGGAGTACTGTGTGCAGTTCTGGTTGCCACATTACCAAAAGGATGTGGATGCTTTGGAGAGGATGCAGAGGCGGTTCACCAGGATGGTGCCTGGTATGGAGGGTGATAGTTATGAAGATAGGTTGAGTAGATTAGGTTTATTTTCATTAGAAAGACGGAAATTGAGGGGAGACCTGATTGAGCTCTGCACAATCATGAGGGGTATAGACAGGATAGCAAAAAGCTTTTTCCCAGAGTGGGGGACTCAATTACTTGGGGTCATGAGTTCAAAGTGTGAGAAACAGTTTCTGCTCACAAATTCAGCCTGAGACAAAGCCTTGGAAACAAGTCAATTTTATTCTGTACGATCTTGCAAGAAAGGGTGTCTGCTAGACACGCACACACACACAACGAATGGTGAACATTCTTATACAATCTACGAGTTGCAGAATCACACCTCCCTGCTCCCATTGGTCTTATCCTATCATTCCCCGCCCTTTCGGACAGCCCTTGCTTATTGTTCCCTTTACTGCCGGCCGAAGGCCCCATTCCCTTTTTTATTTCAATCCTTATTTGGCTATCTTAAAGAGCACTAGACATGCTGTACGTGTGAATCTTCAGGTTTGCAGGAATAAGCCTCTCCTACAACACCCTTATCTCTACCATGTCCTTGTCTGCAGAAAGAATGTTTCTGGTCGTGCTAACCGCCGTCTTTGCAGAACCTAATCTTTGGTTAATGATAGACTTCTGCTATAAAATCTTGTGAATTTCTGCTTTTGCAAGATCCCACTATTCATCCTTACCTGCAGAAACATGTTTCATTTCTCACAATTCCCCCTTTTTTCTTTTTCTCAAACTGTTGTTTCTGCACTAATTAAGCCCCCTTTTTAAATTCATTTTCCCATTCTCTGCCCTCTTACGCTTGCTGGCGTTGAGTTTCACAATCTTGTACTCGGTTAACCCTTAAACCACTCTTTGTGATGTTTGTTTTTCGAACTCTAGAAACGTTCTTTGACTTTCTCTTTGTTGCATACCATCTGCTGATTGTAAAAGCATCTGGTGATGTACTAGGGTTCGTTCTCCTAGAGACGTCATTAATTAGTTCAGTATCCATTTAAGGATATTAAACTCCACCACCAGACCCACTAATATCAATAATCCATAGATGGCCAAATTAACCAACCACTCTCCGCAACCAGGTAATTCCCAATTCCCCCATTCCCAGCCTTTTTCATTCCGGTATCGGTTACCGGCCTCCCTTATCTTGGCGATTTTGTCTCGTACGTGTTGGGAGATTTCAGTAATATTATGGGAAACGGCAGGTATGTATGTATAACATTCTTTCCCAATTAGGACACAGGTACCACCTTTCTCTGCCAAAATGTAATTTGGAGCCATCCTATACTGGAGAATCGTTAGCCTGGTGGCAATCATTTCAGTCGTTATGGCCACCACTTGGGATTGAGTCTCAGCCAATGCATCGGCAGTATTGTTGGCCAACTCCTCCAGGGAAGGCGCCAACTTTTGCATTTCTCTTCCTACTCGGGCAGTCCCATACATAGGTATTAAAGTCCAGAGAAAGCGATCCCCTTCAGTTACTTTTTGGGGTGTCCGCTTCTTCCCCTGCTCATTCTGAGTTATTTCTGGGGTTTTATCTAACAGCCTCAGATGGGGAATTACATAGGCGAGGTAGCAACAGCCACTTCAGCCATTCTGACTTTGAGGCAGTGTTAGATCAAGATCATAACATTCCTGCATTTCTACGCTTCCTATGCATTCGGTCACCCGAATGTACCTTTCCCCGGGGGATAAAGGGATAGGCCTCTAGACCACATATCCAATGTGTCCCGTTCAATATGTGGGGTACATTTGTGCCAGTAGCTTGGCTGGTGGCGACACAAGTTGAGTTTCCTAACTGGAAGGGTGCGCTGTCATTCTGATTGCAGAAACAAGCGGTATTGACTACTCCTTTCGGTGGGGAATCCCTAAGGCCGTCGATAGCACCCGGGGTTTTCGGAGCTGGTCGTGGGAACCATCCCGCGAATTTATAATCACCCCTTTCAGATCTCCATTTTGTATCATTTGAGCCCAAGTCAAATTGTTGTGCCTCGTACACCTCTCTATTGGTAAATGGTACTACCGTGAGAGGGATTCCAGATTCTCCATGGTGTGGGATCACAGCGCATACCCAACAGTCGGTACGCCCCGTTACTCTAGCATAATTCCGACATAAAACGATAAAATGATTCTTCCCAACCCCCTGGGCAACTAGCGCCAATATTATCGTAACAACATAAAGCTGCCTGCTCATTTCAGCTTCCCAACCCCTATCTGTCTGTTCTCTAACCCTTTAAATACCCGGGAGGGTGAGTTCGCGCAATGCTTACAATACAAAATTTCTAACCAATACTTGATAGTCTTTCATATCAGTTCAGTTCATTCTTTTTGCTCAGCTTGACTTTCAAAGGGTTGTCTGTAGGATGAACTTGCCACTCTGCCAGAGGGGAAGGAGCGTCCACCGGACCCTTAACACGAGTGTGATGACTCCACCCTTTTTCAGCAGTACGGATGGCTGTTTCAGTAGTCAGGAGGGTCAGGAACGGTCCCTCCCAGCTTGGGTGCAGTTTGGTATCTTTCCAGGTTTTGATCAAGACCCAATCACCCGGTCGTGTCTGATGTACTGCGAACTCTAGTGGAGGTGTCTGGGCCAACAGACCCTTTTTCCTAAGGACAGACAAAGAAGAACCGAGCGACACAATATAGTTCTTTTAAAAACTTATCATTGAACTCTACAGTTGGTAATTCCCATTTTCCACCCAAGAAAGGCAATCCAAACATCATTTCATAAGGAGAGAGGCCAATATCACATCTGTGCGCAGTCCTAATGCGTAACAAAGCGATAGGTAAACATTTTGTCCATGGTAATCGAGTCTCTAGGACTAGCTTAGACAGTTGCTTCTTTAAGGTTTGATTCATTCGCTCTACCCGTCCAGAAGAAGGCGGGTGCCAAGGAGTGTGGAATTTCCAAGCAATCTCTAACCCCGCCATTACCTCCTGTAGGATCTTAGAGGTAAAATGGCTACCTTGGTCCGAATCTATACTTTCCACCACTCCATATCGATGAATTACATGCTCTAAAAGAGCTTTTGCTTCTCCCTTCGAGGTGGCAGAGGACATTGGAAATGCCTCCACCCACCCAGTTAGATGATCCATTAGGACCAATAAGTACTTTTGCTTCCCTATTGGGGGTAATTCCGTGTAGTCTATCTGTATCCTCTGAAAAGGTCTTACCCCAGGGTTTTCTCCAGCTTTTGGCCCCTCTCTCATTACTTTCTTATTAATCCTTTGGCAAGTCGGGCAGCCTGCACATACCTGCTTAGCTAACGTGTATATCCCTTTGTATCCGTACTTTCTTAACACTATGTCACACATAGCTTGGGAGCCCCAATGACTGCCTTGGTGCAATGTGGCTTGGATGTTTCTCATGACTGGTTTGCTCAACAACTCCCTCCCATCCGGGAGGATCCACCTTCCTTCAGTTGTCTTAGTGGCCCCCATCTCCTGGAACTCCTTTTCTTCTTCTTCCGTGTACATGGGGCTCACAGAAGGGGACTCCACTAGGGGTGTGAGAACCCGTATTTTTGTTACTGTAAGGTTCATAGCAGCCTCTTTGACTGCCTCGTCTGCTAACCTATTCCCTCTTGCTTCTAGGGTACTTCCCCTCTGATGTCCGGGTACATGGACTATAGTTATTTCCCGGGGTAATTCCAAACTTTTCAACACTTGTCCTATCAACTCTTCGTGTATTAACTCCTTTCCCTGACTATTGATTAGTCCACATTCTTGCCATATCTTTCCGAAAGTATGTACCACCCAACAGGCATACTTAAAGTCGGTATAAATTGTCCCATCCCGGTTCTCTAATTGTTTTAAAGCTTGGTTTAATGCATACAACTCACAAGTCTGGGCTGAATCAACAAAGTATAGGGGTTGGGTACTACCGGGTGTCGCGTTTGAACCAATTGGTTCAACGCTCGGAGGTCCTGCACCATTCGACAGGTTCCGTCTGGTTTGCGGACGGGCAGTATTGAAGTATTAAAGGGTGACATACATGTTTCTAGCAGTCCAGTTTTTACCAGGGAATCTATAACGGGTTGTAGACCTTTATGGCCTTCTAATGATATAGGGTACTGTCTAACCCGAACCGTCTCATCTTTTCGAGTCAGTGTGATTACCAACGGGGTAATAGTTAGGTGCCCTGCGTTATCAGCTCTTGCCCACACATCGGGACTAATTTGTTGTTCTTCCCTAGGCGTTAACATAGCCATTGTTACAGCTATCGTACTATTCTCGACCCCAATTTTTAAGCCCAGCAATATAATCAAATCCCTACCCAGTAAATTACTCCCAACGTCGGGAATGTATAGTAATTGTCCTGTCACTTCCTTATCATCGTTTCTAATTAGGGTTGGCTCAAAAATACTGGGAATCCTTTGCCTTTTACTCCGGAAACCCTGAGATACTCGTTACTCAATTTAACACGAGTAGGTATAAAACTTAGGGATGACCGTGCCGCACCGGTGTCCACCAAGAATACTGCCTCCTCCCCTTCAGGTCCCACCTTTAAGTTTATCAAGGGTTCCCAGTGGGCCTCAGGAGGAAGGAACCCCTGACTCCCCTAATCCTCATTGAGGGCCATTAGGGAGACCGTTTCCCTTTCCCGTGTTAACTCTGGGCATTCCCGCTTAAAATGCCCCACTCATCCACAACGGTAACATCCTGCCTGTCATCTCCCTCGTCTAGTATCTGCCTCTTCTTTTTGTGTCTCTCTCCGCCTTCATATTCCCTGTTCAGCTTTTTCTTTCTTTGTCACTTCTTTAATGGCGGCGACCATCATTTTTGCTTTTAGTTTCTGTTCCTCGCCCTCCCTTTTTACATATACCTTCTGTGCCTCGCGTAGTAATTCCTCCATCTGTCTCTCACTCCATCCATCTATTTTCTGTAATTTCTTTTGTATGTCTGGCCACGGTTTAGTTACAAACTGGACGTTTAAGAGTCCCTGAAACTGGTGAAGTTCACATTGATACCATTAGGCTGCAGTGTTCCCAGGCGGAATATGAGTTGCTGTTCCTGCAACCTTCGGGTGGCATCATTGTGGCACTGCAGGAGGCCCATGATGGACATGTCATCTAAAGAATGGGAGGGGGAGTGGAAATGGTTTGCGACTGGGAGGTGCAGTTGTTTGTTGCGAACTGAGCAGAGGTGTTCTGCAAAGCGGTCTCCAAGCCTGCGCTTGGTTTCCCCAATGTAGAGGAAGCCACACCGGGTACAGTGGATGCAGTATACCACATTGGCAGATGTGCAGGTGAACCTCTGCTTAATGTGGAATGTCATCTTGGGGCCTGGGATGGGGGTGAGGGAGGAGGTGTGGGAGCAAGTGTAGCATTTCCTGCGGTTGCAGGGGAAGGTGCTGGGTGTGGTGGGGTTGGAGGGCAGTGTGGAGCGAACAAGGGAGTCACGGAGAGAGTGGGGACTTCACCAGTTTCAAAATCTCCCCTTCCCCAACTGCATCCCTAAGCCAGCCCAGTTCGTCCCCTCCCCCCACTGCACCACACAACCAGCCCAGCTCTTCCCCTCCACCCACTGCATCCCAAAACCAGTCCAACCTGTCTCTGCCTCCCTAACCTGTTCTTCCTCTCACCCATCCCTTCCTCCCACCCCAAGCTGCACCCCCATCTCCTTGACCTGTCCGTCTTCCCTGGACTGACCTATCCCCTCCCTACCTCCCCACCTATACTCTCTCCACCTATCTTCTTTTCTCTCCATCTTCGGACCGCCTCCCCCTCTCTCCCTATTTATTCCAGAACCCTCTCCCCATCCCCCTCTCTGATGAAGGGTCTAGGCCTGAAACGTCAGCTTTTGTGCTCCTGAGAATCTGCTTGGCCTGCTGTGTTCATCCAGCCTCACATTTTATTATCTTGTATTCTCCAGCATCTGCAGTTACTATTATCTCTTCCTAGAATTGCCATCCGTTCTCCCCAGGTATATAAATTGGGTCCTAGGAATTGATCTAACTGTTTGGCCAGTCCGACCGGATCCTCTATTAAACTTTTCATTTCTTTCTTAAAGGTGCTAACTTCACTACTGGTTAAGGGAGCATTCACATACCCAATGTCACCCTCCCCAATCGGGACCTCCCTTAAAGGGTATAATTTTTCCTCTTCCTTTGTTTCTGCCCCTCCTTTACGTGTGGTAGATCATGTAATTCTGGGCCCTCTAGGTTCTGCGTCTTTTACCTCTGAGTTCATCTCTTTTTCAGGTGTTTGGGGTTAGTTCTGAGGCCATTGTCTGGTTGTGGAGGCTACTCACGGCCGTCAGTGGGGAGGAGGGGGATATGGAGGCGGCAAACATGTTAGGGGATCCCATTGTGGTTTTTCTTAATCGTCCTTTCCCTGTCCTCCCGCTGATCCTTCTGCGCTCATAGGATATAGTCCTACCTTCACACTGCCTATCCAACAAGCCGCATATTCTGACTCTTTCTGACTGAATGGTTCTATAAGGTATTGGCACAGCCAATCTTTGTCGGATCCATATTTGGGCCAAAAACAATCAGGTAACTTAATGCTTTCTCTAGACCAAACAAAACAACAATAATTTATCATTGTAGTCTTGTCTTTCTCCCGTGTCCAGAGGCGTATTCTCAACTGCCCAACATTCTCGCCAAAGGGCTGTCGGGCGGAATATATTCCACTTTGGCGTTATTTGCAGATTGATCGCTGCTCAGGCAACTCCCCTTGCCTCCCATTGTTGCTAATTTAATTAATCTTGTCGAGATTCAGTGGCGCCTTCTTCCACACCCGCTTCAGGGTCCTGACCTTCGCGTGGGGGATTTCCCCTCTTAACAACTGGTCTAAGGCTGGGTGCTTAAATCAGGCAGACACCTTACTTGTCCGATTAATCAGGCCAATTATATACTTTTTATATTTCGCCAATTCCCCGTACTGTCTGTACGTCCCGACCACCAAGGCAATACTTAAAGGTCAGTTTTCTTACCTTGGTCCATGCACGGAGTTACCTGATCTTTACAACTCTTCCCCGTACTTCCCGTACGTCCCCACTGCAATACCTGCAGCAAATACCGCTGCTCCCCCGGTCGCCCGGACAGATCTTTAAGACCTTTCCTGACCCGGATCTTGTGCACAAGAGTTACCCGACCGGACCCGCCGCGTCTACCCGTCTTGTTTCCAGGGTCTCTCAGTCCGGATCGCACTCGCCCAAACCACAAACGACAAACAAGGGAGTTGGAGATCGCCGAAATTGGAGAGGCGCGCCTTCCCTGTCGTCCCACGAGTGTCGAACGGTCGGAGTGTCGGATCCCGGACGAGCCCCCAATTGTGAGAAACAGTCCCTGCTCACAAATTCAGCCTGAGACAAAGCCTTGGAAACAAAACAATTTTATTCTGTACGATCTTGCAAGAAAGGGTGTCTGCTAGACAGGCACAAACTACAAAGCATGTTAACCATTCTTACACAGTTTCCAAGTTGCAGAATCACGCCTCCCTGCTCCCATTGGTCTTATACTATCATTCCCCGTCCTGTCGGACAGCCCTTGTTTATTGTTCCCTTTTCTGCCGGCTGAAGGCCCCATTCCCGTTTTTTAACTGCAATCCTTAGCTGACTATCCTAAAGAGCACTAGACATGCTGTATGTGCGAATCGTCAGGTTTGCAGAAATAAGCATCTGCTACAACACCCTTATCTCTACCATGTCCTTGTCTGCAGAAAGAATGTTTCTGGTCGTGCTAACTGCCATCTTTGCAGAACCTAATCTCTGGTTAATGATAAACTTCTGCTACAAAATCTTGTGACTATAATGTTCTTCTTTTGCAAGACCCCACCATTCATCCTTATCTGCAGAAACAACATTTCTAATCTCTCACACCTTGAAGTCACTCACCTCCCTGACTTGGAAATATATCACCGTTCCTTCACTGTCACTGGGACAAAATCCTGGAATTCCCTCCCTAATAGCATTGCGGGTCACCACTCAGCAGGAGGACTGCAGCGGTTCAAGAAGGCAGCTCACCACCACCATCTCAAGGTCAACTACTGATGGGCAAGAAATGCTGGCCCAGCCAGGGCCACCCACATCCCACACATTAATTAAAAAAATACTGTGTGAACAGTCACAACAGGAGGATCCTGGCATCTCATTCCCCTGGAACAAAAACAAAGTTGCTGGAATAGCTCAGCAGGTCTGGAAGCATCTGTGATCCTTCTCATTCCCCTGGGATTTATCAAACCTGTTTATTATTTCCACTTCCTCTTTCATTCTGACTCTTTAATTTCTCAATTTCAGTCCACGTGCATTTTGAGCTCTTCAAAAACCCCATTTGGGAAAATGAGAGAAAGCTGGAATTAACGCAGGGAACAGGGAAGTGGGCAGAAGTATGAGGAGAGGCCACATCAAAGAAAGCTCCCATTCCAACAACAGAGCTTCTCAAAACACAAAGGCAGCATGAAAGCTTGAGCTGAATGAACATGGTGATGTGTGGGCTGTCATGAGGAAAATGTGACCATGATCACAAATGGTTAAGATCACTGGATCCCGACAGTGCAGAAAGAGGTCATCCAGTCTGCACTAGCTCTCTATCCCACCCTACTCCCATAAACTCCACATTTATCGCAGCTAACCCAACCACGTAAGCTGCACACTCGGGGACAATTTAGTGTGGCCAATCCACCTAACTTACATTTTTGGACTGTGGGATGATCACAGTTTAGCTCTAAAGAGGCGAGATTGTGGATTAAAGCTCAAAAACCTCAACTCTGAAACAATTTCATGGTTTTTGTTTCCAAAATTAAAATCTGGGGAAAGCTGCAGCCACAACGATTTCAGATTCTCTCTGGATGAAGCAAATTTAAAACTCTGACCCGGGGACACAGTGAGCTGACAGAGGCCTGGGACCAGAAGTGTAACAGATTCTGAGCAAGGTGGGGGTGAGACAAGGGCAAAAGGCAGATGTCACGGGGGGGAAGGCAGGAGAGATGAAATTGCAGAAATGTTATTAGTCCCTCAAGGCTGCAGGGAATGGAGTTAGGGCTGGAAAAGAAACAAATAAACAAAAGATGTGCCTGGAGCCAGGTGTGCAGTGGACCCAGACACAAATTGAAACAAGAAATGTAAACAAATTGGGGCAGAGATCACAGTCTGAAATTGTTGATCTCAATGATGAGGCCAGAAAGCTGTAAAGCCTGGCTCGTTCTATTCCAGCCAACACACACATGATGGGCCAAGGGTGAATGCTGCTGGCCAGCCTACAATATGCACATCACACAAATGTATAAAAAAGGCCTTGCTCTGCTCTGTAATTTTCTGTTACTTTAGTTCTGACATTTGCAGTTTGTTTCCGATGACGGCTGTAACCCTAAAATTAAACTAGAGTTTAGTGTCCGAGAGAAATGCAAAATAAGTCAGCTTTGCTTCAAACACATCACTGTAGATTGTTGTATTTGTCCTGAGGGTTGAACAGCACCTGGAGCTCAGAAAGGACAATCTCAGGGTGGGGGGTAGGGGGAATCGTGCACAGCAACAGAGCTTCAGTCGGGGCAAATCCTTCAGGGTCACACTGAGGGGGTCAGATGGCACTTTACTCTTTCACGTCTCTCTTCATTGACAGCCAAGCCACAGTGTGGGTTAATCCTGCTGTGTGTAAGAAATGTGTCCCAGCTACCGTCTTCCATGGCTCACAGCTCCTTGACACGGAACAGAATCTTGTTTCCAACTAGGTTTAGAGTCAGAGGAAGTACAACTGTGAATGTTGGAAATGTGCTTCAAATCAGAGATTAGTGTAAATCAATGATCTGTTCCTGACTGGAAGTGAACCCTCAGGCTCAGGTTTAGGTTTCTTCTACATTGGTAAATATAAAACAGTATTTTGTAGCCGTACAACACTGATGCCCAGAGCAGTGGGAGCAGGGGTATGAACATCCTGTCCCTGCCTGTGCTGTAACCACACAGAATGCACCAGGGTGACGTGAGAGAAGGGTCTGGGTTAGAAATTATTTTTCACCAACAATGATGACATGGGGAGGGTTGATAAAATGTTAATTTTCATTTTCAATTACTACACATAACATGCATATATTGGTCAGGAAAGGATGAAGAGGGGTTCGTGCTGGCAGTGGGAAGAAGTTTTTCTGAAGGAGTATTGTGTGAGACTTTATCACTTTCTTATTGTGAGAGATGAAACATGTTGTTTCTGCAGGTAAGGATGAATGGAGGGATCTTACAAAAGCAGAAATTTACAACATTTTGTAGCAGAAGTTTATATTTAACCAGAGATTAGGTTCTGCAAAGATGGCAGTTAGCACGACCAGAAACATTCTTTCTGCAGACAAAGACGTGGTAGATATAAGGGCGTTGTAGCAGAGGCTTATTTCTGCAAACCTGACGATTCGCACGCACAGCATGTCTAGCGCTCTTTAGGATAGCAAGTAAGGATTGCAGTAAACAAGGGAATGGGGCCTTCGGCCGGCAGAAAAGGGAACAATAAACAAGGGCTGTCTGACAGAATGGGGAATGATAGGATTAGACCAATGGGAGCAGGGAGGCGTGATTCTGCAACTTGTAAACTGTATAAGTATGTTTAACATGCTTTGTAGTGTGTGCCTGTCCAGCAGACACCCTTTCTTGCAAGATCGTACAGAATAAAATTGTCTTGTTTCCAAGGCTTTGTCTCAGGCTGAATTTGTGAGCAGGGACTGTTTCTCACATTATGATGTCTCCAGGACATGCCTTTTATTCCCACTTTGATATCATTTCCCAACCTGACTACCTTCCTTCCACTTGTTTGATCCAGAAGTAACTGTCAAAAACCAATATTTCACTTTGTGGATATTTTCCTGTGACAATTTTTTTTATTTCAAAAGCCTTACATCAGGTTGAATCCAATCAAACACAAAACAGCCCTCTTGCTTTACACCCAAACGACATCCCTGTGCTCCTGAGAATGTGAGATTTGGACACAGACACAAGATGCTGCTGGTGTAAGTTAGCAACAAAACGGCTTCTAGCCTGGGAACTGTAAATTCTGCTGGAGCTGCTCTTTTCGCCTGGGAACTGTGAGTTCTGCGAGAGCTCCATAAATAATGCAGGAATGATAAGATAACGCAGTACTAACCATTCTAGCTGCCCTTCAGTTGCAAATGTTGTGGCGCTATGTGATGAGATAAAAAGTAACATATGTGTTGTGATGTAAGTTGTTTACCAGTTAATGTTATAGGATTATGTAACTGTCAATGAAGCAATATCATGTATTGATTGTTTGAATACACTGTGCGATAACTCCATGTACCCTGCTTTAAGAAAAGTATAGAAATGTCTTTGTATTAGCCTGTGGGTTGCAGCTCCTCCGAGGAATACGGAAGTCCTCAACTTCTGTGTTTTACAGATGATCTGTACCCGGCCGTATGATGAAATAAAGCGTAAAGTCTTAAACAGTCAGACCGACTGTGAGTGTTCATTGACTGATCACGGAACCGAGAGACCCCACCGGGGGTCGAGATTTCCACAGGGATCGGGTGAATCCTGAGAGGAGTGTAAGGGCAGTTGGAGTACGCTTCAGAAGGAGCTCACCACTGATGCAAAGTGGCAGCAGTCTGTACCGTCTACAAGATGCACTGCAGTGACTCAGCAAGGCTCCTCCAACAGCGCCTTCTGAATCTGCCGTCTTTACCATCCAGAAGGACAGGGGCAGCAGCCACATGGGAACGCTACCACCTGCTAGATCCCCTCTAGGCCACATACTGTGCTGATCTGGAAATATAACGTGGAGATGCTGTTGTGGGATTGGGATGGACAAAGTCAGGAGTCAGATGACACCAGCTTATAGATCAACAGGTTTATTTGAAATCACAAGCTTTCTGAACGCTGCACCCAACTTTGTCACTTTCTCAGGATGTGTAATAAAGTAATAAAGTGGCGCTTCATCTGTCAAAGCTGGAACACCCCGAAAGGTTATGATTTCAAATAAACCTGTTGGACTTGAACCTGGTGTTATGTGTCATCTGACTTTGGCCTGGGAATATATCATGTTCCTTCTGTGTCGCTTGGTCACATTCCTGGAAGTCTCCCTCAATAGCACTGTGGATCTATCAACAATACATGGACCATAGCTAGCTCCATCCTCTCCAGGGCGGGTAGCGATGGACAATAAACCTGGGCATACAGTAATGCCAATGACTCATAAGCAAATACAATATTTAGATCAGTGAGGGAGGGATGGGCAGGGAGTGAGGGAGGGATGGGCAGGGAGCGAGGCAGGGGCAGGAGAGGAGGGAGCAAGAGAAGGAAGGTGGGGGGAGGGAGCGAGGGAGTGGTGAGGGAGTGAGGGAGGGAGGGGGAGACCGGGAGTGAGGGGGCACCACTGGGAGGGAGGGAACAAGTGAGGGAGCAAAGGACAGGGATCAGTGGACAGGGAGCGAGGCGTGGGGAGGAAGGGCGCAAGGGACGGGGTAGGGAGGGAGTGAGGGATGGGGAGGGATGGAGGGAGAATGTGACAGGGAGTGAGCAAGGGGCAGGAAGGGAGGGAGCAAGGGAGTGAGGGATGTGGCAATTGGGGCCGAGGGACGCAAAGGGAGCAAAAGGACGGGGAGGGAAGGAGTGAGGGTTGCAGGGGAGGGATGAGGAGTGGGGGAGGTAGTAACGGGGATCGAGGGAGTCGGGGACTGGGATCGAGTGAGTGAGGGACCAGGATTGAGGGACTGAGGGCGAAGATCCAAGGACGGGTGCGAGAGACCGAGGGACCGGGGGAGGGAGCGAGTGAGGGAGGATGTGAGGGACAGGGACGGAGGGAGTGAGGAACGTGGAAGAGGGAGAGAGTGTGGGAGCAAGGAACGGGGTGGCAGAGTTTGAGGGATGAGGATTGGAGCGATGGGGAGGGAGCGATGGAGGGCTGGACAGGGATGTGGGAGTGATGGGGAGGGACAGGGAGGAGGGAGGGAGCAAGGGGCATGGTAAGGGTGGGAGTGAGTGACAGAGAGGGGTCAAGGGAGGGAGTGAGGGATGAGGAGTGAGAGACGGGGTGCGAGGAATCGAGGGACGGGGAGTGAGGGACAGGCAGTGAGGGATGTGGTTAGGGAGGGAGCAAAGGATTTGGAAGTAGGAAGCAAGGGACAAGGCATTGACGGGGAGGGAGTGAGGGATGGGGAGGGGAGGGAATGAGGGACAGTGAGGAGGCAGGGAGCAAGGGATGTGGTAAAGTTGGGAGTGAGGGATGGAGTGGGATCAAGGGAGGGAGTGAAGGATGGGGATGGAGAGAACGGGGAGTGAGGGAGAGGGAGAAATCGAGTGAGGGACGGAGAGGAAGGGAGCAAGGGATGTGAATAGGGAGCAAGGAATGGGGAGGGAGCGAGGGAGGAATTGGGAGGGAGCGAGGGAGGCGAGAGGGTGAGAGGGATGGAGAGGGGATGAGAGGGAGGATAGTGGTAGGGATGGAAGTGAGGGAGAGATGGGCAGCGAGGCAGTGAGGGATGGGGATGAAGGGAACAAAGGACCTGGTTAGGGAGGGAGCAATGGAGGGAGTGAGGGAGGTGAGGTACGGCGACATGGGGAAGGGAGGGATGGGAGCGAAGGACGGGGTGGCAGTGAGCAAGGGATGAGGAAGTGACTGGGAGGGATCAAGTGAGGACGAGAAGGGAGAAGGGGACAGAGCGAGGGAGGGAGGGATGGGAGGGGGGAGCACAGGATGTGGAGGGAGTGAGGGAGGAACAGGGAGGGAGTTGAGAGGAAAGGACGGGAAAGGGCAGTGAGTGAGGGAGAGGGGAAGGAGCGAGGAAGGGACGGGGAGGGTAGGAGGGAGGGAGGGGCTGAAGGACGGGGAGGGAGGGAATGTGGACGGAGCGAGGAAGGAGCGAGGGATGGGCAGGGATGGAGTAAGGAGGGAGCGAAAGGGGAGAAAGGAGTGGGCAAGCAGGGAGCGATGGGCCGATTGATGGACCGAGCATGGGACAAGGAGGGAATGAGGGACAGGGAGGGAGCGAGCGAGGGAGTGCGGGATGGGGAGGGAGGGAGAAAGGGATGTGGGTAATGGCGAGGTAGGGAGAAAGGAATGGGGAAGGGAGTGAGGGAGGGATGGACAGGGAGGGAAGGAGCGAGTGACGGGGTGGGAGAAAAGGAGGGAGTGAGGAACAGAGGAGGAGTGACGGAGGGAGTGAGGCATGGGGAGGGAGCTAGGGAAAGGGAGTGAGTGATGGACAGAGTGAGAACGGAGCGAGGGAGGAAGCAAGGCAGAAGTGAAGAAGGAGCTTTTGACGGGGAGGGAGCGAGGAACAGAGAAGGAACAAGGGAGGGGTGAGGCAGAGGGAGGGAGTGAGGGAGAGGGAGCAAGTGAGGGAGACAGTGAGAACGGAGTGAGGGAGGAAGCAAGGCAGAAGCGAGGAAGGAACTAGGGACGGGGCCGGAGTGAGGGAGGAAGAAAGGCAGAAGTGAGGAAGGAGCTTGGGACGCGGAAGGAGTGAGGAACAGAGATGGAGCAAGGGAGGGGTGAGGCAGTAGGAGGGAGCGAGGGAAAGGTAGCAAGTGAGGGAGAGAGTGAGAACGGAACGAGGGAGGAAGAAAGGCAGAAGCGAGGAAGGAACTAGGGACAGGGCCGGAGTGAGGGAGGGAGCGAGGAGGTAGCAAGCGGGGAGCAAGGAGGGAGCAAAGAGGGAGGCAAAGACAAATTGAGGGACCGAGCGAGAGATAGGGATGGATGGAGGGAGGGACAGGGAGGAAGCAAGGAATTGGGTGGGAAGGAGTGGAGAACGTGGAGGGAGGGAGTGAGTGACGGGGACGGAGCAAGGGAGGGACCGAGGGACAGAGAGGGAGCGAGGGATGGAGTGAGGCTTGGGGAAGGAGCGAGGGAAGGGGAGGGAGTGAGGGAGATAGCGAGGAGGGACCAAGGGAGGGAGCATGGAAGGAGCAAGGAAGGGGCACAGTGGGACCAAGGGAGGGAGCAAGGAGGGAGCAAGGGCGAAGCGACGGACGGATCGAGTGACCAAGCGAGGGACAGGAGGGAACAATGGTCGTGGTGGTAGTGAATGAGGGAGTGAGGGATGGAGAGGGAGAGATGCAAAGCCATGAAGCAAGTGACTGGGAGCGAGAAACAAGGAGTGAGGGATGGGGAGGGAGTGAGTGATGGGGAGCGAGAAACGGGGAGTGAGGGATGGGGAGGGAGTGAGGGATGGGGAGTGAGAAACGGAGAGTCAGGGATGGGGAGGGAGCGAGCGACAGAGCGAGGGAAGGGAAGGGTGCGAGGTAGCTCGGGATGGGGAGGGAGAGGCGGGGAGGGACGGAGCAAGAGACAGGGAGGGAGGGGCTGGGAGGGAGTGACAGAGGGAGCGAGGGACGGGAAGGGAATGAGGGAGCAAGGGACAGGGTGGGAATGAGGGAGGAAACGAGGGAGCAGGAAGGAGGAAGTAAGCGGGTAGCCAGGGACTGGGCTGGGGACAGGGAGTGAGTGAAGGAAAGAGACAGTGAGGCAGCGAGGGATGCGGAGGGAGCTAGCGAGGGAGCATCGGTCAGGGAAGGAGTGAGGGACGGGTAGGGAGCGAGGGACGGAGAGGGACTGAGGGAGCAAGGGACAGGTTGAGAGCAAGGGAGCGAGTGATTGGGAGGGAGCGAGTGAATGGCAGATGAAGCGAGTGAGCAAGAGGCAGAGGGAGGGAGGGAGAAGGGACGACAAGGGAGAGAGGGATTGGAAGGGAATGAGCGAGGGCGTCAGGGACAGGGAGACAGTGAGGCACAGGGAGGGAGGGAGCCAGGGACGGGATGGGAGGGCCTGGGAGCAAGGGACAATGATCAAGGACCGAAGGGCAGGAGCGATGGACTGGAAGTGAGGGACGTGTGGGAGGCAGGGAGCGAGGGATGAGTGAGGGAGTGACGGGGAGGGATCGAGGGAGGGAAGGACTGGGAAGGGAGAGGGAGAGAGGGAGGAGTGTAGGGAGCGAGGCGCGCAGGTGGAGGGTGGGAAGGAGGGAGGGACTGGGAGGAAGGAAGCGAGCAAGGGACAGGGAGTGAGGGAGTGAGGCATGGGGACGAAGAGAGCATGCGCCGGCGGTAGGGAGGGAGCAAGGGACAGAGTGAGAGAGAGGGAATGAGGGTCAGGGTGGGAGTTAGTGAGGGACAGGGAGGTAGCGAGGGATGGGGAGGGAGTGAGGGAGGGAGCAAGGCAGTAGCGGGGAGCAGGGAAGGAGCAAGTGGGGAGCTATGACTGATCGAGGGATCGAGCGAGGGATGGGAAGGGAGCGAGGGACGTGGTGGGAGTGAATGAGGGAGCAAGGGACAGGAAGGGAGTGAGCGAAGGAGCGAAGGACAGGGAGCGATGGAGCGATGGAGTGGGAGCAAGGGGGGAGGAGGGATGGAGGAATGACAAGGGAACAAGGGATGCGGAGGGAGCGACGGACGGGAAGGGAGCGAGGGGCGGGAAGGAAGCACCGGAGCAAGGACAGGGAATGGACGAGGGAGGAAACAAGGGAGCAGTGAGGAAAGAGTAAGGGAGTAGCAAGGGACTGAGCGAGGGACAGGCCATGAGTGAGAGAAAGAGACAGGGAGGGAGTGAGGGATGGGCAGGGACCGAGGGATGGTGAGGGAACAAGGGATGGGTTGGGAGTGAGTGAGTGAGTGACGGGGAGGGAGCAAGTGAGTGACAGATGAAGTGAGTGAGCGAGACGCAGCAGGAGGAAGAGAGCGATGGATTGGAAGGGAGAGAGGAGGGACAGCAAGGGAGCGAGGGACAGGGAGGGAACGAGCGAGGGAGCGAGGGATGGGGAGAGAGTGAGGTACAGGGTGGGAGCGAGGAAGTTAAGGATGGCGAGGGAGTGAGGTACGGGGAGGGAGTGAGGGAGCTATGGATGGGGAGGCAAAGAGAGAATGAGGGATGGGAAGTAAGCGAGGAAGCAAGTGAGCAAGGGAGAGAGGGATGGAGCAAAAGAGAGAGTGTCAGAGCGAGGGAGCAAGGGACCGGGAGAGAGGGACCGAGAGACGGGGAGGGAGGAAGCAAGCGATGGGGAGGGTGTGAGTGAGGGAGCGAGGGACGGTGAGGGATGGAGGGAGGGTCAGCAAGTGAGCAAGGGGCAAGAAGGAAGGGAGCAAGGGGGTGAGGGACAGAGAGAGAGGGAGTGATGGAGGGAGGGATGGGATGTGAGCTCGGGAGGGTGCGAGTGACATACCGGGAGTGAGAGAGGGAGCGAGTGGCAGGGAGGGAGTGACGGATGGAGGAACTGGAGCAAGGGCCGGGAGCAAAGGGCAGAGGGACAGGAGAGAAGGATGGGGAGACAGCTCGCAATGGGATCAGGGGATGGGGAGGGAGTGAAGGATGGAGAGGGAGTGAGGGACAGGGATGGAGCAAGAGACATGGAGCGAGGGATAGGGAAGGAGCAAAGAACATGGAAGGAGGGAAAGGGATGAAGGAACAGGGAGAGGGACAGGGAGGGTCAGGGAGGCAGACAGGGTTGGACGGACAGGGTGGGAGCCTGTTTCTCTCAACACAGAGACAAACAACAATATGGTTTGCTGAGCTGCTTGGCACTTTTTAATGAACGTTAATTACATATTGAAGTTATGGATGCAGTCAGTGGAATGGTGCCTTTTCTCTTTGGCCTGTGAGTTGAGAAAAACATTGACATGTTTCCCTGTAACCCGCTGCGGGATAAGGTTGGATAAACCAGCACTACCCTCAGTCTGTTACCATAGCGACAGGCTGCTTCATTGCTGAAACATTGAACTGAAATGAGAAAATCCTGGATGGATTGATTAATGAGTGAATTTGATTGATGGATGAATTTGGGTAAAGGGATATTTCAGCACATTCTTCAGCTGCTGCCTGAACTTAGTCTGGGTCACGGCATAAATCGCGGTGTTTGTGCAGCAACTGAGGAGCTGCAGCATGAAGCCCAGTTCCTGCACAAAGTAATCTAGATACACAGAGTAGTACCCAATCCACCACATCCGGTACCATATAGAATACACCATGAACATTGACCATAACAGGATGAAATTGGCCGAAATCACAAACAGTAAAATGATGGATTTTTTTCGATTTCTCATTTCTGTGTCACACTGACCGTCCCCATTGGTGTGAGCCCGGAGTCTCCTGCGGGCTCTCCTGGTCACTAAAATGTGTCTGACGGTGAAAACATTGAGCAGCAGAATCAGGAGAAATGGGAGAGTCGGGGTTAGAATGTGGTGGAGGAACTCGATTGCGGTCCAGGCACGAGAGGCATAAACAGTCATTGTTCCCACACAAAACCAGGGGGCGTTCGCCAGCGAATAGTGAACTGTGAGCATAAAATACCAGAAAATGTTCTTTAAACAGCTCAGCACAGTCACTGTTCCCAGAACCACAGCCGCCGTTTTCTCACTGCAATATTTACTTTTCAGCTTCTGGCAACAAATGGCCACAAGTCGATCAAAGGTGAAAGTGACGGTGAACCAGACAGAACAGTCAGTGGCTGCATAAAGCAGGACGGCGTGGATATTACACACGGGGATGGACCGCAGGAAATAAAACTGTTCCTGATAAACAATAGGAATGTGTTTCAATATCAGGTCGAGGATAATGACCAGTAGATCCGCCGCTGCCATGGCCCCCAGGTAACGTCTGACACATGGAGATAATCCACAATCTTTCTAAAGCAGGACGTAGATTGTCACTACGTTAACTGTGAGGAAGGAAAATAAATAAAATATATATCAGTCTGGAGGCAAAGTTACCAGTTTGATTGGGGCCCCAGTGACATTTTCAAATGTATCGCTGATTTATTGAAAAAAAAGAAGCTGAAATAACCCATAGTAATCTCTCAATTTGTTTTATTTTACAAAAAAACTAACATAAAATACAAGAAACTCTCCCTCCTGAAAGACACAAACACACATCCATAAGGACAGATGGCTTCTAGAACATTCCCACAGACTCGATCGCTTGAGAGCAGGCACAGGACATTTCCTTACATTTCCTGATATAGAGGGTGAAGACATTGCTGTGCTGAAGGATTCTCTCCCAGTTCCCTGAAGACAAACAGAGGATGGAAATTTCAGTCTTTTCATCCACATTGTGGTCAATTTTTGTTTGTGAAGATACATGAACACAGGGAAATGTATTCACCCCATTAACTGCCTGAGGGGAATTTGAAACAGTGTCTCCTTCTCTCTGGAATGTAATCTTTTCCCTCGGGATCTTATCTTTTATTCAATTAACTGGCATCCAACGGTTCACAAATAATGTCGGATACAGAATGTTCCGGGGAATGTCGGTTACAGAATGAGATGGAGTCATAAAGATCCACATCACAAAGGCCCTTCTGTCCATCAGTTTTGGTGAGACCCACTCAGCCTCGCGGTGGAAATCTCTCCCCAAACTCAGCACAACTGGCAAACACAAATTAAAGGCATTGCCATATCAGCTGAAGTGGTCAGTTATCTCACATTCTCAATCCACCTCACAGAACCAGCCCAGACACCACAAACCCAGATGGAATATCTGTTCAGCATGGAGCACTGTGCAGACCAGGCTAGTGTCCTGCTCAATACAACCCGGCAATCTGTCCAGAGTGGGACACTGTGCAGGCCTCACCAGTCACATAGATATCAGTCCAGCACGGGGAGCTGTGCAGACCACACCAGTGCATTGATCTATAAACCCAGACCAGGTATCTCTCCAGCACGGGGGGCTGTGAAGTGAACACCACTGAACTGATCTGTAAACCCGGAGCAGTTACCCTCCCAGTGTGTAGGTCTGTACAGACCACCCCAGTGCAGTGCCCGGTAACGCTGTGTTAAATCGCTGCCCAGCCTGAGGAAACTTGCAGCCCATGCTGGAAGTGACCGGATGTGCGGCTCCCATCCATTTACAGCTCCATATCTCCAATGTGCCATGACAAGGGGTGCCATGGGTGTGAAAATCTCTGCCAGAGAGAGATGGTGGGGAATCAGTTTAAATACGAACAAATGGGATGGGTTGGATATATAGACAGAGAGGGGGAGATTGAGAGACTGTGTCATGGAAGGATGTGTTCACAACTTTAGAATGCTGACATGTAGACACACTCCCCAACACTGAAACCACTGCATCAATCCAACATTGTTGACTGATTCAATCCGGACACCTCACCACTTCCCCCTCACCTACAACATCACGAACAGCAGGGCCATGCACATTCACCTTCATTCCATCCCTCCCTTTCCCTCATTCCAGGAGAAACAGCCTGGAATAGGACAGAAAGGGCCAAGCAGGGTGGTGGTGATCCCCACATCAGTTCCCTTACCCACCTTCCCCCACCGCATGGGGAGGGCCCTGGAATGAGCCGGAGAGAACCAGGACGACCTGTGTGGAGATTCCAAAATAAACGCGTCCCACCGACAGAGTAAGGAGCAATGTTCAGTGAAGGGCACTTCTCACTTTAACCCCACTGTCAGTTCCATTCCCACCTGGCACAGCTTAGAAACCGTGCCCCTGATGCCATCTCCCTTTTATATCGAGACGGTACAAATGGAATCCCCACGGTCTCGGTGGGCAGGAGGGTGGGCTCACAACACATCGTCCCCACCAGCTCCCAGGAAGGGAGCATGGAGTCTCCCTCCTGCACCTCCTCCTTCAGACAGCTCAGATACTGAAACTAACCTGAAATATTTACTCGTCTCCCAAATTGTCCTCACATCTTCAATAATCAAGCATTGAAAATCTCACAGAGTCACAGTCCCCATGGAACAACTGAAATACTGTCACACTCACTGGAGTGAGCAAATACTGATGTACTCTCGTGGAGTGACTCAGATAATGAAATGCTGTCCACAGAATAACAGTAATCCCAACGCACACCAAATGGAATGAATGCAGTTATTAACAAACCACAGAACCAGAGAAATTCTGATAGGCTCCCCTTATTTGTAAGTATCAGTGTATTTGTGTGTGTTTCTGTGCGTCTCTGTGTGGGGCAGGTCTGACAGTCTCTGAGATAATGGGAACTGCAGATGCTGGAGAATCCAAGACAATGAAATGTGAGGCTGGATAAAAACAGCAGGCCAAGCAGCATCTCAGGAGCACAAAAGCTGATGTTTCGGGCCTAGACCCTTCATCAGAGAGGGGGATGGGGTGAGGGTTCTGGAATAAATAAGGAGAGATCGGGAGGCAGACCGAAGATGGAGAGATAAGAAGATAGGTGGGGAGGAGAGTATAGGTGGGGAGGTAGGGAGGGGATAGGTCAGTCCAGGGAAGACGGACAGGTCAAGGAGGTCGGATGAGGTTAGTCGGTAGGAAATGGAGGTGCGGCTTGGGGGGGGAGGAAGGGATGGATGAGAGGAAGAACAGGTTCGGGTGGCAGAGACAGGCTGGGCTGGTTTTGGGATGCACTGGGGGAAGGGGAAGAGCTGGGCTGGTTGTGTGATGCAGTAGGGGGAGGGGACGAACTGGGCTGGTTTTGGGATGCAGTGGGGGGAGGGGATGAGCTGGGCTGGTTTTGGGATTCTGTGGGGGAAGGGGAGATTTTGAAGCTTGTGAAGTCCACATTGACACCATTGGGCTGCAATGTTCCCAAGCAGAATATGAGTTGCTGTTCCTGCAACCTTCGGGTGGCATCATTGTGGCACTGCAGGACGCCCATGATGGGCATGTCATCTAAAGAATGGGAGGGGGAGTGGAAATGGTTCGCGACTGGGAGGTGCAGTTGTTTATTGCGAAACGAGCGGAGGTGTTCAGCAAAGCAGTCCCCAAGACTCCGCTTGGCTTCCCCAATGTAGAGGAAGCCACACCGGGTACAGTGGATGCAGTATACCACATTGGCAGATGTGCAAGTGAACCTCTGCTTAATATGGAAAGTCATCTTGGGGCCTGGGATAGGCGTGAGGGAGGGGGTGTGGGGGCAAGTGTAGCATATCCTGCGGTTGCAGGGGAAGGTGCAGGGTGTGGTGGGGTTGGAGGGCAGTGTGGAGCGACCAAGGGAGTCACGGAGAGAGTGGTCTCTCCGGAAAGCAGACAAGGGTGGGGATGGAAAAATGTCTTGGGTGGTGGGGTCGGATTGCGGATGGCGGAAGTGTCGGAAGATGATGCGTTGTATCCGGAGGTTGGTGGGGTGGTGTGTGAGAAGGAGGGGGATCCTCTTACGGCGGTTGTGGGGGGGCGGGGTGTGAGGGATGTGTTGCGGGAAATACGGGAGACGTGGTCAAGAGCGTTCTCGATCACTGTTGGGGGAAAGTTGCGGTCCTTGAAGAACTTGGACATCTGGGATGTGCAGGAGTGGAATGCCTCATCGTGGGAGCAGATACGGCGGAGGCGGAGGAATTGGGAATAGGGGATGGAATTTTTGCAGGAAGGTGGGTGGGAGGAGGTGTATTCTAGATAGCTGTGGGAGTCGATGGGCTTGAAATGGACATCAGTTACAAGCTGGTTGCCTGAAATGGACACTGAGAGGTCCAGGAAGGTAAGGGATGTGATGGAGATGGCCCAGGTGAACTGAAGGTTGGGATGGAAGGTGCAGGTGAAGTGGATGAACTGTTCGAGCTCCTCTGGGGAGCAAGAGGTGGTGCCGATACAGTCATTAATGTAACGGAGGAAGAGGTGGGGTTTGGGGCCTGTGTAGGTGTGGAAGAGGGACTGTTCCACGTAACCTACAAAGAGGCAGGCATAGCTGGGGCCCATGCGGGTGCCCATGGCCACTCGCTTTGTCTGCAGGGAGTGGGAGGAATCGAAAGAGACGTTGTTGAGCGTGAGGACGAGTTCGGCGAGGCGGATGAGAGTGTCGGTGGAGGGAGACTGGTCGGGCTTGCGGGACAGGAAGAAGCGGAGGGCCTTGAGGCCATCTGCATGCGGAATACAAGTGTATAGGTACTGGACGTCCATGGTGAAAAGAAGTTGTTGAGGGCCAAGGAATTGGAAGTTCTGGAGGAGGTGGAGGGCGTGGGTGGTGTCACGGATGTAGGTAGGGAGTTCCTGGACCAAAGGGGAGAAAATGGAGTGCAGATAAGTGGAGATGAGTTCGATGGGGTAGGAACAGGCTGAGACAATGGGTCGACCAGGGCAGGCAGGTTTGTGGATTTTGGGAAGGAGATAGAAACGGGCCGTGCGGGGTGGGGAATAATAAGGTTGGAGGCTGTGGGTGGGTGGTCCCCTGAGGTGATGAGGTCATGAATGGTTTTGGAGATGATGGTTTGATGCTCGGTGGTGGGGTCATGATCAAGGGCATGGTGGGAGGAGGTATTGGAGAGTTGGCATTTGGCCTTGGTGATGTAGCGGTCAGTGTGCCGTACTACCACTGCGCCACCCTTGTCTGCGGGTTTGATGGTGAGGTTGGGGTGGAGCTGAGGGAGCAAAGGGCTGCCCGTTCTGCAGTGGAGAGATTGGAGTGGGTGAGAGGGGTGGAGAGGTTGAGGTGGTTAACGTTTCGATGGCAGTTGGAGATGAAGAGGTCAAGGGAGGGTAGGAGGCCTGGGGGTGGTGTCCAGGAGGAGGACATAGAACATAGAACATAGAACATAGAACAGTACAGCACAGAACAGGCCCTTCAGCCCACAATGTTGTGCCGACCATTGATCCTCATGGATGCACCCTCAAATTTCTGTGACCATATGCATGTCCAGCAGTCTCTTAAATGACCCCAATGACCTTGCTTCCACAACTGCTGCTGGCAACGCATTCCATGCTCTCACAACTCTCTGCGTAAAGAACCTGCCTCTGACATCCCCTCTATACTTTCCACCAACCAGCTTAAAACTATGACCCCTCGTGCTAGCCATTTCTGCCCTGGGAAATAGTCTCTGGCTATCGACTCTATCTATGCCTCTCATTATCTTGTATACCTCAATTAGGTCCCCTCTCCTCCTCCTTTTCTCCAATGAAAAGAGACCGAGCTCAGTCAACCTCTCTTCATAAGATAAGCCCTCCAGTCCAGGCAGCATCCTGGTAAACCTCCTCTGAACCCTCTCCAAAGCATCCACATCTTTCCTATAATAGGGCGCCCAGAACTGGACGCAGTATTCCAAGTGCGGTCTAACCAAAGTTTTATAGAGCTGCAACAAGATGTCACGACTCTTAAACTCAATCCCCCTGTTAATGAAAGCCAAAACACCATATGCTTTCTTAACAACCCTGTCCACTTGGGTGGCCATTTTAAGGGATCTATGTATCTGCACACCAAGATCCCTCTGTTCCTCCACGCTGCCAAGAATCCTATCCTTAATCCTGTACTCAGCTTTCAAATTCGACATGTGTTGGAAGCGGGTGAAGGGGTCAGTGGAGGGAGGGTTAGGTTCCCGGTTGAAGAAGTAAGCGTGGAGGCGAAGGCGGTGGAAAAACTGCTCTGTGTCCAAACGTTTCACAAACCTTCCTGCCCTGGTCGACCCATTGAATCAGCCTGCTCCTGCCCCACCGAACTCATCTCCACCTATCTGGACTCCATTTTCTCCCCTTTGGTCCAGGAACTCCCTACCTACGTCCGTGACACCACCCACGCCTTCCACCTCCTCCAGAACTTCCAATTCCCTGGCACCAAACACCTCATTTTCACCATGGACATCCAGTCCAGAAACACCTGCATTCCGCATCCAGATGGACTCAAGGCTCTCCGCTTCTTCCTGTCCTGCAGGCCCGACCAGTCCCCCTCCATCGACACCCTCATCCGCCTCGCCAAACTCATCCTCACCCTCAACAACTTCTCTTTCAATTCCTCCCACTTCCTGCAGACAAAGCGAGTGGCCATGGGCACCCACATGGGCCCCAGCTATGCCTGCCTCTTTGTAGGTTACGTGGAACAGTCCCTCTTACGCACCTACACAGGCCCCAAACCCCACCTCTTCCTCCGTTGCAATGATGACTGTATCGGCGCCGTCTCTTGCTCCCCAGAGGAGTTCGAACAGTTCATCCACTTCACCTGCACCTTCCATCCCAACCTTCAGTTCACCTGGGCCATCTCAATCACATCCCTCACCTTCCTGGACCTCTCAGTGTCCATTTCAGGCAACCAGCTTGTAACTGATGTCCATTTCAAGCCCACCGACTCCCACAGCTACCTAGAATACACCTCATCCCACCCACGCTCCTGCAAAAATTCCATCCCCTTTTCCCAATTCCTCCGTCTCAGCCGCCTCTGCTCCCACAATGAGGCATTCCACGTGAATCCCAGATGTCCAAGTTCTTCAAGGACCGCAACTTTCCCCCACAGTGATCGAGAACGCCCTTGACCATGTCTCCCGTATTTCCCGCAACACGTCCCTCACACCCCGCCCGCGCCACAACCGCCCAAAGAGGATCCCCCTCGTTCTCACATACCACCCCACCAACCTCCAGATACAACGCATCATCCTCCGACACTTCCGCCATCTGCAATCCGACCCCACCTCCCAAGACATTTTTCCATCCCCACCCTTGTCTGCTTTCCGGAGAGACCACTCTCTCCGTGTCTCCCATGTTCGCTCCACACTGCCCTCCAACCCGACCACACCCGGCACCTTCCCCTGCAACCGCAGGAAATGCGACACTTGCCCCCACACCTCCTCCCTCACCCCCATCCCAGGCCCCAAGATGACTTTCCATATTAAGCAGAGGTTCACCTGCACATCTGCCAATGTGGTATACTGGATCCATTGTACCCGGTGTGGCTTCCTCTACATTGGGGAAACCAAACGAAGGCTTGGGGACCGCTTTGCAGAACGCCTCCGCTCAGTTCGCAATAAACAACTGCACCCCCCAGTCGCAAACCATTTCCACTCCCCATCCCATTCTTTAGATGACATGTCCATCATGGGCCTCCTGCACTGCCACCATGATGCCACCCGAAGGTTGCAGGAACAGCAAGTCATATTCCGCTTGGGAACCCTGCAGCCCAATGGTATCAATGTGGACTTCACCAGCTTCAAAACCTCCCCTTCCCCCACCGCATCCTTAAACCAGCCCAGTTCGTTCCCTCCCGTCAGTGCATCCCAAAACCAGCCCAGCCTATCTCTGCCTCCCCAACCTGTTCTTCCTCTCACCCATCCCTTCCTCCCGCCCCAAGCCGCACCTCCATTTCCTACCTACTAACCTCATCCCACCTTCTTGACCTGTCCGTCTTCCCTGGACTGACCTATCCCCTCCCTACCTCCCCACCCATACTCTTCTCTCCACCTGTCTTCTTTTCTCTCCATCTTCGATCCGCCTCCCCCTCTCTCCCTATTTATTCCAGAACCCTCACCCCATCCCCCTTTTCTGATGAAGGGTATAGGCCCAAAATGTCAGCTTTTGTGCTCCTGAGATGCTGCTTGGCCTGCTGTGTTCATCCAGCCACACATTTTATTATCTCTGACAGTCTCTGTGCTGTTTGATGTGATGCAATGCCACCCTCTGCTGGTCTCCAAACGCCACTGCACAGGCAGCAGCAGAGCATGAGAACTGTCAGGTATTTATTCAGCGAGGGACTTGGAGGGCAGCAGCTCACAACACCATCCAAACTGATTTCTTCTTCAAGTACTTATCGAAATGTCTTTGAGATGTTGTAACTGCACTCACTTCCACCATTTCAACTGGAATTTTATTCCATACGTGAACCACTCTCTGTAAAATAATTGCCCCTCATGTCTCTTTTAAAATGTTTGATCCTCAAAATTTGCAACATCCCCACAGCCTTGAAATCCTCCATCCCCAAGAAAAGATAACCGACATTCAACTTATTTGTGCACCTCATGATTTATAAGCCTCAATCAGGTCACCCCTCATCCTCCTGTGCCCAAGTCAGTAAAGTCCCAGCCTATCCAGCCTCTGAAAACACCCTGAAGTGGTGATGTATCCGGATTGAATCAGGCGACAGTGTTGGACCCATGCAGTGTTTCGGTGTAAGGGAGTATGTCTACATGTCAGCATTCTGAAACTTGCGAACACATCCTTCCATGACACTGTCTGTCTGTCTCCCCCTCGCTGTCTACATATCCAACCCATCCCATTTGTTCATATTGAAACCGATTCCAGACCATCTCTCTCTGGCAGTGACACCCATGGCACCCCTTGTCCTGGCACAGGCAGCACAGTGGCTCAGTGGTTAGCACTGCAGCCTCACAGCTCCACAGACCTGGGTTCAATTCCAGCCTCGGGCAACTGTCTGTGCGGAGTTTGCACGTTCTGCCCGTGTCTGCGTGGGTTTCCTCCGGGTGCTTTGGTTTCCTCCCACAGTCCAAAGATGTGCAGGCTTGGTGGATTGGCCATGCTAAATTGCCTGTAGTGTTCAGGAGTGTGTGGGTTACAGTGGGATGGGTCTGGGTGGGATGCTTCAAGGGATAGTGTGGACTTGTTGTGCCAAAGGGCCTGTTTCCACACCGTAGGGAATCTAATCTAATCCTTATATCTCAAACCATCCATTCCCACCGACATCCCGGTAAATCTCTGCTGATCCCTCTCCAGATTAATATTATCCTTCCTATAACAGTGCGACCAGAACTGGACACAGTACTTCAGAAGATGCCTCACCTACATCCTGTACAACGTGAAAATGACATCCCAACTCCCAAACTCAAAGGTCTGAGCAAAGAAGGTAACGAACTAAATGCCTCCTTAACCAGCCTGTCTGTATGTGACACAGACTTCGAAGAATTATACCTGATGGCCGAGTCTCTGTTCTGCAACACTACCAAAGGTCCGAATTTAAATTGTATAAGTCCTGCTCTTGTTTGTTTTTCTAAAAGCAATGTCTTGCATTTATGCAAATTAAACACAATCTGCCACACCACAGCCCAGTGAGTGATATTCCCACCGCACCCCCACACAACCCTGACATGTTTTGAAAGACCCTCCCAGCTCCAGAAGGCCTACAAACTCCGGTCTTTATTTTCGCAAAGACTCCCTCCATCTCATTCTCTCAGTTGCTCCGTTTCCTGCACACATGTTCAGATGAGGCTAACTTCAACAAGTGAGTCTCCGACATGTCCCCGACATCAGAACCTAGAGTAGGTCACTGAGTACAGGAGCGATGTGGACTCGGACTGAACGGGGGGACAGGCAGCACAATGACATTGCACATATTGCAGCTCAAAACTGGGCATTCATGTGGTGATGTAAACCACAGCAGCAGCAGAAGCAGAATTGTGTTCAACCACAATCTGTAACATTTTCTCCCAGAGAATCCCTCAGTCTATGGTTACTATGAAGCTGATCAATAGTTCAGTGATGAATGCAGGCAAACACGCCAGGGTCAGAACCATCTGAACCTAACACTGATGGCAGCCCATTATAAATGCCAGATTTGGCTGCTTGCATTCCAAACAGCAGAACTAATACATTTCAGACAGGGCAAAGAGATTGCAAGACCAACAGACCAGAAGCCCTGCCAGAACCAGTCATAAATGTTGATTGACAGTGAAACAACTTCCTGGAGGAGAGGGCTCCACAAATATCCCCATCCGAAACAATGGAACAGCCCTCCACATCAGTACAAAAGTCAAGGATGTAGTATATGCACCATCCTCAGCCAGAAGTATTGAGTGGATGACTTAGCTCACCCTCATCATGACCCCCTCCAAAATCACAGATGCCGGTCTTCAACCAATTCAATTCACTGCACATGATACCAAGAAAAAGATGGTAAACTAAAGACATGAAGAAGATAACTGGCCCTGTCGCCGTTCCTGCAATGGGACTGAAGGCTTGTGCTGCACAACAAGCCGTGCCCCTGGGGAAGCTGTTTCATTCCAGCCCCAACTCTGACACCTACCTGGCAATGTGGAAAATCACTCAGCTGTGCCCAGTCCCCTAAGAGGAGAATAGTTACAATCTGACCAACTGCCACACCCTCAGTCTCATCAAGATCGTCGAATTGTTGGAAGTTGTTTTTGACAGAGCTGTCAGGCAGCACAGAAATAACCTGCTCAGTGTGGTTTCTGATGGGTCCCCATGTGGAGATGGTGCTGCTGTGGATATATCATTAGATTACTAATCCAGACCAGGATAATGCTTTGGCAGCCAAGGAATGTTAAGACAATTAACAAAATACCAAAATTTCAAATCTCATGTCATTAAAAGAGGGCCTTGAAGTCAATATCGATTGTAAAAACCAATGTGCTTCAACAATGTACTTTCAGGATGCAAATCTACTGTGCTTTCCTGGTATGTCCTAAAAGTGACTCCAGACCCGTGTTGAAATCTTCAATGGTCTCTCTGAGACAGGACAGGCTGCAACATTACCTGCCAATTTTTATACTCAATGCCCAGGCCAATGAAGATTGGCATGCCATATGCCTTGTTGACTACCTTTTCGAACTGCGCAGCCACTTTCAGTGACCTGTGTACCTGGACACCCAGATCCCACTGCCTATGAGTGCTCTTCAGGGTTCAGCCATTTACTGGATATTTTCAAGCTGGATAAGATCTTCCAAAATGCATTACCTCACATGTTTCCAGATTGAACTCCATCTGCCATCTCTCTGCCCAAGTCACTAACCTATCAATATTCAGCTTTGTCCTTTGACGGTCCTCATCACTGTCCGCAATTCCAACAACCTTTGTGTCATCAGCAATCTTACTAATCAGACCAGTTATATTCTCCTCCAAATCATTTATATATATATATTACCGATAGCAAAGGTCCTAACACTGATTCCTGAGGAACGCAACGCTTTTGATCTCAATATGACCCAAACTATCTACACACCCTTCCCCAGACTCATCATCCACCACATCCTTCTCTATGGTAAATACTGGCACAAAGTGCTCATTTAATACCTCGCCATATTTCGCTGGCTCCACAAATAAATTCCCTTCCCTGTCCTTCAGTGGGCCATCCCTCTGCCTGGCTACCCTCTTGCTCTTTGTATGTATATGTGGGATTTTCCTTAATCTTGTTGGTCAATGACTTTTCATGACCCCTTTTTAGCCGCCCTGTCTCCTCGCTTAAATTTCTTTCATCTTTCCTTACATTCCACCCTCGCATCGTATATTCCCAGCCTCCTAGCCTTAATAAATGTTTCATTTTTCTTTCTAATTAGGCTCACAATATCTCCCATTATCCAAGGTTCCCTAAATTTGCCGTACTTTCCCTCATCCTTACAGTAACGTACTTGTCCTGACTTCCCAGCAATTTACACTTGAAAGCCTCAAACATCTGTCCCAATCTACATTCTTTAGTTCGTGCCTAATATTGTTATAATTAGCCTTTCCCCAATTTAACACCTTCACTCGATAACTACAACTATCATTATCCATCAGGACCCTTAAGCTCACTGAATTGTGATCACAGTCTTTGAGCTATTCCCTTCTTGAGACATCGACGACCTGGGCAGGCTCATTCCCCAATACTAGGTCCAGTACGGCCCCCTTCCAAGATGGACTGTCTACATCGTGTTTCAAAAAGCCCTCCTGGATTCTCTTAACAAACTCTGCCCCATCCAAGCCCCAAGCACTAAGTGAGTCCCAGTCAATGTGTGGGAAGTTAAAATCACCCACAACAACAACCTTGTTACTTTTACATCTTGCCAAAGTCTGGCTACAAACCTGTTCTTCTGTCTCCTGCTGACTGTATGAAGGCCTATAGTAAACCCCAAACATCGTGATTGCACCCTTCCTGTTCCTGAGTTCTACCCATATTTCCTCGCTGTATGAGCCATCCGAGGTGTTCTCCCATGGTACAGCTGTGATATTCACCTCAGCAAGTAGTGCAACTCCCCCACCCATTATCTACCTGCCTCAATCCTGCCTGAAACACCTGTATCCTGGAACAATAAGCAATCGATCCTGTCCCTCCCTTAAGCAAGTCTCTGTAATGGCAACAAAATCACAGCTCTCAGTATTAATCCCAGCTCTACGTTCTCCTGCCGTACCTGTCACACTTCCTGCATAGAAACAGGTGAACTTCAGTCTCCGAGATCCACTTTGATCAGCAACTACACCCAGTCTGTTCTTTCTCTGAGTCTTACTGGCGCTATTCTCTAGTTCCCTTTCAGTCCACTCACTTTGCATTGATTCCCACACCCCTGCCAAGCTAATTAAAATCCTCCCGAGAGACACCAGCAAACCTCCCAGCCAGGATATACACCTAACATTTTCAAATCCCGAAACATCAACTTTCCTGAACCTCTGATACTGCCTGGCCTGTTGTGATCATCCAACTCTACACCTTGTTATCTCAGATTGCAGTATTGGCAGTTCCTACTATCTCCGAGGAAGTTCTGGAATGAAAACAGTTCACTTGATGACCATTGTCAGTACTGGCCTCTCCCTGGTGCATACATGGCGCACTCTCTCAGTGTTGAAAATGCCTTGCTCTCCTTAATTTATTTGCCTGGCTGATAAACCATTATATCTCTGCGCGGTCACAATGAACTGAAATTTTAATGTGCCCACACTTAATAGAAGCAGTTGACACTGTAATTGCACAATTTTCTGTATGACAGTCACAGTAACAGCAACACCACTGTTGCTGCTGGAGTTGACTGGGAATGTTGGGGATGAGATGACCTTGTGGAATTATATCTAGACTATTAATCCAAGGACCCAAGTAATGACCCACGCCCCAATTCAAATACTGCCACGGCAGATTGTGGAATTTGAATTCATTGAAATACCTGGAATGATGAAACTATTAAGCCATCATTGATCATTGGGGAAAAAAAAAACACCTGGCCCTCTAATGGCCTTCAGGGAAGAAAATCTGTCATCCTTACCTGGCCTGGCCTACATGTGACTCCAGACCAACAGTAATGTGGTTGACTCTCAACTGCCATTTGGAATGACCAAACCAGCCACTCAGTTATATCGATCACCACAAAGTCTCACAGAAATGACACAGAACAGACTTATTTACAGCAATACACAGCATGTGTACAGTAGAGATGCAAGAAAAGAGCTCATAAACACCTTCTCAAGGGCAACGAGGAAAGAGAAATAAATGCTGGCCCAGCCAGTCACACCCACAAACCATTAATGCATAAAGAAGATGACCACATTCAGGAAAGACAGACTGAGGTGACACAGCTTACTTTAAGCAGGGACTTAGACGTATATCTACATGGGCGTGATATTCAGGAATATGGGTAAAGGCAAAAAAAGTAATTAATTTCACTTTTTATTTCCATCCCACCTGATCATCAACAACCCCTTTTCTTGCTTACATTTTTCTCTCGCTGTCTCTTTCTTAATTTATTCAATTCATTCCTTACCCCTTTAAAACAAATATTCCTGTCACCAGCATAAATCACAATATTTGCCAGCAGATTTCAGTTCTGATGTTTGTTCAGTCGACTTGAAATGTTAATTCCGCTTTTATTTCATCAGAGCCTGTCAAACTGTTCACTTTCCTCAGCACTTTATTTTATTTTTGTTTCAGATCTCTGACATATTTCTTTCTTTGGTTTTACTGTGTTTTTAAAATAAATTTCATGGGATGACGAAATCATTGGCAAAAGAAGCATTTGATGACATCATTAATTACCTTTCGCTGTGACCATTCTACAAGGCAGTTTGAAGCCAAACACATTTTGTGAGTCTGAATTCACACTTAACCCAGCCCGAGTAATAATGTTAGATTTCTTTACCAGAGGAGATCAGTGTAACGAGATAGGTTTTTTGACAAATTGCTGCTGGTTTTATGGTTGCTATTAGTGAAATTGGCCTTGGTTACAATTCATATCATTAGAATGAAAGTCCTACCACCAATTGAGGTCGGATTTGAAACAGTATCTATCATGTAATAACCAGTGTCTCTGCAATACCTACTGAGTGACTTAACTCCTCTAACATGGTATCCCTATCGCTAGTTACTTTGAAAACAGGAACAAGGGTGTGATCAAATTATTTATAACTTGGAAGACTGGTCAGAAGACGTTTGGAACCATAAAGTCTTAATTTTACCAAGGCATAGATAATGGTTTATCCAGCCACAGCACAGAGGCAGAGTAGGAGAGTGCAGATATGATGGAGCTGGTGTTGGACAAATTTGTTGATGGAGACAATAGTAAGACAGAAATCAAAAAAGGCCCTCAATGTTGTGAACAAGCCTTGTTCTCAGAAGCTTGCGAAGGATGAGTCTGAAATTCATGGACAATGAAGCGAGGTTTTAATTGAAACTGAAGATAATTGTTTCCATCTTTTCCAAATACAGGTAACAGAAACGGCAACAAAGTTGTATATGCCCTGCGGAAGTATTGACTGGACAGAGACAGAAAGGCTTACCAGGAGAACCAACAACAGCGAGAATGGGATAGTAACCAGCCTGAATAATCATCAGTCCACCTCGTATTCAAAGTGGTAACGTTGACCAAGATGCCGTAAGATAATAAAGACCTGAGGATAAACCCCTGCCCATTGTTGTAACATTCGAGTCTATTGTTCTCAGATTCTGATCCATTGTTGTAACATTCCAGTCTATTGTTCTCAGACTCTGATCCATTGTTGTAACATTCCGGTCTATTGTTCTCAGATTCTGATCCATTGTTGTAACATTCCAGTCTATTGTTCTCAGATTCTGATCCATTGTTGTAACATTCCAGTCTATTGTGCTCAGATTCGGGTCTCTCCGGGCCCTCCCTCTGCAGCTGCCGATCCCTGTTAGTGCTGTCGCTGATGCTCTCGCTTATACGATGTGATAAGACATTGAACAGGGCGCCTTAGTTATAGGAGAGGGAAAGCTTCCTGTGCTGCAGTTAGAATCCCTAGAGACTGACATCAATCACAGTCACCGAACAAATAGTTCCAGTTAACCCCTTTCAATACACCTTCAGTGAACCTTCGGTTCACAATTAAAACTGGGCTGGATTGGATGTTAACATCGTTGGCTATTTGTCGTATATTCCATCACCAATTGCTCTAAAGATGTATGTGGTGAGGGAGAATGATGGATGTTTTCATTTTGCAGGTTACGTGGCTCTGCCTTGTTGTCCACGTGCAATGCTGTAACCACCTGCATCAATACACTACGCACCCCCCCGAAAAAAAAGACAAGCAAAATGTCATTACTGTGCTGATTGTACAAAAAAAATGCTGAGCAAAATTGGGTTGGCCTCGCAGGGAAAATGTGGATTTCTCACTGCTGTAATAAAACAACATTGTATGTTGAAGATACAAAGTTCTTCATTGCAGTTTATGTGCTTTAAAGCAGTAACATTTACATTTCTTGATTCAATTGACCGAAACTAAACTCAAATGTGGTGCGTACAATGGTGTTGTTCATTAAAGCCCATGGGGCAAAAGAGCCAGGGACAGAATGAATGTGACATTGGTTCGGAGACAGAGAGGAATGGGGGCAGTGGCTGTAGAGACTGGAGAGGAGCACAGTGATATCCCAATGTCACCGGTATTTAGCTAGCACTTATTCTGACAGAAGGAATGAAATGTAATGCAGGGCAAGGAAACAGATTATATTTGGGAGAAGGAATGCCAAACAACAATATGAACACACCATGATCATTTTAAATGTAATAGGAAATTATATTTTATGTAAACACTGTTTAATCATGAGGTATGCAGAATGATAAAATTGTTCATATATGCACAGGATATTCAAAAATAAAAGCATGCAAAGATTTCAAAATAACAAGGTTTAGAGCTGGATGAACACAACAGGCCATGTAGAATCTTAGGAGCAGAAAAGCTGACATTTTGGGATTTCAAAATGTTAGGTGTATTGGGATTTTACAGGATGATAATAGTAGGGATATAGTTCACCCCCAGCTGGTGCAGAGATGATGGGCTGAGTGACCTCCATCTTTGCTGTAATTATTCTGAGATTTGTATGAAAACGCTTCAGAGCCTCAGGGGGAAAACTTTCAGTGAAGGGCACGGATTGTGCTGTCATGAGTAATCTATTTCTGTTGTCTCATGAAGTGTAGCTGCCTCAGAAATTTATTTTCAATCAAAATCGATTTCCTAAAATTCATGCTTTGAGGACGATATTCACAAATGTTTTTTTAATAAAGAAACAGACACTGGTGTAACACACCTGTAGCCAGCCCAATGGCTCTCACAGAATGAGGAATGGACGATATTGTCCAAATAGAACCAAGTTCAACATGTGGACCTACCAAGAAAAGCAAAATTCTGGAGACTAAGGAAACCTGAAATAGAGGTTAGTGGAGAAACGCAATACATGAGGCAACATCTGGAGACAAATTTTGAGTTATCAGATCTGGTCTGTTATGAATCTGTTCTGAAAAAGTCATATTGCAGATGCTGCTAGACACGATAATTTTATTCCAGCGTTTCTTTTCTTTCTTTTGGACTGTCACAATTTGTCTGATCTAAATCAGAACAGTGAAGCTGCCATTTGAGTTGACCTTCAAGTATTTGTGAATGGTCATTAAAGGAGACATTGAAAAGTTTCTTTAATAAAGATCCCAGGTATCGATGGCATGTTACACTGAGATAAATTGCCACGAAAAATTTGAACTCAGTGGCACTGATATTGCACAATCTGTCCTCTTATTGAAAATGATGCAGACCCTTAACTCAATGTCATACCATGCTCCTGATGTCGCTGGGGATACACTCATCCAGCAAAGTCTTGCCTTTCTGAGACTTTGGGCTCAACTTTGAAAACATAAAATATCTCGATATTTTTAATAGGACGCACTCAACCATGGGTTTTAGCAGGCACTAGCAAAGGCTGAGTTTATTTGTCATCACCAATAGCTCTGGAGAAAGTAACAGCGAGCTACCTTCCTGAAACACTTACAATCCAAATGCTGCAGACGTGCACACAGAGCTGTTTGTTAGGGATTCCAGGATTTTTTTTCAATACATTATAGTCAACGATCAGCAATTTAGTGCCTATCCAGGATGACAAGTGACTTGAATGACTACTTTCAGAGATTGCTTTTCCCATTGTCCAGTCGAGGACATTACCAGTGCAGGATTGTCTCCAATTTGCATTGATCACATTTTTGTTCAGGGTCCATAATGCCACAATGAGTGAAGTAACATGGGTGGCGTGGGAAGTTACTCTGATCGCACTTCAGATGATGTTGGAACATGAGCTAAAACACTAAAGAGCGAAAGTACAGAATACTGTTCTCATTGTCCTCACAATATCCCAAAGCTTTTTTTCGGTACGGACTTCCGATTCTGTCAGCAGATGTTTGCCCTTTTTGTGATGAGGCTAGTTGGTGTCAAATGCACTGCTTAGGAGGGTAGTTGAGGCAGGTAATGTCCCAAACTTTAAAAGCATTTGGATCAGCACCTGGTAATATAGTCTCAATGGGCCTTTTCTCAATCGTATGGTTCTGTGTGGTAGCAGCCATGAAAGATCTGATATATTCCAAAGTACTAACCAATGGCACTTATTTGTCTGTTCCATCAACTGTGCTCAGAAAGTGTTTCAAAACAGCATCACTCAGACAGTAACAGCACTTACTCAGCCGAGGACAGCACAGGTATCTCTGAAGACATGCAGGATTTTTCAAATGGTCAGTGCAGGATTATTCCATCTGTTTATCGCCTTTATTTTAACAAAACCAATAAAATGGACACAGCTTTCCCTTCATTAGAATAAAATATTTTATCTGTTATGGCATCATTCCTCAAAAGAAGAATAAACTCCTTCTTCCCATGCACATACTTTGAGAATGTATTTGTTTTCCTGCCGATTCGAAATCCCCACTCCCCTCCAGTGCTGTTTCCATGATCTGGTTCCATGTTCGTGCCACACAAATATGCATTTCCAAAGAGAATGTTTCTGTTTGAGCCAGGATTGTGAATGCTCACAAACTAACAGATCACATTCCTCAGCACCGCTTCACAGTCCTCAGTTCCTGCAGTAGCCTCTGTCGTTATTCCAAACTATGTGGCACCATTCAGGTTTAGCTGATGAATGGCTAACAAGAACAGTTCTTCAGTGTTGCCGGGCAGGAATTATCTCCAACAGGAGGCAATCCAAAAGCACCATCTTGATATTCAATGAGATAATCAACTTCCAGTGACAAATATCCTGTGTGTAACTATTCATCAGAAATTCACCAAATCATAGAGTCAGAAAATTGTGAAGAATGGAAACAGAGGCTTCAGTTCACTTCATCCATACCAATTACATATACCCAATAAATCTTGTCCCATTTGCTAGCTTTTGACCCGTATCCTTCTTAACCTTTCCTAATCACATACCCATCTTTTCAAATGTTGTAATTGTACCAAACTCTATTACTTCCCCTTGCAGCTCATTCCACACACTCACCTCCCTGTGTGTGAAAAAGTCACCCCTGAGGTTCCTTCTAAATCTGTTTCAGCTTACCTTAAATGCACAACCTCTAATTTTGGACTCCCCCACCCCGCTAAAACACCTTGTCTAGATACCCAATCTATTCTCCTCCTGACTTTATAAATCTCAGTAAGATCACCCCTCAGCCTCCAAATCTCCAGGCAAAAGCCTGTTCAGTTTCTCCCTGCAGCTCAAACCTTCCAACCCTGGCAACATTCTTATAAATCTTTTCTGAACCTTTCAATTTTCACCAAATCCTTCCGATAGCAGGGAGGCGAGAATTGCATGCAATATTCCAAAAGTGGCCTAACCAGTGTACAGCCGCAACAGGACCTCCCAACAACTACACGCAATGCACTGGCCAATGAAGGCAAGTTGTACCAAATGCAACAGGAGTAGACTCCCAACTTTAAGGGCATTTAAATGGCCATTGGATAAACATATGGATGATAATGGAATAGTGTAGTTTAGATGGACTTCAGATTGTTTCACTTTTCGGCACAACATCGAGGGCCAAAGGGCCTGTACTGCACTGTAATATTCTATGTTCTATGTTAAATGCTTTCTTTACTATCCTATCTATCTCTGAATCCACTTTCAAGGAACCAAGCGCCTGCACATCAGGACTCATTGCTCAGCAATACTCCCCAGGGCCTTACCATTTAGAGTACAAGTGCTGCCCTAATTTGATTTCCAAAATGCAACACCTCAGATTTATTCAAATTAAATCTACCTACCATTCCTTAGTCCATTGTCCCATCTGAACAAGATCCCATTGTACTCTGAAGTAACCTTTTTCAGTGTCCACTACATTTCCAATTTGGTGAACTTCTAGCTGGAAGTTTTCAAGGTCAATTAATGCCGGTCTAGCTCCACTAAAATCCCAAATGAATTAAAAAGAAAGTCTGATTTTCCAGAAAGAAATATTGATCTACAGAGCTAATTGCTGTCTTTGATGTTGTGGGATATATTTGCAAAATACAGTTCATGCATAATGTGAAAGAAAAAGACAAATCACAGCTCAGGTCACAGATCATTAAAGATAACGCAGCATTTTTTGAAGCAGCTGGAGGAGCACTCAAAATGCCATGCCTAGTGGGTGTCGACTTCAAGGTAAGTGTGATTAATGTAGTTTTGTTTTTTTTGATTGGAATAGACATGTTGATCTGAAGGTCCTGTTTTTATGCTGAATGGCTCTCTGACCTTAATTTTTGAAAACAGAAAAAGCAGTCTCACAATTTCCATAATACGTCAGCTTTTGTGCTCCTGAGATGCTGCTTGGCCTGCTGTGTTCATCCAGCTTCAAACTTTGTTATCTTGGATTCTCCAGCATCTGCAGTTCCCATTAACCCTGATCACAATTTCCATATGTTGTGAGCATCAAGTGGTGAGGATTACAATCTCCAATACCACACAGCATCCTGGCTTGGGTCTATATTATTGTCCATTCACTGACACTTCTTCAGAATCCTGAACGTCTCCATGAAACATATGTTAGTGTCCCTGGGTTTCACCATCATATTCTGAATGGAAATTAGACAGAGGCAATAAGTACTGGTCTTGCCAACAAAAGTCATCTCAACAGTACAAATAAAAGTAATCTGTACTATTAAGGACATATATTCAGCCCAATCTGTTTACTAAAGCAGTTTTATTGAGATTTTAACTTTGTTCTATGTCTCTGATCTTGCTGAAAAACCATGAAGCTTTCCTGAGTATTTTCATATTGTCGTTCAAAAATCGTATTTGGAAGTTGTACCCATTATTCTGAAAGGCAGAGCCTTCGTGGCCATGTGAAAGCTTGGATCAGGAGTAAGTGATTAGAAAAATCAAACCAAGCCCGCCATGCGATGAGCTCTTGAATGATGTGGCCTCAAATAAACGTTCCTCTCCAGCCCGTAAAACATTGGTGTGTTATTCTTCGTCAAGAATCTGTCTGTCTCTCCCTTAAGAATATTCAATGATTTATCCTCCATCTCTCTCTGGAAAGACTTCCATAAACACACAATCCTTTGAAAGGGTAAAAGAAATAAGTCACCATTGTCTAACTGAGATATTCTCCAGTATTACAGTCCATCCACTGGTGCTAATGTCTTGCACAAATGGAAATAATGTTTCAGCATTCAAATTGAAAAGACTGCTCGGAATACTTTGTATTTAAACAAGATCGTGTTTTATTCGCCTAATGTGCAATAAATGCAGGGCCAGTCTGGTCATAATTTCCTCTGAAGATAAATACTTCTCAAAGGAATCACTTCAGTCAATCATCTCTGGATGGCTTCTGATTTCATCACGCCCACAGTGTTCTCAATGCAGTCTCACCATTACCCTGGAGAAGTGTCCAAAAACTGCCCTATTCGGCCTTGAAACTGCTCGACCATGTCTTGCAGCAAACCAAGTACTACAGCCACATTACCTATCTTAGTACCTGCCTATGGAACCAGATCATCCCCATTGGACTACAGTCTACATTCAAGCCTTCCTAATTTGTCCCCAGACGTGACAATGTCTACATCCAGAACATTAAGACACTTCAGAAGCATCTTTCCCTGCGACTCCTGAAACACACACTCGCAGCAATGCGACGGCAACTCCAGGCACTGCAATCCAGCCTACCCCAGCACAGAACCTCCCTCTCTCAGACCTGCAAAGGACCTCTCCTGTTTTTTTTTATTCTTCGTAGGATCCGCAACCTGAACTCACAATTCTACTCAGCTTTAGTGGGCACAAAAAACCGTAAGTACAGTAAACTTCCTGGTGCCTACCATCCAAAACGGTCTTCCTTCACCTCCCAAATCCCCAACCCTACCCAGGAATTCCCCCACAATGTGCCTGCCAGCATTGGCCATGTGGCCACTGTCGGAGCAACCAGGGATGATGTCACGTCCTCCACCGCAGGATACACCCTTTCTAGAACAGCAAATGCCACCACCTCCATTTCCAAGTCCAACACCACAGACACTGAGGACACACCTACCGTCACCACTGCTGCCTCCTCCTACCACCAACGCAAATGGCACTCCGCCCACCACCGATCCAACTCCGCCCATGCCAATGCAACTCTGCCCACTGCCAACGCAACTCCGCCCAAAACCATGTCCGATGTCACTCCACCCACAGCCTCCACAGCCAACAGCTCAAGAGGAGACAGAAGCACTGAGCCCTGTTGAGTCTTCACCATCCCCACAGACAAACGATCAGTCCTCCGTAAGGGGCTCACCTTTGTCCCCCTCCACCCACACATCAATCAATACCGGTCACGCTTGTACGTTGAGTAGGTTTTCCGCTGCCTCTGCCTCCATGCTTACTTCTCTAACCGTGAGCCTAACCCTCGCTCTACTGATCCCTTCATTCACCTCCATTGCACCCCCTCCTCCTGGGCACCATCCCAAGGTCCTCTACACTCCCTCGACCTCTTCATCACCAACTGCCGTCATGACATCAAATGCCTCAACCTCTCCACACCTCACACTCACTCCAACCTCTTCCCTGAAGAACGTGCAGCCCTCCACTCCAATCCCAACCTCACCATAAAACCGATTGACAATGGAGGCGCAGTTGTAGTATGGCGCACTGACCTCTACATCGCTGAGGTTACACGCCAACTCTCCAACACCACCTCCTACTGCCCCCTTGATCATGACCCCATGCCCGACCACCAAACCATCATCTTCCAAACCATCCACAACCTCATCACCTCAGGTGACCTCCCACACACAGCCTCCAACCTCATCATTCCCCAACCCTGCAACGGCCGCTTCTATCTCCTTCCCAAAATCGACAAACCTGCCTGCGCTGGTTGACCCATTATCTCTGCCTGCTCCTGCCCCACTGACTTATCTCCACCTAACTGGAATTCATTTTTTCACCCTTAGCCCAGGAACTCCCTACCTACGGCTGTGACACCACCCACGCTCTCCATCTCCTACAAAACTTACAATTGCTCGGTCCCCAACACCTCTTCTTTACCATGGACGCCCAGTTCCTATACACCCACATTCCCCATGCTACTTCCTATCCCGCAGGCCCAACCAGTCCCCCTCCGCTGACACCCTCATCCGCCTTGCCAAACTCATCCTCACCCTCAACAACTTCTCTTTCAATTCCTCCCACTACCCACAAAGTGGGTGGCCATGGGTACCTGCATGGACCCAAGCTGTGCCTGCCTCTTTGTAGGTTCTGTGGAACAAACCCTCTTCCATTCTTACACAGGCCCTAAACTCCACCTCTTCCTCCATTACAGTGATGACTACATCGACGCCGCCTCATGCATCCACGAGGAGCTCAAACAGTTCATCCACTTCACTGACACCTTCCACCACACCCTTAAGTTCACCTGGACCATCTCTAATGCCTCTCCCTCCTTCCTGGACCTCTCTGTCTCCATCTCCGGCAACCACCCAGAAACCAATATCCATTTCAAGCTCACTGACTCCCACAGCTATCTGGAATACACCTCCACCCACTCACCGTCCTGCAAAAATGTCATCCCCTATTCCCAATTCCACTGCAACTGCTCCCAGGATGAGGAATTCCACCCCTCTACATCTCAGATGTCCTCGTTTTTCAAGGACCGCAACCTCCCCCCACTCAGTGGTTGAGAACTCCCTCGACCGTTTCTCCCACATTTTGCACAACTCATCCCTCACACCCCGTCCCCACCCTTGTCTGCTTTCCGGATGGACTACTCTCTCCGTGACTGTCTTATCCGCTCCACACTCTCCTCCAGCTCCACCACACCCGGCACTTTTCCCTGCAACCGCAGAAAGTGCTCCACCTGCCCCTACACCTCCCCCCTCACCTCGATCCCAGGCCGCACATCTGCTAATGTGGTAGACTGCATCCGCTGTTCCTATTGTGGGTCCGCTACATTGGAGAAACCAAGCGAAGGCTTGGGGACAACTTTGCAGATCACCCATGCTCGGTTCACACGAAACAACTCCCCGTCCCATTCTGCAAATGACATGTCCATCCTGGGCCTCCTGCAGTGCCACAACGATGCCACCTGAAGGTTACAGGAACAGTAACTCATATTCAACTTGGGAACCCTGCAGCTCAATGATATCAATGTGTATTTCACAAGCTTTAAAATCTCCCCTCCTCCACTGCATCCCAAAACCAGCCCAGCTCGTCCCCGCCTCCCTAACCTGTTCTTCCTCTGACCTGTCCCCTCCTCCCACCTCACGCCGCACCCCCACCTCATACCTACAAACCTCATCCCGACCCCTTGACCAGTCTGCCCTTCCTGACTGACCCATCCCCTACCTACCTCCCCACCTACAATCCCCTTTACTGGCTCCATCCCTGCCTCTTTGACCTGCCTGCCTCCTCTCCACCTATCTTCTCCTATGCAGCAGCAGCTACGCACTGATGATGTCTTCTCGACTGGAGACGAAACGTTTGCAATTCATTTGCCAAACTCGGCGAACAATCCAACAGCCAACTATCTTCTCCTCTGTAATAATGATGATGGAAGATTGCTTTGCTTGTGTACTTGAATCATCTTCCAATGAAGGACAACATACCATGTAATGCAACTCATTACTGACAGCCCGGTGTGTCTTCATTTTGGAGACTCATGATCAAGGACATGCATGTTCTTTTGGACAACACTTCCCAACATTGCATCATTAAATCAATACAAAATGAGATGCATATTATCGTTGGCCAAAACCAAATCATTTGTATGCCTTGAAAATTGCTGTTATCCAAATGATACATGTGATACCCCAAGACTTTTGGATAAGGACATGAACAGGAAACATTTGGAGGGGTATGTGCCAAACCCAGGCAGGTGGGACTAGGTTAGTTTGGGATTATGTTTGACATGGACTGGTTGAGCTGAAGCTCTGGATGACTCTGTACCTCATAGAGTCATAGGTCATAGAATCCCTACAGTGTTGGAAACAGGCCTTCAGCCCCACAAGTCCACACCGATCCTCAGAACATTTCACCCAGACACATCCCGCAAAACTCACCTCATCTATACACCCCTGAAGACTGTAGACAATTTAGCATGGCCAATCCACTGAACCTACGCATTTTTGGCCAGTGGGAAGAAACCAGAGCACCTGGAGGAAACCCAAGCAGGCACGGGCAGAATGTGGCTGAGGCTGGAATCAAACCTGGGCCCACTGCTCTGTGAGGCAACAGTGCTAACCATTGAGCCACCGTGCTGCACCATACCCATGACCCTGGTGTTCCCAGCTCCACTCTTTCACTAGCTCTGTTGCCACCTCCTGAATACTCTGCGTTTTAGGTGCAGTAACGTACCAAACTTTAATGCAATCAAATTTTTGAGTAAGAGATAATGGGAACTGCCGATGCTGGAGAATCCAAGATAACAAAGTGTGGACCTGGATGAACACAGCAGGCCAAGCAGCATCTCAGGAGCACAAAATCTGACATTTCGGGCCTAGACCCTTCATCAGAGAGCAGCTTTGTTATGTTAGTTTTTTGAGTAATTCCTTTTTTTAATTTCAAATCTCTCACAACTTTTCATTTTCACCATTCACTCTATCATTTAGTATTTCTGGAAGATTTTCTGTGTCTTCCTCTGCGGAGACAGAAGTAATGCATTCTGCTCAGCAGCAGGTTGGTGGGATTTCGGAGAAGAGAGACAGTCTCTGTTCGTGAGTGAATGCATTGGAGCACGGCACTTAGGAGATGATAGACGTTGCACCCATTTCTACTCCTTAGTCCTATGTCTCCACGTTCCATTCTGCCCCTCAAACCTGCTGCACAGGAACATTTGGAGACCACTTCTTCCTGGTACCCAGTGAATCAAAACAGAGGATATAAGTTCAGCCTCTGAAGACTGTCATCCATGTTTGGTGTGAGATGGAAAATATTCTTGAGGAAAAAAAGAGTTGGTGCTGGCCTGACACAGCACCCCGCACCCCCCCCCCCCCCCCCACCCTGCCATTCTCTCTTTACACAAGCCTTCCCTATATTCCGTTATTGGCTATATTATGGATCCAGATTCACTGTGAATACAGCAGGAGCCCCAGCCCACCCCTGCCATACTGCGCCCAGAGATGGCTCACAAAATCCTCTCGTCTCCCTGACTGCAACATTCCTGAACAGAACTTCCAGAAAAATGACAGCTGCTTACATTCCAATAACAAAATATGAGAAACAGGAGTTGTTTATTCATCCCCTCAAGCTTGCTTTTGCCTTCAAAAGCTCAGAGCTGATCTGATCTGGGCCCCACCTCCTCTTTCATGCCCAATTCCTTGCAGACATCAACTCTCTGATGTGTCAAAGTCCATCAACAATTCCGCCCCCACCACCAAACATTTCGGTGATCTACCTCCCCCAACGCTTTGGAGCAGAAAAGCCCCAGATGTCACTCCCACTGTGAGACAGAAAAACTCCCTGCACGTACGCTGTGACCTATTGATATGAACTAAAGTTATGATCCAAGGGAACAGTGACTGGCACTGATAGCGACACAGTATTTGACTGAGAATGGTGTCATGGAACCTGAAAAAAGTGAACTTAATGGGAATGTGTTTTAAACTCCCCACTGGTTTGAGTCATCTGTATCACAAAGGAAGATGATTGATGAGGATTGACATCAATCCTCTCAGTCCCAGGATTTCTCTGTAGGAGGTCCTCAGTGTACCTTCCTCAGTATAAACATCTTCAGCTGCTTCATCAAAGTCTTTTCCCCCATCAGAAGATCGGAAGTCAGGATGATCACTCAATATTCAGAACAATTTGTCATCTCTCAGTTCTTGAAGCAGCCTGTGTAATTGTGCAGCATGACCTGAAGAACATTTAACATTATGTTGTTGAGTGTCGGTAATATTCATGTAACAGTATTGCTATACACTGCTCATTTCACAGTAATACAAGAAGAGGGATTCATCCTGCACCTCGAACTGGTTTCACAGGAATAAGAAGAAACCATTCAGCCCATCAAAACTATTAGATAATAAGAGGTACAGCCCATTCACTCTCTCCTGCCTGTTACACAGGAAGACAAGGAGTCCAGTCAGCATATCGAGCTGTTAAACAAGTACCAGTGTCATCCAATCAGGCACTTGAGCCTGTTCTCTGGGACCAGGAATAGGACATTCAGATCCTCTAGACACATAAACAGAAACAAGAGGATGTCATTGATGCTCCAACATGACAAACCAATGAAGCAGACAATGCACAGATAGATTTCTCCTGTCATTCCTCCTTGCTCCATTGCCAATGGTACACACATGCTGCTTTAGTTTTGACTGCTGACAGTGAGGAAGGACGGTGGATGGTTTGTGCCAAGTCTCACGGAGGCATCTTCTGTCTCCCAGAAGACAGACTGGTGTCCTCACAGGTGGTCAGAAGCCGGTGGGAATGGCTAACTCTTTCAGACGCAAGGCATTATGGCTGCTGACAGATTTGTTAACAACATGGCATACAGTGCAGAGTCACACAACAACTGCAACATAATGTGGTGAGAATTCATTTAGAGCCTGGAGAACTCTCTCAGCTAACATGGCGCTTCAAAGAGATTCATAAACTATCCGGAAACACGTCTCACGGAAAAAAAATAAATCAGTTTGTCACACGATCATTTTGTTTTTGGACATAATAAATATTAGTCCATAACACTGAATTTTAAATGCAATCACCTCTTATTCTATTACAACAGATTAAACACTCATTTCCTTCACACTCTCCGCAAGGTACCATCATCCCAGGGATCATGCTCGAAACACACCTTTGCACTGTCTCTGTGATGAGGAGATCATTCCTTATTAAGGAAAGAAAATCTGTGCACAGTGCTGCAAATACTGCCTCAGCAATACTCTACAACTGCAGGAAAGTGTTTTTACTACCATACTCGAATAATTTTACAATGAAGGACAACATACCACCTACTGCCCTGATTCCTTGTTCCCCTGTATGTATTCTTTTAGTGACTCATAAACAATGACATCCAGGTGATTTTCGGCAATCGCACTCTCACCTTCTCATAAATAAAAAAAAATGAGAAGGTTGGTATTTGTTGCACATGTCCAGACAATTACTTTGCCTTGTAAATGGCTGTTCTCCAAACACTGATACACGTGATACACCTTGAGTAATGACCTGCAGTCCAGAGCAGGGCCCTACTCTCTGTATTCTCTCCAGTGTCCAAGTCTCAACCCATGTGGTATTTTTAACCCCCTCCTCCCACTCTGTACCCTTGGACCCGAGTTGTTTTTTTTCTCACTCACCTCTGAGTCACCATGTCAAAGGCCCTCTGAAAATTCAGATTCACCCACTGGTTCTCATTTGTTGATTTCACAACCAACATCCTCCACAAACACCGGCAGGTTTATCAAAAATGATTTCACTTTCCTGAATCAAGGCTGACTCCATCAAATCGTATCATTATTCTCGAGCAATCTAGTTATCACATTGTTTGCAATAAAAACAAGTACTTTCCTCACAATCAACATCAGTTATCTACTAATTAGGTTCTTTTTCACAAAGGATTCCGTGTAATCCAAGATGTTAGTTGGGAGACAGTTCCGGCTGTTGGAGCTGTTCCTTTTGTGATGTATATTCACAGATGAAGTTGATTTCCTCAATTTCTTGGAGAAGTAATTACTATATTATCAACTGTTGCATTGCATCGGAACTTGAAATAATGAGATTAAAACAAAAGTACGTGGAAATGGGAGGAATTGAGACAGCAGGTACCACATGGGAAGTGAGAAAGGATCGGTGAACCTGAACAGCTATCTGACCCGGTAGTCAAATTTCACTGCTGATTGCCTGTGCTGTTTTGATTCAAGTATCTTTGGACATTGGAGTTGAGTTAAAGAAAAATAGACAAAGTGAAATTCACAGCTGCCAGTGGAGAAACCTGTGGGACCTCACAGCAGGGGAAGAATCATAGAATCCCTACAGTGTGAAAGCAGGCCCTTCGGCCCAACAAGTCCACACCGACCCTTGGAGCATCCTACCCAGACTCATATCCCTAACCCACCTAATCTACTCATCCCTCATCACTATGGGCAATTGAGGATGGCCAATCCACCTAACCTATGCATCTTTGAAACCCACACAGGCATGGAGAGAATGTACAAACTCCACACAGACAGTCAGCCGCGGCTGGAATCGAACCAGGGTCCCCAGAGTTGTGATGTAACGGAGCGAACCACCGAGCCATCTCCAAAAATCTGACCGCCTACCATGGCAGGATTTGAACATGGTACCCCCAACATTATCTGGGTCACTGGATTAGTAATTGTGTGACAACACCATTATGTCAACACCTCCCAACTAATTGTTATTTTTGTCTAACCACACTCTGTAAATCTACAACAGTGAGTAGTGTGTTTTTCTTAATATACTTGAATGAGACCTGTCTCCAGATAAAACTTTAAAAATAAGTCCCATGTTAGCCGAGTCTAGTGTGTTTAGAAGAGTAAAACTGTGCTATTTTGGTGGTCAGTAGATTGTTAAGGAGAAATGATGGCTTTGAGAGGAGTGATGTGGTCTTCTTGTCCGATGTGGGAGGTTAAGGAGGATTTCAATGTTCCTGAAGAATATGCCTGCTGGAAGAGCTTTTGGTTATGAATCTTATCAGATCGCATGGATCGGTTAGAGCGGCAGCTAAAGGCAATGAGAAATTTACAGGAGGTAGGGGATGTGATGGATGGCTGTTTTGGAAGGTAGAAAAACTGCAGATACAGTCAGATCGATAGGTTCCTTCTCGGAAATGTAGGAGGGTTGGCAAGGTAGTGCAGGAGTCTCCTGTGGTCATCGTCATCTCAAACAAGTTTGCTGATTTGGAAAATGTCGGGTGTGCTGGACTCTTGTGGCAATGTAACACTTACAGCCATGTTTCTGGCAGCAAGGCTGGCTCTTCTGTAATGAGGATTACGTAAGGTTCCAAATAATTGATTGTGATAGGGAACTATCAATTCAGAGACAGAGAGAGATGTTTCTGCAGATGACGGCGAGACAACAGAATAGCGTGTTGCCTAAAGTTTACCAGGGTCCAAGATGCCTTGGAAGGGGACAGAATATTCTAAACTGTTATAAAGACCAAAAGAAAGTTGTTGTACACGTTAGAACTAACAACACAACAAATGAAAAGGGTGAGGTTCTGAGGACAGAACATATAAAATTAGACAAGAACATAGGAAGTATAAACAAAGACAAAAATGCTCGAGAAAACTATCCACAGAACCTTCTATGAATGTTCAATGATGGGAGCAAATCAAATCCATGTTTGCATGGCACATCCACTTAGTGTTGTAAATGCCTTCCTCTCCTCAGTTTCTTTTCCTGCCTGCTAAACCATTACAGATCTGCACAGCCCCAGCTACCTGAAATATTCGAAGCAATTGACAATGTAACTGCACAATTTTCTGCACCACAGTCACAATAATAGCAACACCATGTTGTTGGTGGAATTGATTGGAGATGCTGAGGATGAAATGTCCCAGCGGTATTTTTTCAGTACTATTAATCCAGAGACCCAGGTAATGACCCACACTCCAATTCAAATTCTGTCACGATCAATGGTGGAATTTGAATTCAACAAAATACCTGGAATGATGACAAATGAAGCCATCATTGATCATCAGGAAAAACCCACCTAGCTCACTGATGTCTGTTCGGGAAGGAAATCTGCCAATGTCACCTGGTCTTCCCTATATGTGACTCCAGACACACAGCAATTTGGTCAACACTCATCTGCCTTTTGAAATGACCAACCAATGAATAAATGAAGATGACTACACTCAGGGAAGACAGACTGAGGTGTCATAACTCAATTTAAACAGGGACTTGGAAACTTTGTCTCACAGGCATGATATCCAGGAATATGGGAAAAGGCTCAAAATAAATTAATTAACCTCACATTTTATTTCCATCCCAGCTGATTACCAACAAACCCTTTGTTTGTTTCTTTTTCATCTAGCTCTCGCTTTCTCCGTCTATTCAACCCATTCCTTCTCCCTGTAAAAACACATATCCCTGTCACCAGCATAAAACATGATATTTGCTAGCTGATTTCACTTCTGCTGTATGGTCAGTAGATTTGGAATTGGAACTCTGCATTTATTTTGACAGAACCTGCCAAATCTGCTCAGTTTCACCAGGACGTTTTTTTTTAGGTTCAGATCGCCAGCATCTTTCTTTTTTTTAATTCAACTGTCAATTTTGTTATTTCATGGGATATTAACAACACTGGCAAGGACAGCACATGTTCACTGCCATTAATTGCCCTTGACTGTACCATTCCACAAGGCTGCATATAGCCAAATACGTTGATTTTGGCCTGAATTCACACTTAATCCAGACCAAGTAATAACGTTAGATTTCTCGCCTGAAGGATATCAGTGCAATGAAACAAAATGCTCCTGGTTTTATGAATGCTGTTTGTGAAATTTGCTTTTGTTCCAACTGTGGTAGGAATTGAAACAGTATCTTCAGTGTTATGACCTGTGCCTCTGAATTACCTGTCAAGCGACTTAGTTCCTCTAACCTGGTGTCCCTATTGTGAAGTAAATTTTAAGAAAAGGACAACAGTGTGATCAAACTATTTGTAATTGGAAGACAGGCCATAAAAGAGCTGGAATTATAAAGTCTGACTCTTACCTTGGTAAGAATATTTTCCTTCTACTACCACTCGCTGCCTTCTGTTGGCCAGACAATTCTGTATCCAGAATATACTTTATGGAAGTAATAAATGGGCAGAGATAGAGAGACTTACCAGGAACACCAACAATAGCGAGAATAGGATAGTAACCAGCCTGAATAATAATCAGTACAGCTCTTATCCGAGATGGCAAAGTTGTCCAACGCCTGGTAAGATAAGTAAGACCCCAGGATAAACTCCTGTCCATTGTTGTAACATTCCAGTCTATTGTTCTCAGATTCTGATCCATTGTTGTAACATTCCAATCAATTGTTCTCAGATTCTGATCTCTCCTCCCCCTCTCTCTGCAGCTGATCATATCTGTTCGTACTGTAGCTGATGCTCCCACTTGTACAATGGGATAACGCACAGAATGGAGCCTCATTAATAGAAGAAGGAAAGCCTCTTGTGACACAGTTAGAACCCATAGAGGCTCTCATCAATCACAGTCACTGAACAAACAGTTTCAGTTAATCCCTTTCAATTCAGCACTTTCAGTTCACAATAACAACTGGGCTGGATTGGATGTAGACATGTTTGACTATTGGTCTTATATGAAATCACCAATTGCTCTAAGAGACTCTTTGGTGAAGGAAAACGATGGATGTTTTCTCGTTGTAGGTTAGATGACTCTGCTGTGTTCTCAATGTACCATGTTCTCACCACGTGTACCAATACCCAAATCTCCTAAAAAAATACAAGCAAAATGTTGCGACTGTGCTGATCAGACCCCCACAAACAAAAGATTGTCACTGATATAGTTCCCTGAACATGCAGAGTAAGTGTGGATTGTCTGGATGTTCCTCTCATTGCTGTGATAAATCAAATTTGTATCTTCAACTCACAATGTTCTTCATTGCAGTTTTTGTGCTTTAAAGCAGTAGCATTTACATTTCTTGATTTAGTTTAAAGCTAAACATGCCATGCAAGATGATGTTGCTCTTTAAAGTGCCTGAATTAATGAGTCAGGGATATGATGTGACATTGGCTTTGAGACAAGGTGGAATGAGGGGGCAGTGGTTGCGGAGTCTGGAGGGAAGTATAGTGATATCCCAATGACACCAGCATTCAATCAATACTTATTCTAACGGACAGAATGGAATGTGATGCTGAGCAAAGAAACAGATTATATTTGGGAGATAGAATGGCAGCCAACAATGTGAGCATAACATGATCAATTAAATGTGATGAAGGGGATTATATACCATGTATACACTGTTTAATCACAGGGTATGCAGATAGATAAGATTGTTCACATCTGCACAGGGTATTGAGAATTAAAATCAGACAAAGATTTCAAAATCTTAGGGGTGTAGGGAGATTAAAAGATCACATTGGTAGGGATGTTGCCCATTCCTAACAGGTTCAGAGATGGTATTCTGAGTGACCACCACCTTTGCTGTAATTATTCTGAGATATATATGAAAAGTTTTCAGACGCTGAGGGGACAAGCATTGTCAGTGAAGGGCACAGATTGTGCCATCATGAATAATCTATTACAGTTGTCTTATGAAGTGTTGCTGCCTCGAAAATATCTTTTCAATCAAAACTGATTTCCTGAAATTCATGCACTTAGGAGGATATTAGCAAAGCGTTTGTTTTTGGATTGTAAAGGAGAAACACATTCTGGTGTAATACAGGTATAGCCAACACAACAGCTCTAATGGAAACGGGAATGCACTATATTGGTCCAAAGGTAACTAATTTCATCAGCTGGACCCACTAAGAAAAGCAAAATGTCAAAAATGGAAATCTGAAATACAAACAGAAATTGGTGGAGAAACGCAGTCGATGAAGCAACATCTAGAGACAGATTTGGAACTAACATACCATTCATATTGGACTCACAAAGTTGATTTTGTTTCTCTCTGTACAGATGCAGCTAGACATGATAACTTGTATTTGATCATTTCTTTTCTTCCCCCCACCCCCGCCACCTTTTGGATGCAATTTGTGTGATCTGAACAAGAACAGTGAACAAGCCATTTGAGTTGAATCTCAAGTATTTGGTCATGGTCATTAAATGAGGCATTACAAAATTTCTGTATTAAAGAGCCCTAATATCGACGGTGCCTTGCATTGAGATAAATTCCCATGAACAGTTTGAACTGAGTGGCACTGATGTTGCACTATCAGCCCAATGAAAGTAACTGATTGAAAATGATGGGGAGCATTACCTCAATGACATGCCGTGCCCCTGATGTCACTGGAGTTACACTCATCTCAGTCTTACCTTTCTGAGGCTTTACACTAAGCTTTGAAAAAATAAATTGTCTTGGTATTTTTCATAGGACACATTCATCCATTGGTTCTGGCAAACACTAGCAAAGGCAGAATTTATTTGTTATCACCAACAGCTGTGCAGAAGGTGACATTAAATTGTCTTCCTGAGACTCTTCTAACCTAAGTGGTGCAGATGTAGGCACTGAGCTGTTTCAAGGAGGATTCCAGGAATTTGTTTTCATATTATAGTGAAATTACAGCAATTTGCTCCCGATCCAGGATGACATGTGACTTGAACGATAACTTGCAGAGATTGGGTTTCCCATTGCTCAGTTGAGGACATTACCAGGGCAGGATTCTCTTCATTTCCCATTGATCACATTTTTGTTCAGAGTCCTAGATGCCACAATGAGACAAGTACGTCTGGTGGCATGGGAAGTTACTCTGATCTCACTTCAAGTGACTTTGGAACATCAGCTGAAACAATAAAGACACAGAGAGTTTCTTTTTGAAGAATGTGCTCACTGTCCCCACAATATTCCAAAGAAATCTGAGGCATCGACTTCTGATTCTGTCTGAAGACATTTGTTCTATTCGTGGTGAGGACATTTGGATAAATGTCCTGTCAGAGGGTCAGAACGAAGGTTCACTCTGTACCATGGGGAACAGAACAATCCCATTTCCAGTGCATCAGACAGTGGTAAACACACACTATAGTTTGCACCTATTGGATATTTACCATTTCAACTTTGTCATTCAATGATAACCAATAGCAACATGGAAATCAGCAGTTTCTATCATCCTAGTTGGAGGAACAAAAGGGAAAGGTAGGGATGGTAAAGTGGGTGAAACTAGGGAAGTGGTGTGACATACGGTGGAGGTGGTAGAAGAGGATGGCCAGCGGAAGGGTATGTAGCAGTAGTAGGGGCATTTCAATGGAAGCAGCAGTGTCAGAAAGGAGGAGGAAGAGGAGTGAAATACCTCAGAAGGGTTCACCAGAACCAAAATGTTCACTCTGTTTTTTTTCTTCACAGATGCTACCAGAACTGCTGAGCTTTTCCAGCACCTTTTGTTTTTGTAACCAGTCATCTGCTTGGCCCCATGACACCTTACTGTGAGAAACAATCCCTGATATATTGTATGAATTGTTCTTCGAGGCAACCCTTGCCAAGTTGTTTAATCCAGTCAATAGGCATATACAAACCACCCATAATTACTATTGTGTCTTTCCCTCAAGCCCTCATTATTTCTGGGTTTATTCTATGCCTTATACTTTGGAAACTCTATGGGGTGGGGCTAAAAATTAGTTCTACCAAGACATTTCTTCCCTTACTTTCAGTTTCACCCAGATTGATTTATCATTCTGACCCCTCATGGCAATATCATTTCCTAATACAGCCTTGATGTCATCCTTCAGCAACAAAGCAACTCCACCTCCTGCTCCTTTTTGTCAATATTTTTGGAATACTGAGTACCCATGTGCATTTAACTTCACAACCTTGATCTTCTTTTCAACATGTTTCAGTAATACCCAACAGGGCATACCCATTTATATCTCTTTGTGCTGTCAGCTCATCAACTTATTCCAAATGCTGTGTGTATTCAGGTGCAATGTGTTTTATTTTAATTAGTTCTATTGATTACATTTTCCCTTTTAATACGTTCTTGCGCAAGGTGCTTTCTACACTCCATCCTTATTTATTAATTCCTGATAATACTGAGCCTCATCTCTATGGTTTATTCCAACTTCAAAGTGCTTCTGTATTGTCACTTCAGTAACTTGTTCTGACTTATTACCCACAAGAAGTTCAAAGCTTGCTCCTTCTTTAGTAGGGACATTTACATAGTCATATAGCATGGAAACAGTCCAACCAATTCATGCCAAACGGAATCCCAAACAAAATTCGTCCCATCTGCCTAACCCTGGCCCACATCCCTTCAAACCTTTCCTATTCGTGTACTTAGCCAAATATCTTTCAAATTTTGTAATTGTGCCCACATCCACCACTTCCTCAGTAAATCCGTCCAACATGCAAACCAGTCTCTTTGTGAGAAAAAAGCCCCTCATGTATTTTTAAAAGATCTCTCCTCTCACTTTAAAAAATGTTTCACTGTGTCTTGAAGTCCCCAATCCTAGAGAAAATACAATATCATTAACCCTATCTCAATCCTCATTATTTTATTAACTTCTAATAGATTCCTCTTAACCTCCTACACTCCAGTGAAGGAAGTCCCAGCCTATCCAGCCTGACTTTGTAACTCAAGCCTCCCAGACCCGGCAACATCCTTATAAGTCTCTTCTGAACCCTCACCAGCTTAAAAAGAAAACATTACTAACCCGGGCAACCAGAATTGTGGCTTTTTCTCACTAAGAGGCTGGTTTGCATGTTGGACGAATTTCCTGAGAATATCCTATTGATCTCTCATCAGTGTGAACACGTTGATGGGACATCAGTTCTCCAGAACATTTATAGCATTTCTCGCAGCCTGAACATTTAAGAGGTCTCTCATTAGAATGAACTTGCTGGTGTTTGACTAGGTCAGATGAATTAATGAAACACTTCATACATATGGAATACATGAATAGTCTCTCCCCAGCGTGAACACACTGGTGTATCGTGAGTTGATCGCTTGAACCAAGTCGCACAGTGACAGCACCTGAATGGTTTCTCACTAGTGTGAACACGTTGATGGGATATTAGTTCTCCAGAACATTTCTTCCAATTCCTAGAGTCTGGATATTTAAAAGGTCTCTCCCCAGTGTGAACTTGCCAGTGTGTCAGCAGATGGGATGAGTGAGTGAATCCTTTCGCACACTCAGAGCAGATGAAGTGCCTCTCTCTTATATGAACTTGGTGGTGTGTCAGCAGATTGGATGATCAAATGAATCCCTTTCCACAGTCAGGGCAGGTGAACGGTCTTTCTCCAGTGTGACTGCACTGATGACTTTCCAGGCAAGATGGATACTTGAATTCCTTCTCACAGCCCTCACATTTCCATGATTTCTCAGTGCGAGCACTGGTTTTGGCTTCCATGATCAAAGCCTGATGATATTCAAGACCTGATTAATTCAATGTTTCCATCAGAATCTGAAGTGACATTTGAGTTCATTGACTGCAAATGCTCCAACTGCCTGTAAAATGATTGACAGACAGAAAGAAGAAAATGTGACCCACAGAGAAAAAAGGCAGAATTTTAAAACTGGACTGAATAAATCTGATGATTTGTGCATTAGACAATGTGACCATGAAAGCTCTTGGATTGTTATAAAAATAGAACTGGTTCAGTATTAAACAACAGGGAAAGGAACCTGTTACCAAATCAGGGGCTACATAAAAGTGTTCTTTGTGGGAAAACAGAAATATGGAGAGCATTAAAGGAGATGGGCTTCATCAGCCAGTAATTCAAACAAAATTTTAACAGGATCTCCCAAACTCACCAGACAGAAACACAAGATCAAGTGATGAATTGGAAAACCATCACTTCCAGGACACTCAGTGGCAGATTCAGACTGGAAGAGATTATTGACTTGCTCAATATGTCAGAATACATTTTATTGAAAAGTAAACCCGCCAAAAAATAGGGAATGTGTCCATTCTGACAGTTGGAGTTTATTGTAGCCTATAGTTCAGTTATAATGCAATACTTTGGCCTTGGTTTGCTGCATTATATAACCTACTCTGCAAATAACACATCTTTCTTCAGTCTATCTTCAAGGTTTTTCAAGGTGAAAATAAATAATGAATCATTTGTACCTTACACATTTTAATTACTATCCTCACTGCTTATGATGAGGTCTGCTCCACATTGTGAATTGCAAATACAGATTGGGTTATTATTCTGCAGAAAATAAAAAAAAGATAATCCATTCAGTCTGCAAACTGGACCGTGAGTTTCATTTTAACTTCCCGGCCCAGATGAAATCCTCTGTTAAGAGCAAAGAACAATATAACACAGGAACAGGCCCTTTAGCACTCCAAGCCTATGCCTGCACATTTTGCCCCGCCATGCTAAAACTGTCTTGATTCACAGGATCCATATTCCTTTCTTCCTTTCCTGTTCACGTATTCAGCCAGATGCTTCCTAAAAGTTGCTATTGCGTCCGCTTCCATTGCCTCCTGTGACAACATATTTCAGGAACTCAGCAACCTTTGCATGAAAAACCGGCCTCGCTTCTCTCTTTTAAACGTTCCCCCGCAGCTTGAACTTGTGTCCCCTAGTAATTGACACCACTACCCTGGGGGGAAAAAAATGTCTCATACATGCTGCTCTATCCATGCCATTCACAATCTTATAAACTTCTCTCAGGCCACCCTCTCAACCTGCTGCGTCCCAGTACAAACAAACCAAGTCTTTCCAAACTTTCTTCAATGCTAATCTCCCCCATACCAGGCAACATCCTGTGAAACCTTTTCTATATCCACTCCAAAGCATCCACATCCACATGTGGTGACCAGAACTGATTGCAATATTCTAAGTGTGGCCTAACGAGAGTTCCACAAAGCAGCAGCATAACTTGCCTGTCCATACCGTCAATGCACCTTCCAATGAAGGCAGTTATGCCAAAGGCCTTTTATACTAAATTATCTACCTACACTGTCACTTTCAGCAGTCTGTGGACCTGCACATTCAGAACCTTCTGCATATCAATATTCCTAAGAATTTGGCCATTTAGTCTATAATTTCCACCTGTACTTGACCTTCCAAATTGCATCCCCTCATATCTGTCCAGATTAAGCTACATCTGTCAGCTTTCTGCCCATAACTCCAACTGACCGATACTCTGCTGTATCACCTGACAATCCTTCTCACTAGTTGCAACTCTGCCAATCTTTGTATTTTCCGCAAACTTACTGATTAGACCACCCCTTGGTTTCTTCCAAGTTATTTATGTCGACCACAAATAGCAGAGGTCCCAGCAATGATTCCTGTGGAACACCACTAGTCAAAACCCTCCATTCTGAAAAGTATCTTTCCACTGCTACACTCTGTCTTTGATGCTGAGCCAGTTCTGTATCCATCTCTCCAGCTCATGTGCCATCATCCTTTGTACCAGCTTTCCCTGATGGACGACTGCACCATTCTAATGAAGCTCACACGACCTGATGGCACAGCAGCTTTCTTTCAATTTGACACTTTTACCTTCCAGATTGAAGATGGAATTCTGCAGCCCCTGCACCAAATAGTTATAAGGATCTGGAAAACTTGACCTAAAAATATACTGGTACTGACGTGTGTTCAGACTGTTACTGACCATCGTCAATTCCTCACTCAGTGGAAATAGTTTATCTGTAACTCCGCTATCAGTCACTAATCATATTCCCAAAACTTTGATCAAAAATATTTCTTATTATTCAATTTCCAGGAATACCTCTCTCACAGTGAAGTGATGTATTTTAGCAGAAGGGATAGGAAGAGGCAATAAAACAACATGAAAGAGTGTGCAAAGTCTGAGGGATTCACATGCACGGATATTTGAAGGTGATAAAATAGAATAATTAGTAAGCAAAGAAAATTGGGTATTGATTGATTTTAAAAAGATACTGAACTAGCATTTGAGAGAAATATGCACATGTACAGGGATAAAACAAGGGAATAGGACTGACTAAGCCTGCTCTAGAGAGTTGGCATGGACTGAATGGCCTGCACTTTTTGACTTTTTTATATGGCCCTTCTCGTATTCTAAACCTACAGGTTAAGTTATCAATCATGGAAATCTGAGTTACATCCACTCCTCGGTTATTAGATTGTTCCTGAGAGTACGTCCAAGAACTGAAAATAGGTAATCAAGTGTAATCTAAACACAGTTAATGTATCTCAATACATTTTCTGATATCTTATATTTTTTCCCCCCACAGGCACACACATACATACCTGAATGCTACCACATTCAGATCCTGATCATATTCAGATCCTCATCAATCGCGTTACTCTTTCACAGTTTGGTTTGAGTTTCAAGTCTGCCAATTCCTCCTCTGACATTGAACTGTAAGATTGCAAAATCCATCAGGATCAGTCCAGGATAGAAATTCAGAACTGAAAAAATAAACAAACATTTCTCTTGGATTGAAGTGGCTGTTAGTAAATCCTGCCCGCGCTACCCTCGCCCCGTTCCCGCCAACTAAAGGACATGTGCGTGCTTTGCTTACAGTTGGCCCCGGATAAAGATGGTGGGCTCACACACGGCTCAGAGAACATTGCCCCCAATAAACATGGCAGCCACCCAGCCCGGCCCAGCAAACAAAGGAATTCAGCAATTCCAGGCCATTTGTGACAAAACCGGGATTGGTATTTTCCAATTCAGTGACAGTGGCTACTCTCAGACTTTATAAAGTCTGGATGTGAGTTTGCTCGCTGAGCTGGAAGGTTAATTTTCAGACATTTCATCACGATTCTAGGTAACATCATCAGTGAGCCTCCGACGAAGCGCTGGTGTTATGTCCCGCTTCCAGCTCAGCGAGCAAACTCACACCCAGAACCTCAACCTGAGCTACAAATCTTTATAAAGTCTCTTTGCCCACTTTGTGGAATACTCACTCACTCGATTTCTAATTTTCTACTTTCAATCCCTTATCGCGCACGTTGCTCGTCCGATTCCTTTGCCTCCGGTACTGCGCATGTTTGAAATTCAACGGTTTGGGCCCACACAGGTGAGCATGTACATTCCTGCCCAGAACGCTGGGAAAAGCGCTGACTTGAAGCAATGATATTTTATATAACAAAGATATGAAGGAATATGCTGGGACTAAAGATGATGGGCTTCAATGATACAAGTACAGAGTCCCTTAGCATATTTCTGTCCTGGCTCTAATTAACAGCACAACAAAGAGATGTGAACATACACTCAACCGGTAAGATGATCAAAATACATACCTTCGCGGTGTAGAATATTTGAATTTCGCTACAAGAAGAATACATTTATTGGTGATGAAATCATTTCAAATTGCAAAGCTGAATGGTGCCAGTTGGGAGAACTAAATAATCCGTTCTCACACTGAAGAATGAAGAGTCTTTCTCTGGTGTGACCGTGCTGATATGTCAGTCAAATAAGATGTTCAGGCAAGCATGAAATGTTACACATGAGAACAGATTCAGATGTCAATCACTTCTTGTAATGAGTTTCATAGTCTCAGGAGTCTTTTAAAAAATAAAAACAGACTCAGTCAACGAGAAATATTCAGCAACTGTTGACAGTGCAGTGCACTTTATATTACATGACTTCTCTGCATCAGTCCACACAAAGGGAAAATTAACTTTTTTTTTCTCAACCCAGAGATGTTGTCATCTAGACTTGACTGAATATTTCCAACATCTTCTTGTTTTATAGTCAGTCAAAGAAGTCATTTCTGAATTGTACGATCAATTCATTTGTGACTAGTATCTGTTTATTTGTGTCCACACACAAGTGGAAACATCTTCTGAGTTTAATTTGTCAATTCTTTGACATTCATTGGTGTTACTGTCACTAAATCCCCCACTGTTAACATGCAGGAGGGTCTCATTTACTAGAAACTCAACTAGACTTGGCACATACATACAGTGAATACAAGTGTAGGTCAAAACCGAGGAAATACGGCCGTCAGTAACTCACCTGCTGACTCCCCAAAGCCTGTCCATCTTCTATAAAAGTGTAATGGAATAGCTTCCCACTTGCCTGGACGGGTGCAACTCCATTAAGACTCAAGAAGCTTGAAACCATCCAGGACAATGCAAACCACATCACTGGCACTACACCCATAAACATCCATTCCCTCCACCACGACCTTCAGTTACATCAAAAGGTTTTGGGGAAGCAGATACATGGGAAAAACAATGACCACTATTTCCCCTGCTGATCGCTCATTATCCTGGCTTGGAAATATATCGCAATTCTTTGGAATTCCCTCCCTAACATCATAGTGGGGCGAATTATAAAACTAGGACCACTGCAGTTCAAGAAGCCAGCTCACCACCACTCCCTCAAGGACAATGAGGGATGGGCAAAAAAAATCTGGCCAGCTACCAACATTCACATCCCGCAAACGAATTAACAAATAAACATTGGTGGGCTGCTATCTAAGATGAAGGGGGTAATTTATTTTTATATTAATGCTGAATATATGGATGGTCAACAAGAGAGTCAAAGGTTATTATGATAGATAGCTTGTGGAGTTGAAGCTACACTCAGTTCAGACATGATTTTATTTAATGACCAAGCAGGTGAGAGTGGCTGAATGGCACATACCTGCTACTGATTCGGACATGTGTATGTACGGTCATATTGAAGTTATTCACAGGCATTCAGGTGTAATCTCAAACGTTAGGAATGTAAGTAAAAGCTGAGACATTTGACTGAATGAAATGAGACATCTGATATCTGCTTGGGAAGCTGTTCCTAAATGGGACCCTGTTAAGCAAGTGTGGTATCAGGAAGAGACCGTGAAAACAAGAGATGGAGATTAATTTATTTTGAAAGGGGGAGAAAAAAAGGAATGCACTTCCAGGCGCTCTCCAGGTGACGATGTTTCTCCACATCCCAGTCCTAAAATATTTCGCCCATATCCTTAAACTGTGGCCCCTTGTTCTGTAATTCCCCATCATTGGAACATCCTTCCTGCATCCAACTTGTCCAGTCCTGTTTGGAATTTGGAGATTTCAATGAGATCCCCCCCATTCTTTTATAGTCCTGTGAATACAATTTTAACTGACTCAATCTCTTTTCATACATTATTTCTACCATCCCAGGAATCAAGTTGGTAAACAAATGTTGAACTCTGTCAAAAGCAAGGACACTCTTCTTCAGATAAGCATGCCAAAATTGTCCACAACATAACAGGTGTGGACTTACTTAGGCCCTGTATTCAGATCCTCACTCTGTGAAAGCCAACAGATAATTTGTTTCCTTATTGCCTGCTGCACCTGTGCACTTTCTGTCAGCAACTGGTGCACAAGGATTCTCTGGTCTCGTTGCACACTCCCGTGTGCCATTCAAATAATAATCTGCCTTTTTTATTGCGGCAAAGTGGATAAGCTGACATTTACCGAAATATAATGTCATCAATATCCATTTTACCATTCACAAAGCTTCTCCAAATCATGCTGCAACATATATGTACCCTTCTCATGGCACACGCTTCCACCCAGCTTTGTGCCATCTAAAAAGTTTGAAAAAAATATATTTAGTTTCCTCATCTAAATCAGTGACATATATTGTGAATAGCTGGAATTCAAGAACATACCCCACTAGTTACTGTCTGTCATTGGGCAAAAGACACATTTATTCTGAATCTTCGTTGACTATTTGCCGACCAGTTTTGGATCCAACTCAATGCACTAACCCCAATCTCGCGCATTTCAAGTGTACACATTAACCTCTAATGTATGACTTCAAAAGCCTTCGTAAAACCAAATTAATGCATCTACTGGGTCGCCATGATCAACTCTACTCATGACATCCTGAAAGGCAGTCATCAGATTTGTCAAGAATTAATTCCCTTTTGTAAATCTATGGTGACTGTCTGCTTCTGTTATTGTGTTCTAAGTGCTGTGTTCCAAAATCCTTGATAATGGAATTGAGCATTTTCCGTATGATTTATCTCAAACTCCCTGGTCCATAATTATAGGGTTTTTCTTTTCCCTTTTAAATTGCTTGGTTACACTAACTACTCTATAGTCTGTAGGAAATGTCAAAGTGTCTAAGAAATTGTAGAAGGTAGTCAGCAATACATCAATCATTTTGAAGGCCACTTCTTTAAGTCAACTGGGGATGTATCAGCTTTTCTTTTAAAGATTAGATTCCCTACAGTGTGGAAACAGGCCCTTTGGCCCAACAAGTCCACACTGTCCCTTGGAGCATCCCACCACCCAGACCCATCCCCCTGTAACCCAGACACCCCTGAACACTCTGGGCAATTTAGCATGGCCGTTCCACCCAGCCTGCACATCTTTGGACAGTGGGAGGAAACTGGAGCACCTGGAGAAAATCCAAGCAGACACGGGGAGAATGTGCAAACTCCACACAGACAGTTACCTGAGGGTGGAATTGAACCTGGGTCCCTAGCGCTGTGAGGTTGCAGTGCTAACCACTTACCCACTGTGCCGCCCGTCTTTCAGTCCCATCAATTTCTCTAAAAACATTTCTCTACCTGTACAGATTTTCTTTAGCTCCTCCCATTCACTAAATTGTGTGTTTTCCATTTTTTTTCTGGTGCATTATTTGTATGTTCTTTTATAAAGACAGAAACAAAGTATGAATTTAGTTCATCAGTCATTACTTTGCTTGCCGTTATAAATTCCACCGTTTCTGACTGGAATAGGCTTACATTAGTTACCACCAATCCTTTACCCTTTATATACACATAGTAAGGTTTTACAGTCAGTTGTGATGTGCACGCAAGTTTACTCTCATACTCTACTTCACCTTTTTATTTGATCTCTTAGTCCTCCTTTGTTGACTTCTAAACTATTCCCAATCCTTAGATCTATTTTTTCTTGCCAATCTGTATGCATCTTTTTTTCTGCATCTAACGTTAATTCTAACTTGTTACGTAAGCCATGGTTTGACCATTATTTTCTTTGTACTCTTGCAGCACACAGCAATGACAGTCTTTGTCATTCACTGATTCACTATTTGAATGTTTGCTATTGTTGGAACACTGATTTGTGAGAAACATTTCTCCATCCATCATAGCCAAAGTATGCCTCATATAATCAGAACCTTAATCTTCAACCTGATGAAAAATACTGTTATTTTACAGTCATTCATCCACAAATGATCTCTCACAACGACATTGTCGATTATTCATTTCTCATTGCTAAAGTACCCCAGTCTAAATGTTCTCTTCACTTGTTGGTTCCACAAACTATTCATCGAGAAAACCATCCTGCACACGCTCTCCTGATTCCCCCTCCACAGTATTGTGGCTATTATTTATTCACCATATCTGTATGAAGATTAACATCTCTCACAACGATAGATATTGTTTTACCACATGGATCTCTGATTTCCTGCTGAAAGCCATCGCGACATCATCACTACAGTTTAATGCTCCATATCACACTCTTATTACCTTGTTTCTCAATTGTCTACACATAGATTCTATACTGCATGAGTTAGTATCTTTCGTCAGTAATATGTGTATATCCTATTTAAACTGTAATATGACTGCATCATGGTTCTGGAACTGGATTACAATTACTCTGAAGAAATTACACAGTTTCAGAGACATCAACAAGACAGACGAGCAAAAAAAAAATAGCCAGAGGGATCCAACACAGCCCAATTCTATGAACACCCCAAGGTACACAAACCAGGGGTCCCTCTCAGACCCATTGTCCCACTATCAGGCACACCAACATATAGACTTGCCAATGAACTACAACAAATTGAAATACTTTGTGGGCAATGCTACCCACTGCATTCACTCATCCCAGGATTACTCAATATCATTAAGGACACCAGGATAGAAGATGATAAAGTAGGCAGGCAACCCAGAAGACCAACAACCTCAATAAAGACACCAATATGAAACTACTAGATCTGTGCCTCACAATGCACTTCACCTTCAATGACAACATAGGAAAAAAGAAAACAATCAGGACTGATTGCAGAAGCAGGAATGCAAAGGTTAAGGACAGCACTCCCCAGTGGCTTAAATTAATTAGATGACTCCAGCTTATTGCCAAAACAACAAAACAAGCTGAAGGTTTCCTATCACACAGTTAATTGATACACGTTTCCGTTTTGGAACTGGCTGTACATCTTCAGCTACATGCAGACGTTTCTTTTTCTCTGTCTGTATATATCCCTAAGCTAAGAAAAGCACTTTACATCTTAATGGGGCCATGCACTCTTGACCAATCCATTATTTTACTAATTCCGGATTTCTGCCTTCAAATTCACAATTACTCGATACAACTTCATATCAGAATGAGTTGGTGAGCTTTCAGCTGTGATAAATGAAAGAAAAAAATACCACAGTCCCCACACTTCTACATTCTCTCAAGTGTGACTGCACTGGTTTCTTGATATTTAGGATGAATATGCACAGACTGTCGCACACAGAGATAAAACATGTGCTTCTCCACAGTACGAATGGTGTTTCTTCATTCAACGTTCAAAATCTTTTAACAATTTGGTTATGATAAAGACAGGGACTGACAGATCTGGATATGGTTTCATCTGCATCTTAAATTGCAAATCAACCTTTCAAACAGAAATAAAAAAGACAGTAGAAAACAGAAGAACTCACACGGGTTGCAGAATTGAGAGAAATTAATCTAGCCATTTGTGAAGTCAAGACTTGGGAAAAAAATTATAATGTAAACTGTATGATTACCATTAAGATCAGTCAGTATTTACGCAAAACTACAGAGGTGGGAGATTCAGAAGTCAACAAGCTTTCTCCCCAAACAATTTGATCCCTTTACTCCTCAGAACTGAGAACAAATGGAGAAACAAAATGCTGTAAATACTCAGCCATTCTGGCAGCATCTGAAATTGCCCTTTTCCACCCACTAATAACCTCGAACTTCAGCCTCAAGTTCTGTAGTTGCCTCCTTAAACGTCTGTAACTCTTCCTCCATTTCAAAATTGCCCTTCAAGCTGATACATTTCACAATGTTCTTGATCATCAGCTTTATGTCTCTTGGTGACAAATCTTGCGATATCATATGGCTGTAAAATTCCAGTGAGCATTTTGTTGTACTGAGATTGCTAAATAAATGTCAATTTTGTTGGGTAACTTATACACCTATCAGTGTTTGTTCATCATTACAGTGTGAGAATTCTCAGAAAGAATGCATAGAGATGCTCATGGTTCACGTGGTCCGCTCTTACCTGCTCAACAGACTCCTGGGGATTGACAACATTCCCTGGTCTCTTGCTCCTTAAACTTGTCTACAATCAAGAACGGAGTTTTATTTTAAAAAAGGAACTGGCGGAGCAAAATGCATATAGCAGTTTTTTTTTCATGATTTGTTACAACAACTGCATAAGAAACTTTGATAAGACATTGGCGTTTAAAATTCTAATCCTCACAGTCACCACCTACAGGTACATGAGATAATGGGAACTGCAGATGCTGGAGAATCCAAGACAATAAAATGTGAGGCTGGATGAACACAGCAGGCCCAGCAGCATCTCAGGAGCACAAAAGCTGACGTTTCAGGCCTGGACCCTTCATCAGAGAGGGGGATGGGGTGAGGTTTCTGGAATAAATAGGGAGAGAGGGGGAGGCAGACCGAAGATGGAGAGAAAAGAAGATAGGTGGAGAGGAGAGTATAGGTGGGGAGGTGGGGAGGGGATAGGTCAGTCCAGGGAAGACGGACAGGTCAAGGAGGTGGGATGAGGTTAGTAGGTAGGAGATGGAGGTGCGGCTTGGGGTGGGAGGAAGGGATGGTTGGGAGGAAGAACAGGTTAGGGAGGCAGAGACAGGTTGGACTGGTTTTGGGATGCAGTGGGTGGAGGGGAAGAGCTGGGCTGGTTGTGTGGTGCAGTGGGGGGAGGGGACGAACTGGGCTGATTTTGGGATGCGGTGGGGGAAGGGGAGATTTTGAAGCTGGTGAAGCCCACATTGATACCATTGGGCTGCAGAGTTCCCAAGCGGAATATGAGTTGCTGTTCCTGCAACCTTCGGGTGGCATCATTGTGGCACTGCAGGAGGCCCATGATGGACATGTCATCTGAAGAATGGGAGGGGGAGTGGAAATGGTTTGCGACTGGGAGGTGCAGTTGTTTATTGCGAACCGAGCGGAGGTGTTGGGGACCACTTTGCAGAACACCTCCGCTCGGTTCGCAATAAACAACTGCACCTCCCAGTCGCAAACCATTTCCACTCCCCCTCCCATTCTTTAGATGACATGTCCATCATGGGCCTCCTGCACTGCCACACTGATGCCACCCGAAGGTTGCAGGAACAGCAACTCATATTCCGCTTGGGAACCCTGAAGCCCAATGGTATCAATGTGGACTTCACCAGCTTCAAAATCTCCCCTTCCCCCACCGCATCCCAAAAACAGCCCAGTTCATCCCCTCCCCTCACTGCACCACACAACCAGCCCAGCTCTTCCCCGCCACCCACTGCATCCCAAAACCAGTCCAACCTGTCTCTGCCTCCCTAACCTGTTCTTCCTCTCACCCATCCTTTCCTCCCACCCCAAGCCGCACCTCCATCTCCTACCTACTAACCTCATCCCACCCCCTTGACCTGTCCGTCTTCTCTGGACTGACCTATCCCCTCCCTACCTCCCAACCTATACTCTCCTCTCCACCTGTGTTCTTTTCTCTCCATCTTCGGTCCGCCTCCCCCTCTCTCCCTATTTATTCCAGAACCCTCAACCCATCCCCCTCTCTGATGAAGGGTCCAGGTCCGAAACGTCAGCTTTTGTGCTCCTGAGATGCTGCTGGGCCTGCTGTGTTCATCTACAGGTACATGACGGGGATGCGGAGAGAAAAAAATGCTGACCAACACAGCTCCAGTAAAAGAGCCATGAGAGGAGGAGGAAGAGGAGCAGGGAAGATGCCTGCTTTTATATTGCCCAAAACCTGTTCATTGAACCACTCCAACTCCACCCAGCTGTCAGAGCCATCTATCAGCTGGCAACTTCCTGAAGCTTGACCCAGTCCTGTTCAGGACTGGGACAGACCAAGACAAGTCTCTCTCACCAGTTAGCTGGGGTGGGGGGGGAGGGCGGTGTTGGATGATCTCCTGCCCTGTTCTGCATCCCAAATTGTTCCTCCAAAACAATCCACATGGCCCTGTACACACAGATTGTAGATACCTGATGGACGTTGGTGTGCATACTTAGTCTGGGCATTTCTGGTGCAGAACAGCACTTTTCTGCTTTGTTCTCATTCTCTGAATCCACCTCATGTATTGTTCCCATTTCTCCATTCCCAGTGAAGTTATACATTATGCTGATGTTCCCAGCTCCCTGCTTATTCTGGTCACTCTTCTCCATTCCTGTGGTAATCATAGAAACTTCAAAAATAGCAGCAAGTACAGACCACTCATCCCTTCCTGCCTGTTCTGCTCATCAATATGATTATGGCCGATCGTCCAGGTTAGGAACCACATATCCTTTGATTCCTTTGGCCTCCAGAACTATATCTAACTCCTCCTGGAAAACAGTGAATGTATTCGACTCAGCCACTTCTTTTTGCAAAGAATTTCACATGCTCGCCATTCTCTGGGTTAAAAGAAAATCTTCTCAGCTCAGTCTAAATGGTTTTCATCTGGCCCTTTCCTTTATGTTTTTTTCACTGATTGTCTTTACTTGCATTCGGGATTGTTCACGGCCTCGTCACACTCCATCTGGACACTTCTTTATCTCTTTACTTCTCCACCATCATCCCCTCTGATTTTGCAACGTGAGCCCTTTTGTCAGTGAATATTTCCCACTCTTCACCCCCTCATTCCTTTTGTTCACTGTCGCTTCTGCCCCTTGCTCACCAACCTGAACATTCACCCAGTTTCTGTTCCCACAGACGTGACTGGATTCAGGGTCCACATATCCAGAACCACTAAGGAGAACTTTCGACCCATGAGTCTGTCCCAGTCAAAACACTAACAGACTAAATGTTCTAATCCCTTCTCTCGCACCTGGTCCATTGCCAATTCTTTGGCATTTCAAGGATACATCTGAATAATTCTTAAGTGTACTGAGGATTTCTGCACCTACCACATTTGCAGGCATTGAGTTCCAGATTCCCACTACATTTTGGGTGAGAAAAAGTCTCCCATTTTTGCAAAACTTTCATTCCTTTACTTTAGTTCATGCCCCCGGCCATTGATTACTCCAACAAGAGGAACTATTTGTGCTGCCTCTTCTGTCCACGTCCCTCACCATTTTTACACATCTCAATCATGTCCCCTCTCACCGTACTCTGCTACAAAGAAACTAACCCCAGACTTTGCGGGCTGTGTGGTTCCATGCTGATGGAGAGTGATTAGATTCTACCCTGCCAGACATTCTGGGGAGGAGGATCTGCCATTGCTACCTAATACTTTCTGCACACCCAAATTAATGCTGAGTTAGGCCATAGTCCTTCATTTGCTAGAGACCCCAAGCCTCCATCCTGTAAGTGGGAATGGGAGAAACAGCAAGAAAAATGGGAACCCAAAACACTTGCACAGAACTGAAATCCATCAACCTCATCAGTATAGGGCCAGAGGGCTAACAAAAAGCTCACCAATTTGAAACCCCAGGGTGAGTATCCGCATAGGCCTCACACCCAATTTCCCGCCCAGTTCAGAGCAAACTTCCACCTCACAGCTTCCAGGTCCTTAACACAGCCATGCCCACGAGTGGGAGAGTTCAAAGTGAATACCTCAATACGTCACTGTGAGATCTTCTTTCTCCAACCCAATCATGTGCCTTTTTTCCCATTGCCCCCTTCCCAGTGATTCCAACCTCCTGCAGATGTCCCTGTCTCCCAGGTTAATGGGGAAAAAATCTCCCCATTCCTCCGGTGATCTTGTTGGGGGGGCGTGGTGTCCATCAGACTGTGTCCTGATTTGCTGAGTGTCACTCCAATTCACTATTGGTCTTTCAAATTTAAACCACTGGCAGTGTTTTCTGGTTCTCTCATCCCAAAAAAATTGGCCTAAATCATTCAATTCACCTGTAATTTACAGACTCCTCAGACACTGTGAATAATTTTTGAGCTCTTTCTCGGTTGGTAGAAGATTCAGATGTAGTTGCAATGTAACCACCACACGATACCATCACAGTCCTTGGTACTGATAGGAAATCCTCAGTAAACATCAATGGAAACTGTGTGGAAGGTAGAAGATAGATGGAGAACAGATATCATGCAAAATAAAAAAAATAAAAATCCTGGAGGAACTGTGGATGCCGTAAATCAGGAACAAAAACAAAAGTTGCTGGAATAGTTCAGCAAGCCTGGCAGCATCTGTGAAGAAGAAAAAGAAATCAGAGCTAACATTTTAGGTCCACTGACCCTTCGCAAAAATCTAAAGAACTGCAAATGTCATAAATCAGTAAGAAAAGCAAGTTGCTGGAAAAAGCTGACCAAGTTTCGCAGCCTCTGTGTAGAAGAGTCAGAATTAATGTTTCGAGTCTGTTGATCAGACAAAGGGTCAGTATAGATGGACGATGCTTTTCAAAATGTGAAATATCCAAGTGGATTCATATTTTGCCTTGAGGCCATCTGCATGAAGAATACAGGTGTATAGGGATTGGACGCCCACAACCTCCACAGACGGCAACCCCAGAGGAGACAGCCACACTGAGCCCTGCCGCATCTTCACCATCCCCCCAGACCTCCCACTGACTGAGGACGAACGGTCAGTCCTAAGCAAGGGGCTCACCTTTGTCCCCCTACAACCACACATCAACCAATACCAGTCACGGTCGGATATAGAGCAGTTTTTTCCGCTGCCTTTGCCTCCACGCTTACTTCTTCAACCAGGAACCCAACCCTCTTGCCACTGGCCCCTTCACCCGCTTCCAACACAATTCCTCCTCCTGGACACCACCCCCAGGCCTCCTACCCTCCCTCAACCTCTTCATCTCCAACTGCCATCGAGACATTAACCACCTCAACCTCTCCACCCCTCTCACCCACTCTAACCTCTCCCCCGCAGAACGGGCAGCCCTCCGCTCCCTCCGCTCCAACCCCAACCTCACCATCAAACCCACAGACAAGGGTGGCGCAGTGGTAGTATGGCGCACTGACATCTACATCGCCGAGGCCAGACGCCAACTCTCCGACACCACCTCCTACCGCCCCCTTCATCATGACCCCACACCCGAGCACCAAACCATCATCTCCAACACCGTTCATGACCTCATCACCTCAGGGGACCTCCCACCCACAGCCTCCAACCTCATTGTTCCCCAACCCCGCACGGCCCGTTTCTATCTCCTTCCCAAAATCCACAAACCTGCCTGCCCTGGTCGAACCATTGTCTCAGCCTGTTCCTGCCCCACCGAACTCATCTCCACCTAACTGGACTCCATTTTCTCCCCTTTGGTCCAGGAACTCCCTACCTACGTCCGTGACACCACCCACGCCCTCCACCTCCTCCAGAACTTCCAATTCCCTTGCCCCCAAAACCTCATTTTTACCATGGACATCCACTCCCTCTACACCTGTATTCCTCATGCAGATGGCCTCAAGGCCCTCCGCTTCTTCCTGTCCCGGAGGCCCGACCTGTCCCCCTCCACTGACACCGTCATCCTCCAAGCCGAATCGTCCTCATCCTCAACAACTTCTCTTTCGATTCCTCCCACTTCCTACAGACAAAGGGGGTAGCCATGGGCGCCCGCATGGGCCCCAGCTCTGCCTGCCTGTTTGTAGGTTACATGGAACAGTCCCTCTTCCGCACCTACACAGGCCCCAAATCCCACCTCTTCCTCCATTACATTGATGACTGTCTCGGCGCCGCCTCTTGCTCCCCAGAGGAGCTTGAACAGTTCATCCACTTCACCAATACCTTCCACCCCAAACTCAAGTTCACCTGGGCCATCTCCAACACATCCCTCACCTTCCTGGACCTCTCAGCCTCCATCTCAGGCAATCAGCTAGTAACTGATGTCCATTTCAAGCCCAACGACTCCCACAGCTACCTAGAATACACCTCCTCCCACCCACCCTCCTGCAAAAATTCCATCCCCTATTCCCAATTCCTCCTCCTCCGCCGCATCTGGTCCCACGATGAGGCATTCCACTCTCGCACATCCCAGATGTCCAAGCTCTTCCAGGACCGCAACTTTCCCCCCACAGCGTTCGAGAACGCCCTTGACCGCGTCTCCTGCAATTCCCGCAACACATCCCTCACATCCCGCCCCCACCACAACCGCCCAAAGAGGATCCCCCTCATTCTCACACACCACACCACCAAACTCCGGATACAATGCATCATCCTCCGACACTTCCGCCATCTACAATCCAAACCCACCACCCAACACATTTTTCCATCCCCACCCTTGTCTGCCTTCCGGAGAGACCACTCTCTCCATGACTCCCTTGTCGCTCCACACTGCCCTCCAACCCCACCACACCTGGCACCTTCCCCTGCAACCACAGGAAGTGCTACACTTGCCCCCACACCTCCTCCCCCACCCCCATCCCAGGCCCCAAGATGACTTTCCATATTAAGCAGAGGTTCACCTGCACATCTCCTAATGTGGTACACTGTATCCATTGTACCCGGTGTGGCTTCCTCTACATTGGGGAAACTAAGCAGAGGCTTGGGGACCGCTTTGCAGAACATCTCCACTCGGTTCGCGACAAACAACTGCACCTCCCAGTCGCAAACCATTTCCACTCCCCCTCCCAATCTTTAGATGACATGTCCATCATGGGCCTCCTGCAGTGCCACAATGATGCCACCCAAAGGTTGCAGGAACAGCAACTCATATTCTGCTTGGGAACCCTGCAGCCCAATGGTATGAATGTGGACTTCACCAGCTTCAAAATCTCCCCTTCCCCCACCGCATCCCACAAACAGCCCAGTTCGTCCCCTCCCCCCACTGCATCCCAAAACCAGCCCAGCCTGTCTCTGCCTCTCTAACGTGTTCTTCCTCTCACCCATCCCTTCCTCCCACCTCAAGCCGCACCTCCATTTCCTACCTACTCACCTCGTCTCACCTCCTTGACCTGCCCGTCTTCCCTGGACTGACCTATCCCCTCCCTACCTCCCCACCTATACTCTCCTCTCCACCTATCTTCTTTTCTCTCCATCTTCGGTCCGCCTCCCCCTCTCTCCCTATTTATTCCAGAACCCTCTCCCCATCCCCCTCTCTGATGAAGGGTCTAGGCCCGAAACGTCAGCTTTTGTGCTCCTGAGATGCTGCTTGGCCTGCTGTGTTCATCCAGCTACACACTTTATTATCTTGGATTCTCCAGCATCTGCAGTTCCCATTATCCCCTCTAGTTTTGGACTCCCCTACCCTGGGGAGAATGATGTTGCCTATTCACCTTATCGATACTCCTCAGGCTTTAATTAACTTGTAAAAGGTCACCCCACAACCTCCTGTGCTTGAGTGAAATATCTCTGCTCGGGGTCCAACAGATTCGTCCCTGCTTCCTCAAAAGTCATCAGATACACTTGATCAAGCTTTTTAAGACCTCCAATATCACTATTCTGTTGTGTAGACTCTTTTCAAGATATTGCTGTTTATTTCCCTGAATTTACTGGTCTTTCCCACAGTGAGTACTGATATGAAATACTGTTTCGTATCTCACCCATCTCCTGTGGATGCCCATATCGGTGGCCTCTTTGATCTGTATGAATCCCTATTTTCTTCCCAGTTGCTGTTTTGCCCTGAATATCCTTATTGAATCTCTTTGGATTCTCCTTAACCTTATCGGCCAAAGTTATCTCATGCCCCATCTTTGCTCTCCAGATTTCCTTCATAAAGTTTATTCCTACACTCCCATAATCCTCAAGGGATTCATTTGATCCAGCAGTGTCCCATTTTTCTTGATCAGAGCCTCTTTCTCACGAGTCATTCAGCGTTTCCTACTTCTGTCAGCATCATCCATCACACTAAGAAGAACATGCCGGCTCTGACCTCTCACTTTTAAATGTTTCCAACTTGCCACATGCCCCTTTACCTGCAAATAACCTCCCCAATTTTTGAAAGTTCCTGTAAAATACCATCAAAATATTTCTGCCTATGTTTATAACTTTATTTTTTGGACTAGGCCAGTCTTTTTCCATGGCCGTTTTCAAACTAATAAAATTGTGGTCACGTTACCAAAGTGCTGCCCCAATGACACCTCAGTCCCTTGCCCGACCTTGTTTCCCATGTGGAGGTCAGGTTTTGCCCCTTGTTCAGTCAGGCTGTCTACGTATTGTTTGAGAGTTTTTTTTTAACACTTAAGCACTTTGATGGGACGAATTGTTAACACTATGACAGTACCGTTCTATGTTTGGAAAATTATAATCCCCTACCATTACACTCCTATTATTCACACAGATAACGGAGATCTCACAACATTTTTGCTCTTCTAAGTTTGGTTAGCACTGCAGCCTCGCGGCACCAGGGACACAGGTTCAATACCATCCTCAGGCGATTGTCTGTGTGGAGTTTACACATTCTCCCCGTATCTGCGTGGCTTTCCTCCAGGTGCTCCGGTTTCCTTCCACAGTCCAAAGATGTGCAGGCTCAGTGGAGCGGCCGTGCTGTGCTGCCTGAAGTAGTCAGGGGTGTTTGGGTTATAGGGAGATGGGTCTGGGTGGGATGCTGCAAGGGTCAGTGTGGACTTGTTGGGACAAAGGGTTCGTTTCCACAGTGTAGAGATTCTAGGATCTCCCAACATATTTGCTCCTAAATTTCTCACTGACTGTTGAGGGCCTGTCGTACCATTGTATCAAAGCCATCATCCATTCTGGTTTCTCAGTTCTGCTATCATCATTTCACTGGGTGAACCCCAGGAATATTCTCCATAAACACTGCCATCATGTTTTACCAAGTCAAAAATACCTCCCCCTCCTGCCCTGCCTCCCCTTTTATCCTTCCTGTAGCGTCTGTACCTGGAGCATTGAGCTGCTCATCCTTTCTTTCCCTCAGTGTTGTTTCTGTAATACCTTTGATATCCCAGGCTCATGTCCCCATCCATGCCCAGAGTTTATCTGCCTTACTTATCAGGCCAATTGCATTGAAATAAATACAGTTTAATTCATCAGTTGTACTTCATTTCTTGCCTGCCTTGCCTATTTAAATTGCTGTCTTGAACCTCTGTGTCAGCCTCTTTCCTGCCTCACTGCCGTTTGGGGTCCCACGCCCCTGCTAGGCTGGATAAATCTTTTCGGGTACCACTAACAATTCATCTTGCCCTGCCTCCAGTTCAGGTGTCTTCACCACACTGTCTGTCTGTGCTGACACCTTCAGTAATCTATGGACTTGTGTACCAAGGTCCCTTTGTTTTTCAGTATTCTGTCTGTACCTACTGTTCATTATGTATGTCCCTCAGTTGCCATACCTCCCACAGTGTATTACTTCACACTTTCTAGAAATAAATCCCATCTGGCATTACTCAGCTCAGTTTATCAGCTGATCAATATCAGACTCTAATCTGAGACCATCTACCTCTCTATGGACAGCAACCCCCACCAACTTTCATGTCATCTGCACATCTACTGATGCTACCTCCTGCTTTCACAACCAAGTCATTAATGCACAGTATAAACAGCAATGGACACTGCACAGATCCCTGTGGTCTGCTGAGGGTCAAAGGCTTTCAATCATAAAATTACTCTCCACCAGTTTTGGTTCTAGTTTGCCAACTTGCCTCGAATCTCATGGGTTCTTATCTTTGAACCAGCCTCCCATGTGGGAAAATGTCGAAGGCCTCACTGAGGTTGATTGTAAACCATATCATCTGCACTGCCCTCATCAATATTTTTAGACGCAATTTCAAACAACTCGACTGAATTCATCAGACAGGATCTCTCTTTGCTACATCCGTGTTGACTACCCCAATTAATTTCTTCCTTTGCAAGTATTGATTCATCCTTTCCCTCAGAATTTCTTCCAATAATTTTGCTCCTCCTGATGTCAGGCTATCTTTTCTGCAATTGCCTGACCAGTCTTTGCTCACTGTCTTGAACAAAGGAATCACATCAACTATCCCCCAGACATTCAGCACTACACCTGTGGCCACAAAGCTGTTAGATGTATCAGCCAGGCCTCCGCAATCTCCTTCCTTGCCTATTGGAGCAGCTTGGGATAAATTTCATTGGGTGCTGGTAATTTATCCACCAATATGCCTGCAAAAGCATTTAATTCCTGATCATTATTGATCTTCACATGTTGGAGACCCTCACCTTCCTGTGACACAATGATACCACCCGAAGAACGCAGGAACAGCACCTTGTATTTCACTTGGGACACCTGCAACCCAATGGTCTCAGTGTGGACTTTGCAAGCTTCAAAATCTCCCCACCCCTGATCTCATCCCAAAACCAGCCATGCTCGTCCCAGTCTCCTTGACTTGTTCATATTTTCTCCCACCTATCTGCTCCTTTATCCACCTTCTATTGTCGCCTACCCCCAACCTTTCTATTTGTTTCAGAGTCACCTTAGCCTCCCCCATTTCAGAAGAAAGGTCCAGACCCAAAACATCAGCTTTCCTGCTCCTCTGCTGCCTGGCCTGCTGAATACATCCATCTCTACACCTTGTTATCTAAGCTCTGGATTCTCATTGTATCACTTTACAATAGCCCCACTTTCTGAATATAGACTCAACAGCAAGTAGTTCATCCCCCAGTCTATATCTGCCAGCTGCTGTCTAGTTCTGGTGATAATGCCTACTCATACAGGTAATCTAATGATAAGTGGAATTCCTCAAATTTAGACACTTCGCTTCCATACTAAATTATCACTTTCCACAATGACATTGAAACGTAGAGTTATTAGATCTATCCCCAAATAAAAATGATGGCAGGAGGAAACTTGATTTGACTTTTCAGCTGTATTTTAGCGGGTTCCCACTGAAGCAGCAAACAAACAAATTTCAATCACATGGACCTAGAGGTGATGTGCTGGTATGTGTTGAGAATTGCTTAACAGACAGAAAAGCGCATGCTTATGAATTGTTGATTTGTGAGTTTGCATGCTGTACCTTGTGAGTTAGAGGAAGGATTCATGCCTGGGCTCCAGTTATTCTTAATCTCTGTCCATGAATGAGATTTACAGGCCAAACTTAATGTTTCCGTATATGTTGATGGCATAACCATAGATGGGGTTGTGAGCTGCACAGAGAATGCAAAGAGGATGAAAGGGGACATGAATAGTCTCTGAGTTTCTAATTGCCTGGAGAAGTTGGTGGTGGTTCTGAGCAATGTTAACTTTGCTTTGTCTGCATACATGTTGAGCTTTTCCAGCAACTTCTGTTCTTATTTGTGGTCTGCCTTGCTTGACCCACTGCAATCCTTTGGGTGCAGTGACAGCCATAGGGCTGTTAGGAAGGAGCGTGTCTTGGATGGGACCTTGGGAATGCTGCTGGTGTCATGTATCTGGTGTTGTTTTCCTTCCAGGTTGTTTGTGGTCTTGTGAAATGCTGCTGCTTATAATCCTTGTTGATTGTAGACACTGCTGTCGTGGTGTGTTACGAGTGAAGTGAGTAAATATCATTCCAAACATGAGGCTGCTTTGTGCTCAATAGTGTCAAGCTTATTGAATATTGTTGGAGCTGCATTCATCCAGGTAAGTGGAGAATATTTCTTGACATTGCTGACCTGTGCACTGTCGATGGGCAGCATACATTCTGTGGGAAGCTGTTTTTAAAAACTCATTTTCATTTCAAAATGCCACTTCTGTGTTTGGGAAGATTTATTTTATCCCTTGAATGATGAATGGCCAGTTCTGTATTTGTAACTGTCCTTTATTTTCTTGTGGATTGCAAGTGGCCAGGTCTCAGCATGTTCACTTGTGATTGCTTTCATTCTGTGAACTGTCAACAGTTGTTTATTTGTGGAATGATTTTTCAACAAAAGAATGGTTAGAGAGCAAACAGTCAGTTTCCTGAGTGGAACAAGTTGGGTTTTTTACATGTTCTGTGGACTGTGATTGTCCACTATTATGTGCAGACTACATATGGTCAGTCCTGTGTGGGGAGTTGTTTCCAACCTGTGAGCTGCTGTTTGTCAGTCCTGTGTCGCAAACTTCTTTTTTGTATGCACATGTAAAATAACTTCACCAAGGCCGCTGTCCCGTCACCAGCTCACCCTTTATTCACTCCTGCAAAGTACACTGCCTATGCCCTGTGTCATTCCCCTGAACTGAGGAAATGGAAAATCCACTGTTTTCCTTTTCCTTTCTTCTTTAATTAGCTTCTTTTCTTTTGTTTTTCTTCTTTGTCTGTTTTCACCTAACATTGCACTGCTGGGGAGTGGGCTTACTGCTACAAATTGTGTTTGGTAAATTGTGTCTCTAGTTTGGATTTAACTCCTGGATTTTGAACGGTTAGGTGGATCACTTGAGTTGGTTCTCAACCCGTGGTCTGAAAATGGTCAATACTGTGAGGGGAGCTTCTATTTGCCTTGTGATCTGTGAGCATGCAGTTTTGTGTGTGGAGATGATTAATGCTACAGATTGTGAATGGTCAGTTCTGTGTGGAGAGGTTGTTTTTATTCTATGGACTGTGGTCATTTCTGTCTGAAGGCTGCACTTGAAATTGTGGACTCAGGTCAGTTGCGTGTCCAGAGCTGGTTTTAATTTCTCTGTAGGGAACTGAGGTTATTCTTTGGCTTTTAAATGGTTAGGCATGTCTGCATGTGTGTGCATCTGTGTGTCTCTTTAGTTTCTGAAGGACTGAGTTCTCTGTGCCAATGCTGCCAGACCTACTTAGTTTCCCCCCGAAGTTCTGTTTGTTTCAGATCTTCAGATTTTGCAATCCTTTGTTTCATTTTAGAGCTTTCATTTCATCTGTTGGGGCATAGAACATATAACAGTACAGTACAGGAACAGGTCCTTCGTCCCACCATGTCTGCGATGACCATGATGCTATGCTAAACTAATGCCACCTGGCTGCACATGATCCCTATCCCTCTGTTCATGTATCTGTCTAAATGCCTCTTAAACATTGCTATCATCTCTGCTTCGACCACCTCCCTGGCAGTATGTTCCAGGTACTTACTAACCTCTGCATAAAAACTCACAGATGTGCTTTAAATGTTCCCCTCTCAATTTAAATTTATGACCCTTGCATTTGATATTTCCACCTGAGGGATGAGACTCCGATTATTCACTCTATCCGTGCCTCTCTGTTTTATATACTTCAACAGGTTCCCCCACCCCACCTCAGCCACTAACGCACGAGCAGAAACCGTCCAAGTCTCTCCACCCTGTTCTTATAGCTAATACACTCTCACCCATGTAACGTTCTGGTTAACCTCTTTTTCCCTCCTCTTTAAAGCCTCCCATCCTTCCTCTACTGCATACAGGTAATTCTGTGTGGACTGCTGGTTCATATGTTGTGAATTATAAATTGTCGATGATCTGTGGGGAGCTTTTATTTACCCTGTGGACTTCAAATGGCAGTTATTTCTGATCTAATTTTAATCAAATGAATTGTAAATATTCAATCTTGTGTGGAGAGCAGGTTTTTTATCCTGTGGAGTTTTGAGTAATAATATCACACACAACTGACATGAATGTGGAGATGATCTTTATTGTGATTATTCGTGTGTGGCCTTTGTGAGCTCTGTGAACTCTATGAATGTTCAGTTCTGCGTTTGTGTTGGCACCTCTTCCTCAAACAACAAAACCCTCCCTTATTACTGTGTCTTCATCCAGTCCTGACAGCATTCCTCTTGTCTGTAACTGCCCAGAAGCCCTAACATGCTCCAGTTCTGACATCTCCTCACAATATCGAACCTGTTTGATCACCTCCTGCCCTGTTGGTCTCTGGTACACCTCATACCCCTTTCTCACTTTCCATCTCTGAAGCCTGTTTTGGATCACACAACGTGCCCTGTAGTTGTAATGGTCACCATGTTCGGTAACACTCCATATCACTTCAACCACTCCCTTATGGGGCCAGCCGCAGCCTCATGATATTACCAGTGGGCTGTTAATTTGGAGACACAGATAATGTACTGGGGACCTGGGTTTGAATCCCACTGTAGCAGATCGTGGAGTTAGAATTCAATAAAATAATCAGTAATGTTGTTGATCATCTGTTTTTTTTTCTAAAAAAAAACTCCACTCATTCATGAATGCCCTTTAGGGAGTGGCATCTGACCAGGCCTGGCCGATATATGTCTCCAGACCCTCAACAAAATAACTGTCCCTTAACAATTGCCCAATACAATCAGCAATTGGCACTGAATGCTTGTGCATCCAGTGATGCCCAAGTCCCATGAATGAAGAAATAAAAGGGTATTTTCCCTCCACACCCTCCTGCAAACAGTGCAGCAATTCGTACTGGGTTTGTGACATTGTTCAGGCCCTTGCCACTCTCTGAAACACTCTCAACACCTTCAGCAGACCCTGTTCCTGTCATCTCATGGAACCCCAACAATGATACCTCGTCCTACTACATTCCTCCAGTGAGGAGACCCCTTGAAATCTGTTTAACACCTACTACTATACTTTGGTTGTCTGCTGTCATTTTCTGAAGCACGTGCTTTCTCTTCAGAATTGTTAGGTATTGTTTGGTTGTCTTCTAAGCCTTTCTTAATTGAATATTATACTTTATGCCCTGAGTGAGATACACATAGAAATTTCTTGCTGAGTGTGTCTGTTTCAATGGCGTATCCTTTATTTGAATATTTTACACTGTTCCTTCAAGCGTTTTTCACTGTTCATTTACAGCCATACATTTCAGTCTCTTTACCCTGTTTAACTTGGTCAGTTCCCCTCTCAAATGCTGTAATCGGCCTCATTTCTGTTTCTGATTGTTGTTTGTACTTTGTGTGATCACTTCAAAATTTCATAATCCCTTTGAATTCCACTTTTTCATAATTTCCCTTAGGATCTCTGGTTGTGACATGACTCATTCACTCAGTTTCATTCCACAACGGTCGATCTGAGATAGTTACGTCCCTAGCCTGTTGCACAACGTGTTATTCAAAGGAACACTGACAAAAACAATCTCTGAGCTCCGCTTCGAATGACACTATTTTATTGTATATACTTTGTCAAGTATAAAAAGGAACACTATAATGTACTTCTTTTACCAAAATTTCCTGTCACAAACTTGTTCACTCATGTACAGTTTTCGCGAAACTGTTGCTTCCTGCCCCTTTCTGCTTGTCTTCAGCCACATTGCTGTGCTGTTCCAATGCTTCACCTTTTTTGAGTTTGGATTGAGAAATCTCCTTTCACCTGAACTCTTTCCCAGCATCCTCTCTGTCAGTTTACAAGCCTGTCCATAAACCTACCGCCTTGATTGGCCAGGACACTGGTCCCAGCACAGTTCCAGTTATTATTTATTCACTCATGAGACGTTGGTGTCTCTGGCTGGTTCACATTTATTGCCTACCCCTGGTTGCCCTTGAACTGAATGACTTGCCATTCCATTTCAGAGGATAATTGTGAGTCAACCAAGTTGCTGTGGGTCCTACGTGATGTATCGGCCTGACCAGGTAACGATGACAGATTTTCTTAACGTACTTAACAAATTCTTCCCATCAAAGTGGTTAACACTACGGCAGTACTAGCCTACGTTTGGAAAATTGAAATCCCTGACGATGGATCCCTATTATTCTGAGATATCTAAGATCTCCCAACATATATGCTCCCCAATCACTCACCAACTTTGGGTGGGGGGGGGCGCGGTGGCTGTGGTACAATTGTACTCATTCTTATTTCTCAGTTCCACTAATATTGCTTCACTGGGCGAACCCCAGGAATATTATCTTTGAACACTGCTGTCATGTTTTCCCCATTCTAAAATATCTCTCCCCTCCTATCTTGCCTCTGGCTACTATCCTTCCTGTGGTGTCTGTGCCCTGGAACATTGATCTGCTCATCCTTTCTCTCCCTCAGCTGCGTTTCTGTAATACCTTTGATATCCCAGTCCCATGTCCCCATCCGTGCCCTGAATTTATCTGCCTTACCTGTCCGGCCCATTACATTGAAATAAATGCAGTTTAATTCATCAGTTTTGCCTGTACTACAATTTACTTTTTACCAGGACTTCCTGTCACACATCTTTTCACACGTGTGCAGCTTTAAGGAAACTCTTTCCCTTCCTGCTCCTTTGTGTTTGTCTTCAGCCACATCACCATGCTGTCCCAAAGCTTTGCCTTTTCCATGTCAATTTGGAAAACTTTCACTTGTATCCTGTCGTGCATCCTCTCTGTCAGTTTAAAGGCTTGTCCATAAACCTACTGATGTGATTGGCCGGGACACTGGCCCCAGCACGGCTCACATGATTATTTATTCACTCGTGGGATGTGGGTGACTCTGGCTGGCCAGTGTCTATTGCTTACCCAAGCTGCCTTTGAACCGAGGGCTTTGCTGGGCCATTTCGGTGGGAGGTACATGTCAGGTGTTTTACTCTTGGTCTGGAGTCACATGTTGATCAGACCACATGAGCATAGCACATTCGTTAAAGGATATTAGGTAATCAGATGAGTATTTATAACATTGTCATTGGCTTCTGGATTAATAGTCTAGTGATAGTCGGCCATCGCCTGTCCCACTTGGAGCTCGCCTATCCCTGAGTACTTATACCAGTGCAGCATGAATTAAAACTCCTTTTTCCTGACCACTGCGTGATCCTAACACCTTCCTGGTGATATCATCCAGTATCTCCTCAGGTGGCACCTGTCACTGTGTGGACTTACTTGTTGCCTCTGACCGCACCTTTTGCAGCTACAATGAGATCCTGAGCCAACAGAATTCTCCACTCCAGAGATGTGGCAGCAGAGGCCAGGGATGGAGACTAGGATTTTCCAGATCTCTGCGGAACTCACTGCCATTCTACGTGTGTCATTCTCACTGTATCAGTATACTTTCTCAGTCTATATCTCTGTCTTTGGCAGCCACTCAGGAAGTTCCTGACCTAGCAGAATCTGAACTCCAGTCTCGTACATCACTGCATGGAAGTCGATTGGTCAGCTCGAGACACAAAGGGCAGCAAGATCTGAAGCCTTCAATAAATCCTGCTGTGAGGTAAGATCACTCACAGTGAACAGATTACACCACTTAAAACCTCAACCCACAAGACATGATGGACATACAGTGCTGAAGTTGTAGCACAACACAGAAAGACCCAAGATTCAATCACCACCCTACTTTCAGCGCAGTTGTACTGAGCCTTCCTAGGACAGCATAGGAAGTTCATAGTTATCAACCTCGGCCTGTGCTGTCTCAGTGAGGATGAGTGCAGCAGAGGTGAAAGCAGGCCTCTCTCTTGAGAGGGTAGTATTGAAGCCTGGGATCTTTCAGTTCTGTGTTCCCACTCCAAAATTGTTTCTATTGTCATGTCCTAGTCATACAACAAGTTTACAGATCCTTTGTTCCAACTGATCTGCGTAATTGCATTGAATCCTTCTGGCTCTGACAACAGTTGATATCTCTGTAACCTCCTGTCCTCCCTAAAATCCCTAAGTATATTTAAAACCTACACAAATGATGACCACCGTCTCCATCTTCTCAAATTGCTCCAGTCTTGATAACATGCCCAATCTCTGTATTGTCCTCCTCCTGCAGTCACTACAACAATCCTTATAACTGTCATTAGATAACAAGATGCAGAGCTGGATGAACACAGCAGGCTAAGCAGCACCTGAGGAGCAGTAAATCTGACATTTTGGGCCTGGACCCTCCTTCTGCTTGGCCTGCTGTGTTCATCCAGCTCTGTACCTTGTTACCTCAGGTCCTCCAGCATCTGTAGTTCCTACTGTCTCTTTTATCTGTCATCTTGTCCAGTACCGACAGTCCACCCTGACTCTGTAACATCCCCCAGCCCCTATAACACATGATTATCACTGTCACCGTCTCCAATCCCTGTAATACTCCTCCTCCTGTATTGCATCACCTCATGTCCTCTGCAACCATCGACCATTCCTCCAGACCGCCCCATCTGCATAAAATTCCTCAATCCCTATAACCTTTCCTGCCTGTACACACCGCTCCAATCCCTGCACCCCTCCCTTTGTGCAGTGTTTTGAAGTTATTTTAACCCTTCCAACGTCTGCAATCTCATCCAGTCTCTACAATATCCTCTATCGCTGTGACGTTCTCCCATCACTGTGGTGTTCCCTAATCCTGCCTCCTCCAATCATTACTAGCCTTTTCTACGTCTGTATCCTCCTGAAGTCACCGAAATCATCCATTGATCTGTAACATCCTCTTGATTACTGTATCTATCTCCAGTTCCTAAGGCTATCTCTATTTCTAACCTCCTTCAGTTCCATGCCTGCGCATTCGCCCTCACTCTTAAAGTCACTCATGATCTGCGTAACCTTCACCAGCTGCAATAACCCTTTTCTGTGAAAAAAGTCTCCAGTCCCTTGAGCCATCGCTATCCCTGTAATCTCATCCAGACCCAAGAATTCTCCCTACCTTGCTAACTTTTCTCATGCCCCTAAATGCTCACTATCGATAGAACCGCCCCTAAGGTTTTGGAGTTAATTTGTAGCTCATGTTGTGGTTGGGAGACATCGTCAGTGCAGCCTCCGATGAAGCAACATTGTATTTCCCCATCAGGAATTCCCGTGTCTATCTCTACTTTGCTTGTCCCAAGATTTTGGTGTTGTCCGAGTCGAATTGTTGGTTCTCTTCGACCATTCCTCACCTAACCACCTTCAGTGATCTAAAATCTCCCCAACTCTGTAACATCATCCAGCCTCCACCATTTTCCCCCTCTCTGCAAGCTTCTCAAGTGCCCACGTTCCTCCCCAAGCTCACCTTCACGAGCACTCTCCCTATCCATGTAAATGCCTCTTGTCTCTACATCCTTCCCTTTCTGGGTAGCTTCCTCCAGGCTCTAGAGCCATCTTTATATGTGTACCTCATTCAGGTCTCTGTAATCTCTTTTTCTCTCTCTCTGTCCACGGTTCTCCATCTCATACTGTCCACCCCATGCCTTTAGTATTCTCCAAATGTCACAACTGTCCTTCAATGTGCTGCATTTTCTAATTTTTCCCCCCGAGTGCTTGTCTGCACACCACTCACCATCCTTGAATCCTTTTTCCGCCAATAACAGTCTCCACCAAAAAATAACAGTCCATAATTCTGCAGTCCTCGAATATTTGTCTATCTCTGCAACCTCTAGCCATCATTTTTAGCCCACTCACTGAAAGTCTCTCCACATTTGCAACAAGGGAGATGGAATGATAGCACAATGTGAAGTGAACAGATAACTTTGAGCATCACTCTGATATAGTTAAGAGATGAGACGTTGCGGGAAAGAAGGCCATTTCACCCACTGTGCTTGCTCCACCATTGAATGTGATCATTGCTGCTCCGATAATCCTCATATTTACTTTCATGCCTTTTCAAAATAACCCTGCTTCCCTCACTGATTAAAAACCTGACTCTCTGCAGTTCATCCAGCTTCAACAGCCCTCTCCAGTGAGGAATTAACAGATTGTCTACCCTCCATTTGGAGAAATTCCTCCTCATCTCCTTGAATGAGTGAGCCCTTCGTGTGATTTTTATGCCCTCCATTTCTAGATTCTCACGCAAGGGGAGCCAACTTCTTCGCACTGACCCTGTAAAAACCCTAAAGCGTCTTCAATGTATCAATAGGTTTACCTTTTATTCTAAATTCCAAAGAGTTCAAGTTCAATCTTTTCCATGTCTTCTCATGAAAACCCCTCCATAAAGAGGATCAATCTTCTGATTCTTCTCTGGACTGCCTCCAGGGAAAGAATATTTATTCCCTCTGGATAAAGGGAATACTGTTCACAGTATTCTTGGTGTTGGCCAAGTAGTGCATTCTAGAGCTTTTGAAAACTTCCCTATTTTCATTCTCTGAACCATTTGAATGTGGCTAATATCTATTGCAACAGCGTTCACTTGCCTTGATCCCCTTATTCATCAAGAACCTATCTATCTCTGTCTGCAATTCATTCAGTGTTTTCACCTCCACAGCCCTCTGCAGCAATGCACAGATTCACCACCCTCTGGCTGAAGAAATTCCTCCACACCTCAGCTCTAAAGGGTTGTGCCTTCACACAGAGGCTCTGCCGAGCCTCTCCTATCAATGGAAACATCTGCTCCACTTCCACTCTCTCCACACCCCTCCCGTATTCTGTAAGTTTGAACAAAATTCTGCCTCCTCCATCGAAACCTCATCAAATACAGACCCAGAGCCCTTAACTGTTCCTAATTTGATAACCACCTCATCCATAGAATCTTTCTTGTAAACCGCTTCTGTACTCCCTCCAAGACAAACACAATCTTCCTCAGATCTGTGTCTCAAAACTGCTCACAATGTTTCATAGGCAGTCTGACCTCGGCTTTTTAGGGCCTCAGCAGTACATTTCAGCTTTTGTATGCTAACCATCTTGAAATAAATGTTAAAATTTCTTTTGCCTTTTTAACACAAACTGAACCTCCATGTTAACCTGAAGAGCACATTGAACCAGAGTTCCAAGACCCCTGTGCTTCAGATTGTTCGCCATTTAGAAAATAGTCGGCAGGATTCCAACCTGCATCGGGGTAACCCCAAGAGATTTCAAATCCATCACCTTCATCACTTGGCCACAAATATGTGATTGCGCTAGTGTGGTGTCTTGCACTGGATTGTTCTTTTGGTGAATATCGCTGTTGTGAGGATGCAGATCAATATGTCAGCTGATTCCGGGATAAAAATCGCTCCTATTTCTGAAATGTTTCATGACCTGAAGCCTGCTGCCTCACATTTTCCTCTCTTTGTGAAAACAAAACAGGTTTGTTGTTTCTAAACATGGGCCTCTTGCATGCTCGGTGAATCGAAATGGAAATGTAACAACTGATGGCAAAACAATCTCACTGCCCGGTTAAAGGGATCCTGCAGTTTGCAAACTTTCTTAAAAATGCCGTAAGATATTGCAAGTGTGTTTGCCTCATTAGCACCTTGTGGGCACTTGTTTTATGAAAGCAGCAGAGCTGCAGATTCCAGTCAGTAGGATTCAAACTACATGTGAGTGCATTACCAACCCATCACTTAACCACTCAGCCACGGTTATGTCAGAGTTTACCGCTCACAGTCGCCTCTTGCAATGGATTTCATCTGCAAATATCGCTGTTTAGGGTTGGCGGATGAAAATCCCAGACAATTCTGTTGAGAAAATCCTGACCGTTCTTTTCTGTCACTTTTTCCTCTCTCTTTATTGGGAAAGAATCAGCTTTGTTGTTTCAAAACATGGCCATCTTGCATTCTCAGTGAACGTGGTAACCATTGAATGTGAGGAAATATTGCACTTCGCAATGTACTAGTGAAGCCCATGCAATGTTCAACATTTTGGTCATTCATTCTTTTAAATAGATTTTTTGAGAAATGGGTGGATTTTGGCTGGGATAATTTGTAGCCATGAACATTTAACAGAGAAGGCAAAAAGAAACTTAACTCAGAGACAATGAGAACTGCAGATACTGGAGTCAGAGACTGGATGGAGCTGGAGAAACACAGCAGGCCAGGTAGCTTTAGAGAAGCAGAAGCTGACCTCTTGGTTTAGGGGTCCTGCCGATTGTGCACACATCTATTATTGTGATGCAGTTGCTAAGCACATTTGGCTTTTAATCAGAAGGCTGAGTGTTTTGTGCAGTGCCAGGGACAAAGCTAGGGTTTCTTATTGTCCAGCCAGCATTCTCTGGCTGTTGCTGAGCAAATTTTCAATGCATGAAAATGTCTACCAAATCTTACCAGTTAAACTGCCAATGTTCCAACTCCCCCATGTTCACTGATATTGTAATGGTGCGCTCAATCTCTTCTGATTTTATCCCCTTCTCCTTTTAATTTCACCATCAGCACCTTCCTCAAAATAACCTTGTACCTAACCATACACACAGACAACTGATCTTTCTTTGCTGTACTTGTACCTGGCATCCACAAGTATATATCCTTGGTTTGTCCTATTTCTCATCAACATGCTGCCTTTGATGAAATCATCTCAAAGTGCCATTAGTTTTCACATGCCCGCTGACAACAGCCAGACCTAGCTCAACACCCTCCCTCTCCACCCCACCATTTCAGGAATACCCTCCATTTTAAACTTTACAAATCCATGACCTCATGTTGATTGCTGCTGAAAATTCCATTCCCCAATTTACAAGTCCTCTCCTATCCTGGCAACTGTCAAAAGCTGAAGAGTGACACATAGAAAGTGATTAAAATGGAGAAAAAGTTCCACAGTACTGTCTGACGTTGGAGAAACCTGTGTGTGGGAACTCATGATAGGAGAGCAGCTAAGTGGCTTTTTAAAATGTAACTTTTACTGTTTTCCTTTTGTAAATCTACAGTAGTGAGTAGAGTGTTTATTTTATTATATGTTGCTATTGAGATCTGCCTATTGATTAAATTTTAAAAATTTAAAATAAAAGTATAAACTATCCTGGAGCAGTGTTCTTAGAGCAGTTAAACTGTTATTTTCTGGGTCTGTAGATCGTTGAGATGCAAAGATGGCCTTTAATAGAGAGATGTGCTCTTCCTGTTGAATGTGGGAGATTATGGAGTATTTCCATGTTACTGCTGACTATGCCTACAGGGAGTGTGTTTGGTTGCAAATCCTGTAAGATCGTGTGGATTGGTTGGAGTGGCAGTTGGAGGCAACTAGGAATTTACGCTAGCTAGGGGATATGATGGATGTCAGTTGCAGAGAGGGAGATAAACTGAAGATGCAGCCAGGTAGTTGGTTGATCTCCAGGAAAGGGAGATGGAGTCAGGTCGTGCAGGAGTCTCCTGTGGCGATCTCCATCTCAAACAAGTTTGCTGTGTTGAAAAATGTAGTGAGCGGTCGACTCTCTGGAGAATGGAGGACTGGCAAACAGTTTCCTGGTACAGAGACTGTTTTTAATATGACACCAGTTCTAGGTCATTGGTTATGAGAGGGGACTCCCTAGGCAGAGGCACAGAAAGATGTTTCTGTAGCTGACAGCGAGACATTAGAATGATGTGTTGCCTCCCTGGAGCCAGAATCAAAGGTATCTCAGAGAGTGTGAAATAATCTGAAAGGTGAGAGAGATCAGCAGGAGGTCATTGTACACATCGGAAGTAATGACATAGGAAGAGAAACAAATGAAGCTATGAGGAGTCAATATAGGAAGTTAAGCAGGAATTTAAAAATTTTGTCCTCAAGGGTAGAAATAGCTAGATTAATCACAGTGCCACAAGCTGGTGAGGGTAGGAATGGGAGCCTAGAGCAGATGAATACATTGCTGAGGAGCTTGTGTAGAGGAGAAGAATCCACATGTTTGGATCACTGGAATGTCTTCTGGGGTAGGAGCCACCTGTACAAGAAGGACGGATTGGACCTGAATTGGAAGGGAACAAATATACTGGCAGGGAGTTTTGCTCAAGACGCTCGGGAAGATTTAAACTAGTGGGGTGGGGACAGGGGATGGTTTGTGAACCAGGGAGATAGTAAAGAAGGAGATCAGTCTGAGACTGGTTAGGTCGGGAAAAATTGTAAGTCAAATGGACAGTGCAGTCAGGAACCAAGTAGAGATCTTAATTTATTTCAATGCAAAATCCCCAGCAGGCAAGGCAGATTACCTTGGAGCATGGCTAAGAATGTGGGACTGGGATAGCATCGAGACGTGGCTCAGGAATGGACAGGACTGGCAGCTTCATGTTTCAGGAATAGATGGTATAGGAAAGATGAAAAGAAGATGGTTGGACAAGAGAGGATGGGGAGTTGCATTTTTGATGAAGGGTAACATTACAGCTATATTTAGGGAGGATATTCCAAAGAAGTCCAGGGAAGTTATTTGGCTGGAACTGAGAAATAAGAAAGGTTTGATCACCTTACTGCAAGTGGAAATCGATGAACAAATATGAAATAACATCTCAGCTATCTGTAAGAATGATAGGTGGTTATAGTAGGGTGTTTTAAATTTCTAAACATAGACTGGGACTACCATAGTGTTCCGATCTTAGATGCAGAGGAATTGGTTGAGCTGGTATGAGAAAATGTTCTAATTCAGTATGTGGATGTACCTTCTGGAGAAGATGAAAAACTTGACCTGCTCTTCAGAAATAAGGCAGGGCAGGTGACTGAGGCATGAGTAGAGGAGCATTTTGGTGCCAGTGACTATAATTCTATTAGTTATAAAGTAGTGATGGACAGGGATAGACCGGATCTAATAGTTAAAGTTCTGAATTGGAGGAAGAACAATTTTGGCAGTCTTAGGTAAGAACTTCCAAAAATTGATGAGGGGTGGTGGTGGGAGCAGGTTGGATGGGGGTGGGGTGCGGTACAGATATTCAAAGGTAAAGGGACGGCTGGAAAATGTGAAGCGTTCAAAACTGAGAGCTCAGACACAGTATGTTCCTGTTAGTGTGAAGGACAAGGCTAGTTGATACAGGAAATGCTGGATGATTAGAGAAATTCAGCTTCTGGTCAAACAGAAGAAAGCATATGTGAGGTATAGACAGCACAATTGAGTGATTTTCTTGAAGAATGTAAAGGCAGCAAGAGTGTACTTAAGAGGGAATTCAGGAGGGCAAAAAAGGGGACATGGGATAGCTTTGTCAAATAGGGTTGTGGAGAATCCAAAAGGTTTCCACAAATACATTAAGGATAAAAGAGTGACTGGGAAGAGAATAGGACCCCTTAAAGATGAGCAAGGCCACCTACGTGTGGAACTGTAGGAGGTAGGGGAGACGTTAAACAAGTATTTCAGATCATTGTTAACTGTGGAGAAGGATATGGAAGATAGAGAACACTTGGAGATAAATTATAGACCAGTGAGCCTGACATCAGTGGTGGGCAGGTTGTTGGAGGGGATTCTCAGGGACAGGGTTTATATGTATTTAGAAAAGCAAGGGACTAGGGATGTTCAGCATGATTTTGTGAATGGGAAATTGCTGATTGAGTTTTTTGAAGAAGCAACAAAGAGGAATGATGAGGGCAGAACAGTGGACATGGTCAACACGGACTTCAGTAAGACATTTGACAAGCTTCCTCATGGGAGATTGGTTAGCAAGGTTAGATCACACAGAATAAAGAGAGAACTAGCTATGTGTGATACAGAGTTGGCTCAAAGGTAGCAGACGAAGTGTGATTTGGAGGGTTGCTTTTCAGACTGGAGGCTGTGACCAGAAGGATGCCACAAGGTTCGGCGCTGGGTCCACTGCTTTTCATCATTTATATAATTGATCTGGATGTGAACATAAGATTTATTGTTAGTAAGTTTGCAGATGACACCAAAACTGGAGGCATAGTGGACAGTGAAGAAGGTTATCTCGGAGTGCAAGGAGATCTTGCCCAGATCAGCCAATGAGCCAAGGAGTGGCAACTGGAGTTTAACTTAAATAAATATGAGATGCTGCACTTTAGCAAATCAGGGTAGAACTTAGTTTTCGAATGGCCAGTCCTGGGGAGTGTTGCTGAACAAAGAAACCTTAGAGTGCAGGTTCATTTTTCCTGAAATTGGAGTCACAGTGGATAGGATAGTGAAGAAAGTGTTTGTTATGCTAGCTTTTATTGGTCAGTACATTGAGTATATGAGTTGGAAGGACATGTGGTGTCTGCACAGGATATTGTTTGTACCAACAAGCTGCCAGGGTTGGAGGCTTTGAGCTACAGGATGAAGCAGAATAGACTGGGGCTAATTTCCCTGGAGTGTCGGATGCTGAGGGCCGATCTTACAGAGGTTGACAAAATCACAAGGGCATTGATCGAGTAAATAGACAAGGTCTTTCCCCCAAGGTGGGGGAGTCCAAAATTAGCAAGCATAGGTTTAAGGTGAGAGGAGAAAGATTTAAAAGGGATCTAAGGAGTTACTGTTTCACACAGAGAGTGGTGCATGTATGGAATGAGCTGCCACAGGAGTGATGGAGGCTTGTACAGTTACAACATTTCAAAGCCATTTGGATGGGTACATGGATAGGAAGAGTTCAGAGGAATATAGGCAAAATGTGGGACAAGGTTTATTTAGGATATCTGGTCAGCACAGACCATTTCGACTGAAGTTGTTTTTGTCTGAGCTGTATATCTCTATCACTTTTTTTTTGTTAAAAATGTTGCTGCTGTATTTGACTGAAGATTGGTTTGTGATCATACCTCACACTGTCCCCCATACCAGATACAGCTCAGAATGCATTCTCTCTCACAGACACTTTGTCCCCATTTTTATATGTCCCCTTGATGTGGAGAACGGAGGGGTTAGTACAGTTCAAGCTATATCCTTCTATATGTTGACCCCTCCCTATCCGAGTAATGTGTGGAATCGAGTGCTGAATACATCTCATGCTGTGTCCTCCCATGGTCCCACCTCTCCCTATCCCTCTGACATGGTGAATGAGGGAGCAATACAGATTGTGGTATTTATGGAATCCTAGCCATGGACTGATTACAATGAAAGCACTCCCAAAGGTGAAGAACCTTGTGCAGCAGATCAAGGACTTAGGGGCAGAGAGCAGATGCTGTTCTCACATGTCACTGGGATTAAATTTGGCTTCAAATATTAGGAACAATATGCCAGCATAAACTGGCAGGGAAACTTGGGAAGCAAGAATCTTCGAATGCATTTAAACTCATTTGGAATATTTCTGATTTGGTGGAATGAGCAGAAAGGTGGCAGACGAGGTTCAATGCAGGGAACCTGCACTTTGGTAAGTGAGGTAATGCATTTTGGTAACAAGAATTCTGAAAGATAATTTAAAATAGGGTGTACAATTCTAACGATGGTGCAGGAGCAGAAGGACATGGGTGTTTCATTGAAGGTGGCAAAGCAGGTTAAGGTTGAGAAGTTAATGAAACACCCAGTGTTCTCAGCTTTATTTATAGGGGCATATACTGCAAGAGCAGGGAGGCGATGTTGAACAAGGCACATTTTGATTTCAGTTGAGAATTGTGCAGTTGTGGCCACAATATTATACGCAAGATAAAAATGCATTGGAACAAGTGTTGTTGATTTGCAAGAATGCTTTCAGGAATGAGGAACTTCAGTTCCAGTGAACAAATTGAACAAGTTGGAACAGGTCTGCTTAAAGAGAAGAAGGCTATGAGGAGATTGATGCAAGTTTTAAATGTCAAAAGCTGACAAAAGCAGGCTGACAGAGTCGATAAGGAGAAGCTATTCCCACTTGTCATGGGAAAAAAAGAATGAGAGGGCATAGATATGCAAAAGAATCAAGGGTGTTTTGGAAGAGAAAAAGCTTTGTCACACAGCGAGTGGTAGTGGTCTGGAATACATTACCTGGAAATGTGGTGGAGGCAGGTTCAACTGAAGCATTCTAAGAGGGTACGGGATCACTATTTGGATACATCTCCTGGGAAAATCCTCCTATGTCTGGGATCAATCTTGCTAAAATTCTCTGAGCTGCCATTCCTAAAATAAAGGGACTTAAACTGTTCACAGTATTCCAGGTGTGATCTGATTTGTAAGTAAAGGCCAACTGACTATTTGCCTTCCAGATTACCCGCTGAACCTGGATACTAGCTTTTGTCTTTCAAGCACAAGGCCCCACAAATCTCTCTGTGTGCTGCAGCTTTCTGCAGTATTTTTCCCATTTAAATAACATTCACCTATCCCAACTTACGTGCCAAAATACAAAAAGCTCGATTGTCCCACATTATATTCCACCCGCTGAGTTTGTGCCTGCTTGCTACTCCTATTTCTATCCCTCTGTAGTTTACTTGTCCATTCTCACTGCTTGCCCCATCAATTTGGTGTCATCTGCAAACTTAGTGACACTGCATTCTCTTCTGTCATCCAGATGATTAGTATATATTGTACGTATTTGTGGCCCCAGCAATGATCCCTCTGTGGGGATCCACAAGTTACAATTTTCCATTATGAAACTTCCCTCTTTATTTTTATTCTCTGCCTTCAATTCATTACCCAATCTTTGACCAATATCCTTGACCAATACATATCCCCAACAGTGTAGGTTCAAGGGTTCATCCTGTCTGAAGTAGTCTCATGTGCAATACCTTATCAAATGCCTTTTGGAAATCCAAACGTATTTTATTTATTGGTTTCTCCCTTATTTATCTTTCATGATTCCGCCTGAAAATATTTTCATAAATTTCCCAGCTATAATTTCCACTTCATGAAATCATGCTGACTCTTCTTGATTCTTTAATGTATTTCTAAACACTTGTTATTCCAACTTTAATAGACTCTATCATTTCCCAGTGATGCAACAAATTATGAAATTGGGTTGAAGTCGTGGGTCCGGGCACTCAGCAAGGCCTATAAAAGCTGCCAATTGTCATAGAAACTCAAATGGCACCAAAAATGCCCTTCCAGGAGGCAACCTGACACCCAGTCTGGTCATGGAGACTCTGTCGTCAATGGACTGGCGCGGATTGAGGGGTTGGGAAAGGAGAGAGCTTTGAAAGGAGGAGATGGTGGAATAGAGGGTTATTATCAGCCAACAGGTAAGCCATAACTTTACCAAAGCCTCCACTAACAGCTACTTCCACCACAATGAAGGACAAGGATTATGTGACCAACGCCACTTCGAAGCTCCTTCTAAGCCACGCAATGTCCCGACACCCAGTGCTGGATGGATAGAAATTTCCCCTAATTTAGTCTAGAACCTGAGAGAACATCCGTGCAGGAGAGATGTTAGGAACCACTTCTATACAAAACCAGTGGTAAAGGTTAGGAACTATGTTCCAAGAATTGCAGTTGATGCCCAGACACTCAATTGTTAGTTTTCAATCTGAAACAGATAAACTTTTGTTTTGCAAAAGCATTCAGTGACATGGACCAAAGGTAACTAATAGAGACGGCTTTTGTAACCTCGAGATTGAATGACCCTGAAACACTCCTGATCCTGCTTCCACTTTCAACCTCCCTGTAATCCTGAGCTCATCCAACACTCCACTGCCCATGTACTCACTTGCACTGAGTCTTGTTCTCCTCATCGTGATCTCACTGAGCTGAAGGGCTTGTCATTTGAGGGAAAAAAAGCAGCATTTTTTAAAAGAAATTCTGATCCTTGTTTGCTAATCCCTCCATGATCGTGATCATTCCTATCTCTAATCTCTGCTGACCACACAATTCCCCAAGATATCCGTTTAATTTGCCTTATGCTAGCCTCTTCGGTATGGTCAATTACTACCCCCACCAATAATGGACTTTGTCTCAGTATACTTTTTTTTAAAAAATCAAATTAACAAGTCATTAAAATAGAGATGCTGGTCCAGGCGATGTGCTGCAATTGCATTACATGGGCGGCAGTGGACCCCATTATGGTTCACAGTGACACCATTCACAGCAAGTGTTGGTTGCGTGAGGAACTCTAGCTCAGATTGATGAGCTGGAGACTGAGTCCTGAAAACTGCCACACATCAGAGATGGGGAGGAGTTACCTGGATGCTCCGTTTCAGGATGCAGCCAGACGCTTCAGGTTAATTCCCTCAAATACAGTCAGTTGTCAGGAACAAAACAAAGGTATGGCCATGCTTGAGATAACACGGTGTGGAGCTGGAGGAACAGATTTTCGGAAGAAGTGTCCTGACTCGAATTGTCGGCTTTTCTGTTCCTCTGATGCTACCTGGCCTGCTGTGTTCCTTCAGGTCCACACTGTGTTATCACTGACTCTAGCATCAGCAGTTCTTACTATCTGTGACCATGAGTGAGACAGGGAGAGGTAAACAAGGGGACTGCTGTTGGAGCCTCAGACCTTGAGCTTGTTAACAGGTTTGAGATTCTTCCCTGTGTGGATGAAAGTGGGAGCTGTAGAGAGGATGAGCAAACTGGCCACAGCACTGTGGTAGAGGGGGTCATTCAAGAGGTGGCTGGGTGAGGGGAAATACAAGAAGTGTGGTTGTAAGTGGGGATAGAATTGTCAGGCAAATAGACACACACTTCTCTTTTGGCAGAAACGGGAGTCGCAAAGGCTGTGTTGCCTACTTGGAGCCTGTGTTCAGGATATCTCATTTCGGCTGCAGGGGAACTTGGAGTGAGAGGTGAACAGTCGCTTTGGATAGAAAAGAGGAACACGATTCTGCTGAAGTAATATGAGCAGCTCAGGGCTATATTAAAGGGTACAACCAAAGAGGTAATAATCCCTGGATTAATACCTGATCCATAAGTAAAATAGGAACAAAAAGCGCATAGACCATTTTCTAAATGGGGAAAGGCTTCAGAAATCTGAAGCACAAAGGGATCTGTGACCACTAATTCAGGAATTCTCTTCAGGTTAACATGCAGGTTCGGTTGGTAGTTAGGATGTCAAATGTCATTTTAACATGTATTTCAAGTGGCCTAGACTACGGAGCAGAGATGTATTGCTGAGGCTGTATGAGCTCTGGGAAGACAGCGTTTGGAAAATTGTGAACAGTTTTGAACCCTGAATCTCAGGAAGGACATGCTGGCATTGGAGGGGGTCCAGTGTAGGTTTACAAGAATGATCCCGGAACGAAATATCAGTGTATATTGGAAGGACTTTAGAAGTATGAGGCAGTTATACGAAGAATAAAAAGGGAGGCAAAGGAGGAGGAGGAGGAGCTGCATTTTCATTTAAGGAAAACATGATTGTTGTAACTAGAGAAAATATTCCTTTAAAAAAAAACTATCCAGTGTATATATATGCATTGAAATTAGAAATGCGAACAAATGAATGACCACCTTGATGGGATTGTACTGTAGGTCCCCCAACAGACAGGGGGAAACAGAAGAACATATATTTCGAGAAAGCTCAGATATATGGAAGAATAAAAGGTTTGTTACAGTAGATTCTAGATCTGATGAGTGGAAGACAAAATGAGTTGATTTCTTTTCTCCATTTAGCAATGTTTAAAATTTTAACAATTTGAAACAGATTGTGTAAAAATGCATAACTGACCCGATTTGATTCTATGTGGCTTCGTGAAGGAGAATTTATGACTGACAAATTTATTACAGATTATGAGCTTCCAGAGGAAGTGGTGGATGTAGGTACAATTATAATGCTAAAAAGGCATAACAACATGAATAGGAAAGATTAGGAGAGTTATGGTCTAGGAGCAGGCAGGTGGGGCTGGTTTAGTTTGTGATTCTGGTCAGCATGGACTGGCTGGACCGAAAGGTCTGTTTCTGTATTGTACACAGTAGTAAGGGTGTGGACTGTTTGTATAGTGAAGAATTTGTTAAACATGTTTAGAAAACCATTTTGAACTGGAGTCCTGTCACCAGGGGTGTTCCACAGGGATCAGTTTTGGCTCCTCTTTTGTTTGTCATTTATAGAAATGATTTGGATGAAAATATAGAAGGAATGACTGTTAAGTTTATGGACAACACCGCAATCGGTAGCATTGTTGATTGTGAGAAGGTTTTCTATGATTACAAGGGGATCTTTATCAAATGGGTCAATGGTTTGATGGAGTTCAATCTGGGTAAATGCAAGGTATTGCATTTTGGTACAATAAATAAGGGTCAGGCTAACACGATAAATGGTAGGACCTTCGATCATGTTGGAGAATCCAGGGACCAAGGGGTGCATGTACATAATTCTTTGAAGTTGCATCACATGTAGACAGGATGGTTAAGAAGACATTTGGCACACTAGCTTTCATTGCTCAGTTCTTCGCATATCAGAGTTTGGATGTTACGCTGACAGCACAGTGCCTCGGTGGTTAGCACTGCCTCACAGTGCCAGGCACTGGGTTTGATTCCCGCCTCAAGCTGACTGGATGGAGTTTGCACATCTCCCCATATCTGAGTGGATTTCCTCTGGGTGTTCCGGTTTCCTCCCACAGTCCAAAGATGTGCAGGTGAGGTGAATTGCCCATGTTAAACTGCCCATAGTATTCAATGAGGTTTAAGTTAGGTGGGTTATAGGGGGATGGGTCGGGATGGGATGTTCTGAGGATTGGTGTGGACTTGCTGGGCTGAAGGACCTGTTTCCACACTGTAGGGATTCTATTCCAGATATTCTAAATGTTGAGGTTGGGCGCAACATTTGGAAGGATTCTGCTGGAATGATGTGTCCAATACCCGTCACTCAGTTGTGGAAGGATATTTTTTTTAAGCTGGAGAGGATTCAAAAGAGAAATGCCAGGGTGTTACTGGGTTTGGAAGTTTTGAGTATCAGGATAAGCACGGTTTCGGGAAGGGCAGGCCATTCTTGAAGAATCTTTTGGAGTTCTTTGAGGATGTAAACAGGAAGCTGAATATTGAGGATCCAGTGGATGTGGTATATTTAAGCATCGAGAATGCACTTTAAGAAGGTGCCACGTAAAATACTGATCCAGAAACTTAGATCTGATCGGGTTAAGGATAGTGTATTGACTTGGATAGATGAAAGGCTAACTGAGAGAAAACAGAATGTCAGGATAAATGGGATCTTCTCTGCACAGTGAACTGAAACTTGTTCTCGGACCTTAACAATTTTTTCAAATAATCTGTAAGCAGAGGCAGAATTAAATATGGTAAAGTTCATGGATGACATTAAAACAAGTGGCAATGTGGGCTATAATGAGGAGATAAAGAATTTACAGAAGAATATTGACAGGCTAGGACAATGGACCAGAATTAGGCAGATTCAGTTTAATGTGGATTAGTGCGAGGTGTTCTCTTCGGATTGAAAAATAAAGGGTAATTTATTATTTATGTAGTAGCACATTCAAAGTGCTTCAACAATGAAAGGCACAGGTGTCTTTGTGTATGAATCTCAAAGTAGGATTGCAGGTGCAGCATATATAAGATAGGCAAATTAATCCCTGCCATTTATTGCAAAAGAAATGTATTACAAAAGGAAAGAAGGGCTATTCAATTATGTAAAGCTTTGGTGAGACCACACCTGGAGGATTGTGTCCTGTTTTGGTCTCCTTCATTGAGGAAGGATGTGATGGCTGCTGGAATCTGTTCCGAAGAGGATTAGCAGTTTAATTTCAGGGACGAAAGCATTGTCATGTGAGCAGAGGTTGAATAGCTTGGGCTTGTCTTTGCTGGAGTACGAGGGAATGAGAGAGGATCTGATTGAGGTAAACGGAATGCTGAAGGGTATTGGTAAGGTGGACGTAAGCAATATGTCCTCTTGTGGGAATGCCTTGAATAAGTCGTCGTAGATATAGAATGAGAGGAGGTAGGTTAAAAACTGACATGAGGCAAAACTACTTCTCTCAGATGATTGTGGATTGTGGAACTTACTGCCACAGAGTACAGTGGAGGCAGAATCAATCAACAGATTCAAGAAAGAAAGAAACATGTTTCTCATGAAAACTGGGATAAGAGGCGATGTGGAGCAGACAAGAAAGTTGAGTTGAGATTGGATAAGATGAGCCATGACCATAATAAGTATCTTAGTGGACCCCAAGAGCTGAATTGCCTCCTCTTGCTCTTAGTTCCTATGTTCCTTTGTTGTCCCATCTGCAGTTCTTTGGATTTTAGTCCCCAGTGATGGTTAGGGCGGTGTGTGTAAAGGGGTTCAGTTGAGGGAGATGCAGGCTCACTTGGTGTGTGGTGAACAAGACAGTAATGTGGAGATAAGAGTGCAATCAGGTCTTGTTGACTGGCAGTGCAGATTTGTGAACCAGACGGCCTATTCCTGTTCCTAATTCCGGATGTTTTTTTTCATTATTTTCCTGGTGGAAACAAAATCAAAATGTCACAGTCTGACAGACAGTCCTAAATTAACATGTCAATTTCATAACAAAAGAACAAATGACCATTTACATCAAAAGCGAAGAGAGTTGACCATTCTTCTGAGATTTAAAGAATATCTTCTGCAACTGCAGACTGGGAAATGTGTGATCGGACAGCAAAACACATTAATATTGTTGCAAACTGACAGTTTGGACATGTGGTAAAAAATATTGTATTGTCAATTCCATAGGATTTTTGTTTGTTTATTCATTCAAAAGATGAGGGCATCACTGGAAAGGGCAGGATTTATTGGCCATCCCGAATTCACCAGAGGACAGTTAAGAGTCAACCACATTGCTGGGGGTCTGAAGTCACATGTCGGCGAGGCCAAGTAAGAGTGACAGTTTCCTCCCTGAAATGACATTAGTAAACCAGATGGATTTTTCTGACAATCAGCAATGGATTTGTGGTCATCATTAGACTCTTCATTCCAGATATTTGTTGAATTTGAATACAATCATCAGTTATTGTGGGATTCTAACACAGGTCTTCAGAACATTACCTGGGTTTTTGAATTAACAGGCCAGTGAAAATACCACTACACCACTGCCTCCTCTAAATGTTACCATAATATATATATTTGGCAAAATGTTCTGACTGTATTATGGAAGAATATAAACATTGAAAAGGTTAGAAAGGGAAAATATGAAGAAGACACAAATCAATAAAGGGGTCTAGATGTGTCAAGTGAAGAGAAAATTATTGGTGTATGCAGCATAGTAGGGAAAATGTGTCTGTGTTCAAACACTTTGAAGATTTGAATGGAAAAGCATATATTATTTCAATGGAGAGATCGCAAAACTGATGTGTAGGGGAAGCAAGAACATGTGTTAGAAAAAAATACACGTACACCAATTTTGTAGGGGGATGATGTAAATGTTAAAACATCCTGAAACCAAATGCATTCAGAAATAGGGCAGATTTTCAACAGTTTTACAGGATAATGGTGACACTGTTTTGAGACAGCTGTGGGCATAATGACATGAGAAGCCAACCAGAGACGCTTCACTGAACTGATTCCCGTGAGAAGTGTTTATCTGAGAAGGAAATCTTGACCAGGCTGGCCCTGGATCTATTGGGCTTTTAGCGAAAGACACCTGATCTTGTTTAACCCCATAATATTTCACCCAGTGTTTCAAGTTGACCGTTGAAACATGATTTCACTTTGTTGAAGAGATTACCACTCATGGATGGGCTGTAAAACTGAAGAACTTCCCAGTTTTTTAAAAGATGGTGAATTTTTTAACCCTCTCAAAGGATTGTGTGTTTGTGGAACTCTTTCCATAGAGAGATGGTGGATAAGTCATTGAATATTCTTAAGGCAGAGACAGACAGATCCTTGACTAAGAATTCTGCACAAACTTTATAAAGGGTGGAGAGGAATGTTTATTTGAGCCCACAATCAGATTTCAAGATCTCATCACCTGGTGGAATTGGTTTGAGTTGTCCAATCAATTACTCCTGATCCTAGTTACTACATTTATATTGTCTTTTGATACAGGAAAACAACAAGAGAATTCACATGGCCATGAAGGCTCTCCCTCTCAGAATGATGGGCACAGCTTCCAGATGTGATTTTTAAACAGTACTAGGAAAATACTTGAAAGACCAGAGATGTGGGACAAAGTGAAAATACCATTAAAACTGCTCTATAAATCAGATTGGGCTGAATAGATGTCTTTAATAGAGCAGTGCCTTTCATTTGTTCCTGTGAAATGAATTTTGTTAGCAAGACCAACATGTATTGCCTGTATTTAATTTCCATTCAGAATATGGTTTTGAACCACCTGGTGCTGGGCCATGAACAGATATGTTTCAAGGAGAGGTACAGGAAATCTGAACAAGTTACGATGAATGGACAACGATACAGATCCAAGTCAGGATGCTGTGTGGCCTTGGAGCTTGTAATGCTCACCACAGGATGCTCACAAGCTTTGGAAATTGTGATGTTGTATTTTAAGTTTTCAAAATTAAGGTCATAGAGTCATTCAGCATACAAACAGGCCCCCTGGCTCAACATGGCTATTCCAGACAAAAGCCACCAAACTGCACTAATCTCACTTACCTTGAGGTTGATAGCCCACTATGCCCTGCCATTTTTGAGTGCTCCGCAGCTGCTTCTGAACTGCTGTGTTATATTTTATTATCCATTATCTGAGCTATGAGTTGGCCTTCTCTTTCAAATTGTGCATGAACTGAGTTTTGCAAATTACCCCACAACTTCGAAGGCATCAATTAGCTCAATGGATCAATAATATTCAATAATTTATTAGAAAATCAGACTTACTTTTTAATTCATTTGGTATTTTAGTGTCGTTTGACCAGCATTAATTGCCTTCGAAAAGTTCCAGCCGAAAGGTCCACCAAATTTGGAAATGTAATGGACTCTGAAGAAGTTTACTTCAGCGTACAATGGTATCTTGATCAGATGGGCCAATGGGCCGAGGAGTGGCACGTAGTGTTTAATTTTAATAAATGTGAGGTTCTCGGGGCAGCATGGTGGCTCACTGTTTAGCACTGCTGCCTCACAGCGCCAGGGACTCATGATCAATTCCACCCATGGGCGACTGGCTGCATGGAGTTTGCACATTCTCTACCCTTTTGTGTGGGCTTCCTCCGGGTCCTCTGGTTTCCTCCCACAGTCCACAGAAGTACAAAGGAGGCGGATTGGACATGCCAGAGTGGCCAGGATGTTTAGGTTAGGTGGGTTAGAAGTGGGAAATGCAGGGGAATGGTTCTTGGTGGGATGCTTTGCAAAGTGATGGTGCGGACTTGTTGGGCCATGTAGCCTGTTTCTACACTGTAGGTTTTCTCTGATCTGCTCTTTTATATGGCTGGACCAGTTGAATTTCTGATGAATAGTTACACACAGGATACTTATCATTGGAAGTTGTTTATCTCACTGGATATCAAAGGCAGGCTTTTGCATTACCTCCTGTAGGATGTAATTCCTGCCCAGCAGCTTTGAACAACTATTCTTGTTATCCATTCATCAGCGAAACCTGAATGGTGTCCACATATTTTGGAACAAGGACAGAGACTGCTGCAGGAACTGAGGATTGTGAAACGGTGCTGAGGAATCAGTTGTGTGGCTGGTGTTTTCCTCCCCCTTCAATATGGTCTGTTAGTTTGTGAGCATTCACAATCCTGGCCTAAACAGAAACATTCTCTTTGGAACCAGATCATGGGAACTGTCAACAAGTTCATTAGCACTGGACGGAATTGAGAGTTAACAATTGGCAGGAAAACAAGTACATTCTCAAAGTGTCTATGTGGGAAGAAGGAGCTGATTCTTTTTAGAGAAGTGACACCTTTACAGCTAAAAGTGTTTATTATAATGAAGGAAAAGCTGTATCCATGTTATTTGTTTTGGTAAAATGATAGTGGCAAACAGCTGGAATAAGCGACTGCTGGACATGCACATGGATGGCAGTGAATTGAGGGGAATGTAGGTTAGGTTATTTTATTTTTGGATTAGGATTATTCCACGGCACAACATCATGGGCCGAAGGGCCTGTACTGTGCTGTACTTTTCTATGTTCTATGTTCACAGATATAAAGGGATGTCCTAGGTTGAGTAAGTGCTGACACTCCACAAGATGATTCTGATTTGTAAAATATCTATTTACTGAGCATAGTTAATGGAACAGAAAAAAAACAAGTGCCATTGGCTGGTACTTCGGAATATATCAGACATTTCATGGCTGCTGTCACATATAATCATGCAATCGAGAAAAGGCCCCTCACATTTGCACCACCAGGTGGTGATCCAAGTGCTTTTAACGTTTGTGATATTACCTGCCTTAGCCACCCTTCTAAGCAGTGCATTCCAGACGTACCATTTTCTGGATTCAACACAAATTGCACAAAACTTTTCTCAAACTCTTACTTTTCGCTTTAAGAGTGTGTCTCCTTGTTCTTGACCTTTCGTGGAAGGTGAACAGCTGCTGTCTGTTCACCCTGTCCATACCTCTCATGCTCTTACACACCTTGAACAGGCTTTCCCCTCAACTTTCTCTGTTCCAAAGATAAATGTGAACAAATCTAGCCTCTATTCGCCGTTTGAGGCTCTTTCTCTCGTCTTGTTACTTCTGAAGAGCATCAACGCACATTTATCAGTGTTACATTTCATCCGGCACCGATCTGGCCATCTGAACAAGCTGTTTGTCTTGTCCTGCAGCCTAACACTTTCCTCCTCATTGTGAACCACTTGGCTGATCTTTGTGACATCCACAAAATTATCTTTCATATCCTCTCCCTGCACCACCACCTCCCCACCATCGCCTACATTATCATTGTCATCATTTATGAATATCACAAACAAACCTTGATTTTCTTCCTGTTTATCAGATGTTATTTGCAGAGGAAGAATTGAAATTTCCAGACTTCTCATTTTGATGAATTTACAGTGCAATGCAGTCGAGATCTTTTATGAGGGAATCAAATTGTATTCTTGACATGGAGCTGAATTCTCCTTTTCCATTCTGCGCCTCTGAATGTTCTATTCACAAAGCTTTAACATCATTATTTATGGGCTAAACATTTGCTTTTTTTTACATGGGACTGGCACATGTTCTTCATAACGTTCCCTACAATAGGCAGAGCTGAAATAACTTTTCATCTGCAGGATGGACACAGCTCCATTCATTACATTTGTTTGACAGAGATAGAGTGATGAGGATAAAAACACAATTAAGTTCTACATTATGGATTCTGTAGGAGATCAAACCATATTCTCTTGTCTGCCTTGAAAAACATGTTAAGACAATGTACTAGGGGAGAAAATCATTCCATCTGCCCTTGATGGAAATGCAGAAATGCTGAGTGAGTGTAAAATCTAAATAACAAGCAGATGTTAGAAAAGAAACATCAGAAATATTTTCTTAATTATCATTGGAAATCATATACTGATTTTCTTGAACAGTAATAATTATCAGCCATCAATCTCTCTTCTCCAAATACATGCTTTTCCCTGCCACTCCTACTTCATCTGCTATTCCTCCTCCTCCTTCTTCCTCACACTTCTGCTTCCCTTGCACTGACCCTTCTGCTGCTACATACCCTTCCACTGATCATCTCCTTTCACAGCCCTCGTCTACTATCCCCACTGTCTATCCCACAACTTCCCCGGTTTTTCCCACTCCCCCATCCCTCCATTTCCCGTTTTGTCCTCCAACTAGACTGGTGGAAGCTGCTGATTTCTATGTTGCATCAGTGAATGATGAGGTTGAAATGATCAACGTCAAATAGGAGCAGACAATAGTGTTTGTTTTCTGCTGCCTGATGCACTAGAAATGGGATCGTTTTGTTCCCATGGTACAGATAAAGCTTTGTTCTGCCCCTCCCTCTGACCGGGCACTTAACCAAATAGCCTCATCATCAATAGGACAATTGCGTCCTGACAGAACTGGAAATCCATGCCTCGAATTTCTTTGCCATATTGTGAGGACACTGGGCACATTGTTCAAACAGTGTTCTGTACTTACACTCTTTATTGCTTCAGCTGATGTTCCAAAGCCAATTGAAGTGAGGTCAGAGTAACTTCCCATGCCACCAGTCGTACTTGACTCATTGCAATATCAAAGACCCTGAACAACAATGTGATCAATGCAAATGGAAGAGAATCCTGCACCAGTAATATCCTCAGCTGAACAATGGGAAATCCACTCTCTGCAAGTTGTCATTCAAGTCACATGTCACCCTGGATAGGGAATAAATTGCTGTTCCTTTACTATAATGAACTTAAAAAAAATCTTGGAATTCCTTACAAGCAGCTCCGTGTGTATATCTGCACCACTTGGATTAGAAGAGTTTCAGGAAGTCAGCTCTATGTCTGTCTCGCTAATGCCTGCTAAACCCATGGATGAATGTGTCCTTTTTAAAATAGCAAGATATTTTATGTTTTCATAGTTTAGTCTGAAGTCTCAAAATGGTAACCCTTTGCGAGATGAGTGTGACCCCAATGACCGCAGGAGCATGGCATAACACTGAGTTAACAATCCCCATTGTTTACAGTTGCATTCAGCGGTCTAATCGTGCGATATCAGTGCCACTGAGTTCAAACTTTTCATGGCAATTTATCTCAATGCCACACGCCATCAGCATTAGGGATCGTTTATACAGAAACTTTACAATGTCTTATTTAATGACCAATACCAACTCGAACAGAGAACTGTATAGCACAGGACAACCTCTCAGCCTACGATATTGTGCCAACCTATTATCCTACTAAGATCAATCTACCCTGCATACACTACATTTTACTATCCTCCATGTGCCTATGCAAGAGTCGCTTAAAAGTCTCTAAAATATCTGATTCCACTACCACTGCTGGCAGTGCATTCCACATGCCCACCACAGTCTGTGTGAAGAGCCTACCTCTGATATCTTCCCTGTACCTTCCTCCAATCACCTTAAAATTATGCCCAGAACTCGACACAACTGACATGAACGGAACACAATTGACTAGAACTGAACACCATTTAAGCCAAACACATGTAAAATAATTGAGATTCAACTCAAATGGCAACTTCACTGTTTGGATTGAAATCAGACAAATTGCAATAGTCCAAAAAAGAAAAAAAATTGCTAGAGTATAAGTTATTAGGTCTAGCAGAATCTGAACAGAGAGAGACAGAATTTACTTTGTGAGTCCAATATGACTTTTTCAGAACAGATTCATATCAGATTTGATTTGTTAACTCTAAATCTGTCTCCAGATGTTGCTTCATCTTTGCATTCCTCCACTAATTTCTGTTTGTAATTCAGATTTCCAAAATCTCTGGCATTTTGCTTTCATTGATAGGTCCACACGTTGATCCTGGCTATATTTGGACAATATGCTCCATTCCTGTTTCCATTAGAGCTGTTGTGTCATTTACACTTGTATTACACCAGGGTGTGTTTCTTTTTTTTAAATTTCAAAGAATAATTTCTTGCTAACACCCTCCAAAATTCATGAATTTCAGGAAATCGGTTTTGATTGAAAAGACACTTTTGAGGGAGCCACACTTCGGGAGATGACAGAAATAGATTATTAATGGCGACACAGTCTGTGTCCTTCACTGTCAAAGCTTGTCCTCTCAGTGTCTGAAAACTTTTCACTCATAATCTCAGAATAATTATAGCAAAGGTGTTGGTCACTCAGCCCATCATCTCTGCACCGGTTTGGTATGAGCTCTATCCCTACAATTATTATCCTACAATCTCCCTTTCCTTTCAAACATTTTGAAAGACTTGCCTGCTTTTAGTTCTGAATATCCTGTGCAGATATGAACAATCTTATCAATCTGCATTCCCCATGATGAAACAGTGTATACGGATGATATGATTCCCTACATCACATTGAAAGTTATCATGCTCTGTTCACATTGTTGTTTGGCATTCCATCTCCCAAATCTCACCTGTTGACTTGCTCTTCATTACATTTCATTCTGCCTGTCAGAATAAGTGCTAGCTAAATATTGGTGACATTGGGATATCACTGTCCTCCTCCCCAGCCTGTACAGCCACTGCCCCCATTCCTCCCTGTCTCCGAACCAATGTCACATTCATCCTGTCCCTGACTCTTTAGTCCATGGGTTTTAATGAACACCGTCATTGTACACGCCACACTCGGCTTTGGTTTTGGTAAACTGAATCAGGAAATGTAGATGCTACTGCTTTAAAACACATAAACTGCATTGAAGAACTCTGTATGTTGAAGATACAAAGTTGCATTATTACAGCGGTGAGAAATCCACACTTCCTCACCAAGATCAGGGCAACGCTGCCCAGCGATACTTGTTTTTGGTTGTGTCAGAGTAATCAGCACAGGAGTAACATTTTGGTTGTGTTTTTTTGGAGGGGGAGGGTGTTGGTGCAGGTGGTTACAGCTTTGCACATGGACAACAGGGCAGAGCCATTTAGCCTGAAAAATGAAAACATCCACAATTGTCCACCACCACAGACTTTGTAAGAGCAATTGGTGATGAGACATAAGACCAGTAGCCAACGATGTTAACATCCAATCCAGCCCAGTTGTTATTGTGAACTGAACAAGCTGTATTGAAAGGGGTTAACTGGAACTGTTTGTTCAGTGACTGTGATTGATGTCAGTCTCTATGGATTCTAACTGTGTCACAGGAGGCTTTCCCTCTCCTATTAATAAGGGGTTCCTATCAGCGTGTTATCTCATTGTATGAGCGGAAGCATCAGCGACAACACTAACAGGGATCAGCAGCTGCAGAGGAGGGGGGTGGAGAGATCAGAATCGGAGAACAATAGACTGGAATGTTACAGCGATGGACAGGAATTTATCCTGGGGTCTAGTCTTATTTACCGCATCTTGGTCGACATTACCACATCGGATATATGGTGTACTGCTGATTATTCAGGGTGGTTACTATCCTATACTCGCTATTGTTGGTGTTCCTGGTAAGTCTCTCTGTCTCTGTCCAGTCATTACTTCCATAAAGAATATTCAACTCTATAGCTGTTTCTGTTACCAATATTTGGAAAAAATGGAAACAATTCTCTTCAGTTTCAATTAAAGCCTCGCTTCATTATCCATGAATTTCAGACTCATCCTTCACAAGCATCTGAGAACAAGACTTGTTCACAACATTGAGGGCCTTTGTAGATTTATGTCTCTCTATTGTCCCCATCACCAAACGTGTCCAGTATTATCTGCATAATATTCCCACTATCCACCTCTGTCTCTGTGCTGTTGCTGAATAAACCATGATCTATGTCTTTGCAAAATCCAGACTTTATGTTTCCCGCTCCCTTCTGGCCAGTCTTCCAAGTTATAAATAATTTGATCACATCCTTGTTCTTGTCTGGAATGTAAGCAATGATAGGGACACCATGTTCGAGTAGTTAAGTCACTGGGCAGGTAATTCAGAGGCGCAGATTATTATAATAAAGATACTGTTTCAAATTCTACAAGAGTTGTTGGCAGAACTTAAATTCTAATGATCAGAATTGGAACAAAAGTGAATTTCACAAATCAATCATAAAACCACCAGCATTTTGTCAAAAAATAAATTCATTACACTGATGTCCGTCAGTAAAGAAATCTAATGTTATCACCTGGTGCGGATTAAGTGTGAATTCAGGCACAGAACAATGTTTTTGGTTCTGTAATGTCTTGTGGAATGTTTACAGTCAAAGGCAATTAATGATGGTTAACAAATGCTTCCTTTGCCAGTGATGTCAACATTCCATGAAATTAAATAAAAGGTTTGCTCAAAGAAAGAAAGATGTCAGAAATCTGAAAGAAAAAGAAACAAAGTAATGAGGAAACTGAGCAGGTTTGGCTGGCTCCAATGAAGTAAAAACAGAGTTAGCATTTTGAGTCCAATAAACTGACATCAGAACAGAAGTCATCTGGCAAATAATGTGATTTATGCTGGTGACTGGGACGGTTGTTTTGAAGGGGAGAAGTAATGAGCTGAATAAACAGAGAAAAAGAGAGCTAGAGCAAAATCAGCAAAGAAAGGGATTGTTGATGATCAGGTGTGATGGAAATACAATGTGACATTAATAACACTTTTTCACCTTTTTCTATCTTCCTGAATATCTTGCCCATGTAGATACACATCCAAGTCCCTGTTTAAAATAAGGAATGCCCCCTCAGTCTGTCTCCCCGAAAGTGGTCATCTTCATTCATTCATTCATTCATTCATTCATTCATTCATTCATTAATGGTTTGTGGGTGTGACTGACTGGGCCACCATTTATTTCCCTTTCCTGGTTGCCCTTGATAAGGTGTTTGTGAGCTGCTTTCTTGAACCACTGCACTCTATGGGCGGGCACATATGTCTGTCCTGTTTCATTTCTTTGTGACTTTGTAGTGATTTCAGTAACTGAGTGGCTGGTTTGATCATTCCAAAAGGCAGTTGAGAGATCAACCACATTGCTGTTAGTCTGAAGCCCCATGTAGGCCAGACTAGTTGAGGATGGCACATTCTGTAAAAATGCCATCCCCTGTTCCCAATTCCTTCACTTCCGCTGCTTCTGCTCCTGAGATGAGGCATTCCACTCCCGAACATCCCAGATGTCCTCTTTTTACAAAAAAACACAACTTCCCCTCCACAGAGATCAAAAATGCCCTCAACTGTGCCTCCTGCTTTTCCCGCAAAGCATTCCTCACACCCCATATCCACAAGAATAACCAAACAGAATCCCCCTCATCCTCATGTACCACCCCACCAACCTCCAAATCCAATGCATCATCCTCTGACATTTCTGCCATCTGCAATCCGACCCCACCATCAAAGATATTTTTCCCTCCCCACCCTCATGTGCTTTCCGGAGGGGCCACTCTCTCCGTGACTCCCTTTTCTACTCCACAGTCCCCTTCAGCCCCACCACCCCCAGCACTTTTCCCTGCAACCGAAGCATGTCGACAACTGCCCCTATAACTCCCCCCCTCAACCCCATCCCAGGCCCTAGGAAGACTTTTCACATCAAGCAGATGTTCACTTGCCCATCTGTCAATGTTATATACTGTGTCTGCTGTTCCCATTGTGGCCTCCTCTACATCGGGGAAACCAAACGGAGGCTTGGGGACTGCTTTACGGAACACCTGCCCTCTGTTCGCAACAACTACACCTCTCAGTCCCAAACCATTTCAAATTCCGCCCACCCCACCCCCAACCAATGCTCGGACGACATGTCCATCCTGAGCCTCCTGCATTGGCACAATGATGCCACCCAAAAGATGCAGGAACAGCATTTAATATTTCGCTTGCGAACTCTGCAGCCCAAGGGTATCAAAGTGGACTTCACAAGCTTCAAAATCTCCCCTCCCCCGACCACATGCCAAAACCAGCCCAGATAGTTCCCACCTCCCTAACCATTCTTCCCACCTCAAGCCCCATCCCCTACCCACTAACCTCATCCCACCCTCCTGACCTGTCCATCCTCCCTGGTCTGACCTATCCCCCCCAACTTGCTACCTACATTCACCTTCACTGGCTCTAGCCCCACCTCTTTAATCTGCCTGCCTCCTCTCACCCTATCTTCTTCTTTATCAATCCTCTATCCGCCTCCCCTGTCTCCCTATTTATTTCAGAATCCCCTTCCCCTCCCCCATTTCTGAAGAAGGGTCCCGACCCGAATCGTCCAGCTTTCCTGCTCCTCTGATGCTGCTTGGCCTGCTGCGTTCATCCAGCTTCACACCATGTATCTCAGATTCTCCAGCATCGGCAGTTCCTACTATCTCAGTTGCATTGTCAACAGCTCCGATTAAGAGCAGACCCATTAATATTTCAGGTCACAGAGACTGTGCAGAGATATAACAGTGTATCAGCCAGGAAAATAAACTAAGGAGAGGAAGGTATTTTCAACACTGAGACAGTGTGCCATGTATGCACGAGGGAGAGGGTAGTGTTGACAATGGCCATCAAGTGACCTGGTTTCATTCTAGAACTTTTCATGCAGGAGTGGGTGAGATATCCATCATGTGCCAGAGTGCCAATCTCCAATATATTCACAAGGTGACACAGGCTCACTCAGTCCAGCGTGCTGAATACAACATTCTGTCTCTGTGAAGTGAGGAACAGAAAACCTTCCAGAGATAGCGGGGAATAGGGTGATGGGTGAAAATGAGGAACTATGGGAAATTAGCAGAAAGAGGAAGCTCTCAGAACAGTTGTTTTGTTGAAGGTTGGTAAGTTGTTGCACCAGATGCCTGATGAATTTAGAGGGCGATGGAGATAAGGCTGGAGAATTGAGCTTGCTGGATAGCTGTTTCAGAAGCCAGTACACAAACGCAATGGGTCAATGACATCGCTCTGTACTATAAATTCCATGATTTGATGAGCCATATCCCTGAATATTGAGGAAGGTCCAAGTTCTTTAGAGCTCCTTAGATTAGATTCCCTCCAGTGTGGGAATAGGCCCTTTGGCCCAACAAGTCCACACTGCCCCTTGAAGAATCCCACCTAAACCCATATCTCTATAACCCACTCACCCCTGAACATGACGGGCAACTTAACATGCCCAATCCACCAAGCCTGCACATCTTTGGACTGTGGAAGGAAACCGGAGCACCCGGAGGAAACCGACACAGACACGGGGAGAATGTGCGAACTCCACACAGTCGCCCAAGCCTGGAATCGAACCCAAGTCCCTGGTGCTGTGAGGCTGTAGTGCTAACCACTGAGCCACCATGCCGTCTTAGACTTTGGAAATTATCTTGCAGAGTGGAAAGTATCTATTGTGACCGAAAGCATTTAAAACAGGATGGAGAAAAGTGATAGAGAGATAAAAATGTGCAGCATCGAAAGAAATCCTTCTATACAACTGATCCATGATGTCCAGCTAACCTAAGTTAATCTAGTCCCATTTGCCAGCATTTGGCCCATATCCCCATAAACCCTTCCTATTCGTCTCCCCATCCAAATGCATTTTTAAATGCTGATATGGTACCAGCCTCCATCACTTCCTCTGGCAACTTATTCCTTACATGCACCACCTTCTGCCTTAAAATATTGCCCCTTAGGCTCTTTTTTAAATCTTTTCCCTCTTTCCTAAAACTTACGCCCTCTTGTTTCGGACTCCCTTACCCTGGGAAAAAAAAGACATTGACTATTCACACTATCTATTCTACTCATGATTTTGCAAACTTTTATAAGATCACATCTTAGCTTCCAATTCTCCAGGGAAAATAGCTCCAGCCTATTCAGCCTCTGCCTATAGCTCAAACCCTCCAGGCGCCGACAATATCCTTGCAATTTTTTTCTGAATCGTTTCAAGTTTAACAACACCCATCTTGTAGCAGGCAGACCAGAACTAAACACAGTATTCCAACAGTGACCTAACCAATGTCCTATACAGCTGTAATATGACTGTAATACCTCCAAACTCCTGTACACAATGCAATTACCAAGAAAGGAAAACATAGCAGCCTTCTCCTTCACTATCCTGTCGATTTGCGTCTCCACTTTCGGGGAGCTATGAACCTACACCCTAAGGTCTCTTTGTTCAGTAACACTACCCAGCACCTTACCACGTGTTTCCCTGATTTGCCTTATCAACATGTAGCACCTCACATTTATCTAAATTAAGCTGCCATTCCTCAGCCCACGAGCCCATCTCTTCAAGGTTCTGTTTTATTCTGAGATAACTTTCTTCATTATTTATTACATCACCAATTTTAGTGTAATCTGAAAACTTACCAACCATAACTCCTGTATTAAAATTGAAATTATAGAATGGCAAAAAGCAATGGACCCAAAAGTGATCCTTGTAGCAAACCAATAGTCACAGGTTTGCATTTCTAAACACAATGCTCGGGCAGCACGGTGGCTCAGTGATTAGCACTGCAGCCTCACAGCGCCAGGAACCTGGGTCCAATTCCAGCCTCAGGTAACTGTTTGCGTGGAATTTGCACATTCTCCCCGTGTCTGCATGGGTTTCCTCCCACAGTCCAAAGATGTGCAGGCTCGGTGGATCAGCCATGCTAAATTGCCCATGGTGTTCAGGGGTGTGTGGGTTATTGGGGGATGTGTCTGGGTGGGATGCTTCAAGGGGCAGTGTGGACTTGTTGGGCTGAAGGGCCTGTTTCCACACTGTAGGGAATCTAATCGCCATGCTTTGTCTTCTTTCTTTGAGTCAATTTTGTATTCAAATTGTTATTTCTTCCTGTATTCCATGTTATCTGACATTGATAACTAGTCTGCCATGTGAAATGTCTTACTGTAGTCTATATAGACAACATCTAACACCCGCCTCCATCAATCATTTTTGTCACTTCTGCAAAAACACTGAACTAAGTTATTAAGACACAAATTCCCATGCACGAAGCCATGTTGACTATTCCCAATCAGTCATTCCCTTTCCAAACACATATAAATCCTGTCCTTGAGAATCCCCACCAACAACTTGCCCATCACTGATCTCATGATCACCAGTTTTTCGTTCCCTTGCATTTCTTTACCACTTTTCTTAAATAGTGGCACTACGTTAGTCAAATTCCAGTCTTCCAAAACCTCACGGGTAGCTATCGATGACACAAATAGTTCAGCAAGGGGCCCATCAATAACTTCCCCAGTTTCCCATAAACATGTAGGACATACCTGATCAGATCTCAGTAATTTATCCGCATTTATGCATTTTAATGGGCCAGCACCACCTCCTCCGTAGCATGGGCAATTTTCAAGATTTTGTTATTTAGTCCCCTGAGTTCCCTCGGGTACATTTGTTTTTCAACAGAAAGCACTGATGCAATTTTTTTCATTTAGCAACTCTCTCATTTCCTGTGGTTCTACACATAGGTGATCTTGCTGAGCTTTAAGGGACCCTATTCTCTCCTTATTACTCTTTTGACCTTAGTGTATTTGCAGAAATCCGTTGGCTTTTCCTTAACCCTATTTACTAAAGTTATCTCATGTCCCCTTGTTGCCCTCCTGATCTCCTTCTGAAGCATACTCCAACTGCCCTTACACTCCTTTCAGGATTCACTCGATCCCTGCTGCCTATGCCTGACATATGCTTCCTTCTTTTTCTTGATCTGAATCTCAGCTTCTCTGGTCATCCAGCATTCCCTACATCTACCAGCACTGTCTTTTACACAAACAAAACATACTGACTCTGCACTCTCATTGTGTAATTCTTGAAGAGTCCCCATTGTAAACCATCCCTTTACCTGCAAATATCCAAACCCCATCAAATTTTGAAACGTCATTGCTGATAACATTCAAGTCGACCTTGCTGAAAGTTAGAACTTTAGCTTTTAGATCAGCTAGATCACTTTTCCATAAATGTTTTAAAATTAATAGAATCATGATTTTGGTTTCAAAGTGCTCCCCCACTGACAACTCTATCACTTTCCCTGCCTTATTTCCCAAGAGTAGGTCTAGTTTTGTACCTTCTTATGGAGGCAAATCCACATACTGAATAAGTAAATTTTCTTGCACACACACAAAATAATTCCTCTCTACCCGAACCCTTAACACTATGGAAGTCACAGTCTATGTATGAAAAGTTAAAATCCCTTTCCATGACCATCCTATTATTCCTCCAGATATCTGTGATATCCTTACAGACTTACTTCTCAATTTCCCACTGACTATTAGGAGGGTCTACAGGACAATCCCAATAAGGTGATCATCCCTTTCTTATTTCTCATTTCCACCCAAATATCTTCAGTGGACGTACTCCTTGGAATATTCTCCCCAAGTACAACTGGAATGTAATCCCAAATCAAAAACGCCAATAGCCCACGTCCCCTACTCTCTTCAGAGATAATGGGAACTGCGGACGCTGGAGAATCCGAGATAACAAAGTGTGGAGCTGAATGAACACAGCAGGCCGAGCAGCATCTCAGGAGCACAAAAGCGGACGTTTCAGTTTCTGATGAAGGGTCTAGGCCGAAAACGTCAGCTTTTGTGCTCCTAAGTTGCTGCTCAGCCTGCTGTGTTCATCCAGCTCCACACTTTGTTATCCCCTACTCTCTTGATCCATTTTCTGTCTGTCTAATAGCATCTATTCCTTGGAATGTTAAGGTGCCCCAGTCATGTCCATCCCAGAGCCACATTTCTAATAGCTATGATAACACAATCCCATGTCACCAACTATGCCCTGATTTCATCTGCGACACTGTTGGGCCTCGTGCACTGAAATAATTGTAGTTTAACTTATCAATCCGACCTCCTTCTCTGCTTCGCTTCCGCATGCCTTGCCTATTTGACTTGCTTTTTTTTTCTCACTGCATCAGCCTCAGACTGCTCCCTTTTTTCTCTATGTCTCTGGGTCCCTCCACCCTACACCAACCACCCACAATCTTACGAATTTAAATCCTGCCGGATGGCTCTAATAATTCACCCTGCCAGAATATTACACCTCTTGCAGTTCAGGTGCAATTGTCCTCCTAGTAAAGGTTACTTCTCCACCAGAAGAGATTCCAAAGATCCATAAATATGTATCCTTGCCCCCACCCCGTACCAGTTCCTCAGCCCAATGTTCATTTGCTCTATTCTCCTATTCCTATCCTGACTAGCTCATGGCATAGAGAGTGATTCAGATATTACTATGCTTGCAGACCTACTTTCCTGCCTATTTCACACCCTGTGTTGTTAGTTTGAATGTGAACAACAACCTCCTGCTGATGGAATATTCTATACCCTCCCAAGGCTTCCTTGACCCTAGCAGGCTTTCGGCAACACACTCTGCTGTTGTCTCGCAGCCAGCTGCAGAAATGCCTGTCTCTGTCTCTGACTTGAGAGTTTCCCATCACAATTGATCACTTGGAATCTGACGTAACCCTTATTACAGTTGAGCCAGTCTTGGAACAGAAACTTTGCTGTGAGGCCTACATTCTCCCAAGAGTCGATCATGCCTGCATTGTCCAAATCTGCATACTTCTTTGAGATGGAGATTGCCACTGGAGACTCCAGCACTACCTGTCTTTACCTGCACTACCTCTTACATTTTGTAGAAGTAACCTGTTGACCTGACTTTACCTGCAGTTTTTCTACCACCTGAAACAGCACCCATCACATTCCCCAGCTCCTGTAAATTCCTCATTGCTTCCAGCTGCCGCTCTAACCGATCCATATGATCAGATAGGATTCGTAACCAAGCGCTCTTCCAGCAGACACATTCTTCAATCACATTCTCCCTAAAATTCTCCATAATCTCCCACATCCAACAGGAAGAGTACATCACACTACTAAAGGCGTGTACTGCACCTTAACTGTCTGTAGACCAAAATAATAGCACGGTCTGACTACTCTAAAATCACTGCACTAGGCTAACTTGGTACATATGTTAAATGATTTTTGAAAAGTTTAATCTGGAGACAGATCTCAATAAAACATAACAAGAAAATCACATTACTCACGATTGTAGACTTACAGCAGAATGTGTTTAGACAAAAATAACAATTAACTCTTCCCCTATACCAAGGTTTCTCCAAGGTCAGCTGTGAATTTTGCTTTGTTCATTTTAGAACATAGAACATAGAACAGTACAGCACAGAACAGGCCCTTCAGCCCACGATGTTGTGCCGATCATTGACCCTCATGTATGCACCCTCAAATTTCTGTGACCATATGCATGTCCAGCAGTCTGTTAAATGTCCCCAATGACCTTGCTTCCACAACTGCTGCTGGCAACGCATTCCATGCTCTCACAACTCTCTGTGTAAAGAACCCGCCTCTGACATCCCCTCTATACTTTCCTCCAACCAGCTTAAAACTATGACCGCTCGTGCTAGCCATTTCTGCCCAACTCTGATGTCCAGAGATACTTTAAAATAAAGAGCACAGGGCATCAGCTGGGAAAGTTGACTTCCTGGTCAGTCAGATGTGCAGGTTCAGTGCTATTTTTATCACCTCCCATGTGGTCCCTGGTCTCTCAGTTCCTCCCATTTTTGAGGTACCTCTGTTTTGATCATTTTGTTTCAAAGTTCCGAAACAGTGCAACAGTATATAACACAGTAATTACCGCTCCAAGAAATCAAGGAAATCACCTTCATCAGTGAAAAATACCTCAATAAAAGGGGCAGCTCCAACAGCCGCAATGTTATTGCATCCACCATCTTGGATTACACAGAATCCGTAGTGGAAGCAAACAGAAAACTAAATCAGAGATAACTTGATGTCAGTTGTGAGGTAAGTATTTGATATTTTTTGAAAAGAATTTGATAATTAGATTGTTGGAGAATATTGATATGATCTCACAGAGTCGGCCTAGATTCAGGAAAGACAAATTATTTTTGATAAACCTGCTGGGGTTTGTGGAGGGTGTTGGTTGTAACATCAACAAATGAGAACCATTGAGAATGGTGCGTTTGAATTTTTCAGAAGAACTTTGACATCGTTGCACAGAGGTGAATGAAAAAATTGGAGTCCATGGCTGAGGGGGGAAAATATAGCATGGGTTAAAGTTGGAGAGAATACAGAGAGTCGGGTCCTGCTCTGGACTAAGGTCATTACTCAAGGTGTATCACATGTGTCAGTGCTTGGAGAACAGCCATTCACAAGGCAAGTCATTTGTTTGGACAGGAGCAACAAATATCAACCTTCCCATTTGTATTTATGAGAAGGTGAGAGGTTGGGCATGGCTATTGTCGAAAATGACCTGGAAGTCCCTGTTCATGAGTCACTAAAAGAATACATACAGGGTAACAAGGAATCATGGCAGAAAATGGTATGTTGTCTTTCATTGTAAAATTATTCAAGTATGGTCGTACAAACACTTTCCTGCATTTGTAGAGTATTGCTGAGGCAGTATTTGCAGCACTGTGTACAGATTTTCTTTCCTTAATAAGGGATGATCTCCTTGCCACAGAGACAATATGAAGGAGTTTCACCAGCCTGATCCCTGGGATGATGGTATCTTGTGGAGAGTGTAAAAGAAATGAGTGTTTAATCTGTTGTGCTGTGATAGAATAAGAGTTGATTGCATTTAACATTCAGTGTTATAGATTAATACTTATTATGTCCAAAAAGGCATTGATTGTGTGACAAATTGTTTGTTGTTTTATTTTTCCATGAAACATGTTTCCTGATAGTTTACAGACCTCTGTGGAGCACCGTATTAGTTGAGAGAGCGCTCCAGGCTCTAAATGATCTCTCACCACATTATGTTGCAGTTGGTGTGTGACACTGCACTGTACATCATGTTGTTCACAAATCTGTCAGCAGCCATAATGCCCTGCGACTGAAAGAGTTAGCCATTCCCACCAGCTTCTAACCTCCAGTCTGTCTGGGAGACAGAAGATGCCTCCGTGAGACTTGGCACAAACCATCCACTGTCCCTCCTCACTGTCAGCAGTCAAAACTAAAGTAACATGTGTGTACCATTAGCAATGAAAGCGGTGGGGGGCAGGAACAACATGGAGCAGTCTATTCGTGCATTCCCTGCTTCATTGGTTTGTCATGTTGGAGCATCAATGACATCCTCTTGTTTCTGTTTATGTGGCTTGAGGTTCTGAATGGCCTATTCCTGGTCCCAGGGAAGAGGCTCAAGGACCTGACTGTGTGACCTTGGTACCTGTTTAACTGCTTGATGTGCTGATGAGACTCCTTGTCTTCCTGTGTAAAGGGAGTGAATGGGCTGTGCCTCTTATTATCCAATAGCTTTGATGGACTGAATGACTTCCTCTTATTTCTGTGAAAACAGTTTGAGCTGCTATGTGAATTCTTTTTTTTTATTACTGTGAAATGAGCAGTGTATAGCAATACTGTTACATGAATATTACCAACACTTCAAGAGCATAAGCTTAAATGTTGTTCAGGTCTTGCTCCACATGTACAGACTGCTTCAGGAACTGAGTATGACAAATTGTTCTAAACAGTGTGTGATCATCCCCACTTCTGATCTTCTGATGGGGGAAAAGACTTTGATGAAGCAGCTGAAGATGTTTATGCCATGGAAGCTACACTGAGGATCTCCTGCAGAGATATCCTGGGACTGAGAGGATTGATGTCCACCAATCACAAACATCTTCCTTTGTGCCCCAGATGACTCCAACCAGTGGGGAGTTTAAAACACATTTCCATTAACTTCATTTTTTTCGGACTCTGTGACACCATTCTCAGGCAAATACTGTGTCGCCTTCAGTGCCACTTATCGTTAGCTTGTGTTCATAACTTCTGTGCATGCCAGTAGGTCACAGTGTATGTGTGGGGAGTGTTTTTATCTCACAGAGGGTAGTGATATTTGAGGATTCTCTGTTCCAAAGCGTTCGGGAGCTAGATCACTGAAATGTTTGGCGGTAGGGGGAGGGGTTGTTGATGGATTTTGACACATCAGAGAATTGAGGGCTACCAGCAATTGGGCATGACAGAGGAGATGAGGCCGAGAGCAGATCTGTCCTGATCTATTGTAAGGAAAGGAATGTTTGAGGGGCTGAATAACTGACTCCTCTTTCTCATGTTCTCGAACTTTGTTATTGAAAAGTTAGCAGCTATTATTTTCCTGGAAGTTATTTTCAGGAATGTTGCAGTCAGAGGGACCAGACAATTTTGTGAATGATCTCTGGGTGCAGTATGGTGGGGGGCGGGGTGGGGCTGCTGCTGTATTCACAGTGAATGTGTATCCCATAACCAACAAATGGAGACAGGGAAAACTTGAGTAAAGAGAAATGAGGGAGCCTGTGTCAGGCCAGCGCCGACTCTTTTTTCCCAAGAATATTTTCCATCTCACACTAAACCGTGGATGACAGGCTTCAGAGGCTGAATCGTCTCCTCTGTTTTGATTCACTGGGTAGCAGGAGTAAGTGGTCTCCAAATGTTCCTGTGCAGCAGGTTTGAGGGGCAGAATGGAACGTAGGGAAATAGGACCGAAGAGCACGTGTGGGTGCCATGTCCCTCATCTCCTAAGTGCAGTGCTCCGATGTATTGACTTGCTAACAGAGACCATCTCTTTTCTCTTGAAGACAACCAACCCGCTGCTGCGCAGAATGCATTACTTCTGTCTCAACAGAGCAAGGTACAGAAAATCTTCCAGAAATACTATGGGACAGAGTGACTGATGAAAGTGTAAAACTGTGGGACTTTAGAAGTAATAAAGAGGAATTACTCAAAAAACTAATTGAATTGAAGCTTGGTATGTTCCTGCACCTCTATCCCAGAGTATTCAGGAGGTGGTAATAGAGCTAGTGAAAGAGTTACAGAGTCATCCAGCGCTTCAGCCCAACCAGTCCATGTCAAACATAACCCCAAACAACCTCGTCCCACCTACCTGGGCTTGGCACATATCTCTCCAAATGTTTCCTGCTCACGTGCTGATTCAAAAGTCTTGCAAAAGTTGTAATAAAAGGTAGAGTTCTGGTTCCTGCAGACTAGAAAGTAGCTGTTGTAAACAGGGGTGAGAGCAAAAACAAAAAAGAAGTGAGATATTGAACAACTTGATGTCAGTCATAAGGAAAATGTTGGAACCTTTAATAAGAACTGTGAAAACTAGACAGTTGGGAATCATTGTGTGACTTGGTGGAGTCAACTTAGATTCAGGAAAGGGAATCATCTTTGATAAACCTGTGGAGTTTGTGTTAATTGGAGCATCCACAAATCTCAGATGTGCATCCAATTTTTCCCCACAAACGCCTGCCACTGCTGCTTCACTGTCTTCCTTGCTAAACTTCCTTTCCAACTAACTCTGGCAAGTTCCTCCCTCATGTCTTTGTAGTTACATTAATCATAGAAACTCATGCCACATACAAAAGTGAGCGAGAGTTTTAAACTGGAAGGGGGAGGTTTGGGAGATGAGACAGAGAGAACAATTGGAGGATTTATTAACTAGATATGTGGCATGTATATATGATAGAGAGAGAGAGAAAACGAGAGACAATATGGACAGGAGATGCAAAAATAGAGAAAACGATATTATTGACAGAATTAGATGTATTTCCCTATTTGTTTCAGCAATTCCTGTGCATTTTGGTCCTTTGTACAGCATATGTATGACTGAGTGATATGTGTATAGCAGTTGAGGCATCCACAAATGAGAACCAATGGGAGTGGTGTATTTGAATTTACAGAATACTTTTGGCATGGTTACACATATGTGAAAGAAAGAAAAGTTTGAGTGTTAAAGGGGAATATGCTATGTGAACTGAGAATTGTTTAGTTGTGACAATGCAGAGAATAGCACTTTATCCAGACTGAAGGCCATTACTCAAGGGATATTGCATGTACCATTCGGCTCACAGCGATTTGCAAGGCATACAAACAATTTGGATGTGGCCTGCAATAGCTTGTAGCTCATTTTGTTTTGATGAAACAATGCAAAGATGGGAGGTGATAATAAAATGTGAGGCTGGATGAACACAGCAGGCCAAGCAGCATCTCAGGAGCACAAAAGCTGACGTTTCGGGCCTAGACCCTTCATCAGAGAGGGGGATGGGGAGAGGGAACTGGAATAAATAGGGAGAGAGGGGGAGGCAGACCGAAGATGGAGAGTAAAGAAGATAGGTGGAGAGGAGAGTATAGGTGGGGAGGTAGGGAGGGGATAGGTCAGTCCAGGGAAGACGGACAGGTCAAGGAGGTGGGATGAGGTTAGTAGGTCAAAGATGGGAGGTGTTGTTGCCCAAGAGGACCTGCATGTCCTTGATCATGAATCAGCAACAATAGTACACACGGGGGTATCATCATCGAGGGCAGTGTATGGTATGTTGTCCTTCATTGTAAGGTGATTCAAATACATAAGTGAAGCAAACATCCTGCAAGTGTAGTGCCTTGATGGGAGAGCATTTGGGGCACTGTGTACAGATATAATCTTCTTTGTAAAGAATAATCTCCTTGCCATGGACAAAACAAATGTGTACCACCTGTCTGATCTCCAAGATGATGGTACCATGAGGAGAGAATGAAGACAATGAGAGTTTAATCTGTGTCGCTCTGAGAGAATACGAGATGATTGCATTAAAAATTGAGAGTTTGCAGCGCTCACTTATGTTAAAAAAAATTAATAGGGTGATAAATTCCATACATTACCCAGGATACGGCATTCCTAATAGTTTATATGCCTCTGTGGAGCCCCACGGTGATTGAGAGAGAGGCACAGGCTTTGAATGAACTCTCCCCACATTAATATGTGACCCTGCAGTAAACATCATGTTGTTCACAATCCCCACAACAGCCTCAATACCTTCTTAGAACATAGAACTTTACAGCACAGTACAGGCCCTTCAGCCTACGATGTTGTGCCAAACTTTCACTCTAAACCTAAGGTCTATCTAACCTTCACCCCTACCTTATACTGTCATCCATATGCTTATCTAATAGCCGCTTAAATGCCCCTACTAAGCCCGACTCCACTACACTCACCGTCAATGCATTCCTCACCCCTACCATTCTCTGTGTAAAGAACCTACCTCTGATGTCTCCCATATATGTACCTCAACTCACTTTAAAACTGTGTTGCCCTCGTAATAGCTACCTCCGCCCTAGAAAAACTTCCTTCTGAAACTTGCCATTCCCACCAGTTTCTGACCTCCATAAGGGACACCAATCCATCATCTAGGAGATGGAAGATGCCTGATTTAGACTTTCCACAAAACATTTACCTTCCCTTCTCACTGCTCGGAAACCATGTTAAAGTACCACATGTGTTCCGCAAGCAATAGAGGCACAAAGAACAATGTGGAGCAGTCTATCTGTGCAGTCGGAGCATCAATTACCTCATTCTGTCCTCATACAAGTGCCTCAAGGGGCTGAATGGCCTCATCCTGTTCCTGTGTAAGTGACTCAAGGGGATGAATGGTTCCTTCCTCATTCAATTCGACAGGGCCAAGGGCCTGATTGGGTTACCCCTGGTTCCTGTTTAACAATTCGATGTGCTAACTCGTGTGACAATGGCATAACTTTAAGATGTTGTTTTATCATGGTTTCTTTGAAGGGAGAGATTGAGCGAAGTGAAAACTTTCTAGTTGAGACCACTTGAGGAAATAGCTTGGCAGGACTTGTGTTTTTTTAATGCCAATTGAATGAGTGTGACCAGCTCTCTCAGATTAGGATTTCTGGGTTTTGGTTTTACAATGACATCAGAAGCTATTGGGGTCTCAACAAAGTTGGATATTTCATTGAATGTCTCCTGGCTGCTACTCTGTCTGAATTTTCACTGGATTTGTTTTCCCTCCTGGATTGGAGAACTGCACACAAGAATCTTTGTCTGAATTTTCTATTTTGCCAAGGGATGTGTTTATGGGATGTTACTATACTGGAACAGTTAATTAGTAGCAGTTACTGTCACTATTTTTCCATTACATTTTCCAATAAAGTTAAATTATTCTAAATTCTTCTTTCTTTGTTTGTATTTTAACTACAGTGTTAGAATAAATTGTATTTTGCTTAATATCAAGTAGTTTGGCCAATTGCATTGCGTCTGGAACATAGCACCTCACATTTGCCTTTAAAATAAGAAATTGTTAGGGTCTAGGCTACCTTCCTAAAATATTTTTGAGGGTGTCTGGTCTGGTACCTAAAACGTACTCCTCTTCTTCCTGTGTAATCGGCTGGAGGGATTGAATGGTCTCTCCATCTTCTTGTCCAAGATTTTCGATGGGATGAATGACGTTCTCATATTTCTGTGAAGTGAGCTTGAGTTACTGAATGAGCTCCTCTTTGTCCTGTGGAAATGTACAGTGTCTAGTGGTAATGTTACATGAATATTAGGCAGAATTTAAGAACACAAGCTTGGATGTTGCCCAGGTCTTGCTGCACATGGACACAGACTGCTTCAATACCCGAGGGGTGACAAATTGTTATGAACTTTGTGTAATCTTCAGCAACCATCCTCACTTCTGATCTTATTCTGGGGAAAGATACTGACAAAGCAGCAGATGTCTGTGCTGAGGAAGATACTCTGAGGATCTCCTGAAGAGGTGTCCCAGGATTGACATCCACCGACCACAAATTCTTTCTGTGTGCCGTGAAAGACTCCAACGAGTGCGGAGTTCACAGCTGATTCCCATAAAGTTCATATTTGTTCAGGCTCATTGACACCAACCTCAGTTAAATATTGTTTTCTTATAAGAGTCAATACCTGTTACCTGAGCCAGTGTGTTCACCTCTTTTGTACATATCAATATCAATGGTGTAGGAGCAGGGAATGTTTTCTTCAAGCAGAGGCTAGTGAATGTCAGGAATTCTTTATTGTAGAAAATTAGGAGAGTTAGATTGCTGAAAGTATTTAAAGGCAAGGTGGCTGGATTTTGATCATTTTGAGACTTGAGGGCCATGAAGATTTGGATATTTAAGATGATTTGAGATCTAGATTGGCTCAGCCATGACCTCATTCCTCATTGATGGTCAAAGCAGGCTTTGGTGGATGGGGTGTGTGTGTGTGTGTGTGTGTGTGTGTGTGTGTGTGTGTGTGTGTGTGTGTGTTTGGTGGGTGTTTGTAGTGAGTGGAAAACAACCTGCTCCTGTTTCTACTCTTCTCATATTGTGTTATTGGAGAGTTAATGGCTGTTATTTCCCTGGAGGTCTGCTGCTGAATGTTGCAATCTGGGAAACCGGAAGATTTTATGACCCATCTCCAGGTAAGTTATGACAGCTGAACTCACATTTAATCTGGGTCTGCAGCATGACCAACAATGAAGCACAAGTTGCAGAGAGGTGATTCTCTGTAAACAGAGATGAGGTGAATCTTTCATATCCAGCTTTTCCAATGACATTTCCCAAAATCATCCCAAACCATTTGCAACATTCTTGAGGGGCTGAATAGTCTCCTTTGTTTCTGTGCACCAGGTGATAGTAGTCAGAGACCTCCAACTGCTCCTGTCTCGCAGGTTTGAGGGGCTGAATGGAACATATGGACATAGGACTGAGGAGCACAAGTGGGTCATTAGACACTTTGAGCCTCCACCAGGCAGTAAGATAATGGCTGATCTGGTTGTGGTCTCAGGCCCACTTTCTTGTCTGGATCCTGTCATATGTGGCTCACTTCTCTTTCAAATATTTCTCTTTCAAACAGTTCACTAACTCAGCTTTGAATAAACGTAAACAGAGAGGCAACATAGACTTCTGGGGATGAAAATTTTCACTCCAAAGGCCCTTTCAGAATTTCTCCTCATCCTCTCACAGAAACAAAAATGTCATACAGCACAGAAACAAACCATTTAGTTCAATTTGTCCACACTGAGCAGATATCCTAATCTGATCTATTCCCATTTGCCAACGTTTGGCCCATGTCCCTGGCAACCCTTCCTATTCATGTAGCCATCCAGATGCCTTTTAAATGTGTAATCGTACCGACTTTCACCACTTCTTCTGACAGCATTTTCCAGACACTCATCAGATTCTGCATGAAAAGGTTGCCCCTAAGATCCTTTTTAAATCTTTCCCCTCTCACCTTCAACCTGTGCCGTTTACTTTCAGACTCCCCTATCCTGGGAAACAGACCTTGGCTCTTCAGACTATCCATGCCCCTCATGATATTGTAAACATCTAAAATGTCACCCCACAGCTTCCGTCACTCCAGGGAAAAAGCCTCAACTTGTTCGGCCTCTCCCTATAGCTCAAGCACCCTAATCCTGGAACATCCTTGTGCATATTTTCTACATTCTGTTAAGTTTAACAACATCCTCCCTTTAGCAGAGCCAACCACACTGTATGTCATATTCTTTAAGTGGTCTCACCAACATTCTGTACAGGCGCAATGAACCATCCCAACGATCATACTCAATGCTCTGAATAATTAAGGCAAGTATTCCAAACATGCTATCCTGCCTACGTGTGATTCAAACTCCCCAGGACCCTCCTATTAAGTGTATAAGTCTTGCCCTGCTTTACCTTCCCAAATGTTATTTTGATTCTGTCATTATTCTGCTCACACAAGTGGCTGGCAATGGGATTACTTCCTGGAACAGCTAGATTTGGCTGAATTCTTTTTGCCTCAGGCAACGGGCGATTCCAATGAATCCTTGTCAGAAATCCTCCACAAGTGGTAAAAACAGGTGTTCGGCTCACATACATTGCTATGATGAGGAACAAGGAAAGGGAGAGGGAGCAATAGGCTGTTACTTTTCAGGCAGATTACATTTTTTTCCGTCTCTGAGTTGAATCACACATTAATGTTATCCGCAACAAGACTGGACCATGTCAGATCTGTTTAAACATTGTCGGAACTGTATGTTTCCATCACATTCTCTGACCCACGTAGGTGCATCATTGCTGCATCAGAGCCATTTTCTTAGCAACAAATGCCCCACTTGATTTAAAGATATGTTCATATTTGCCTGTATAATTGAAAAATTATGTATTTAATGTTGCACAATATCTGGGTTGAAATGATTGCATCTTATTCTTAAGGAAATGCAGGAATTTCTGCAAAAGTGTAGCAGGTCTAGCAGCATCTATCAACTAAAATCAGAGTTAATGTTTCAGATCCAGTGACCCTTCCTCAGAACCAATCTTTTTTTTTAAATTACACCCCAGTTTTATTCTCCCATACAAGAGGAAGTATCCATCAGATATTCACCAGCTACACGCTGCTTGAGTTCTTATATGGTCAATAAGAACATTTCTCATTCTCAGGCCTAAGCTGTTAACCCTCCAACACATCATGCCTTCATCCCTGGACTGAGTAAAGAGAAACATCTTTGAAAAGTTTCCAAGGCAGTTGTGTTTTCTTTCTATTTTAGGGCATCATAACTACACACCGTGTATCAGATGAGGTCTCAGCAATGCCCTGTGCAGAGGCATCCTTAAGATCATACCTGACACCCTTGCAAGAAACAATATCATTGCATTTCCTTTCCAAATCACTTGCTGCATCTTCAGTCTAACTGTATATGATTCATGTACCAGGACAGGCAAATCTCTCAGTCGCACCAAGCTCTGCATTTTCTCTCTAGTCATATAATTAACTGTCGTTTTATCCTTCCACAAAACAAAAACTTCCTATAACCCACATTGTACTGTTTTATTTTCTTCCCCGAATGTTTGCTCACTAACATCGCCTTGTCTATACCCCATTGTAGATGCTCAGTATCTACTTGACATCTTATTGAATGAGTATCCTGGTGTACCAGCAAATTGAACTCCAAACCAATCAGCCCTTCATCCAAATCGTTAATATAGATTGTAAATTGTTGATGACCTCACACTGATCCACTAAATACAGCTTTACAACCTGAAAATAAATAGTTGTTTCTATTCTGTATTTCCTTGAAGCTAACCAGGGCTCCCTGTTCCTGTGCAGGAGCCTAGAAAAGTTGCATGGCCTCCTCCTGTGGCGTGTAGCTGGTTGTTGAGGTGTTACTGAGCTCAGCAGGACATTGTTAGGGCCATTTCTTTTCAGATCATCAGCTGGAGGTTGTATTGACCCTTGAGAGTTTAAAAGACAATCACTAAATATAGACTAACATTGAGTAGAACGATGCAGTCAAAAATGCTGTCTTTCAGATGCAACAATAAACCTCATCTACCCTCTCAATTTGGTGCTCAAGTTTTGCCGAACACATAGTGAGGAGGAGGAGAGATTTACTCTTAGCCTGGTTAACTTTTGTCTCTTTATCAACACCACCTTTTCAGATAATCTTAATGATGAATTTCATTCTTGGCTGTGGGTGCTGTGTGGAAAAATTGCTGCAGTTGGATATCCTAAATTAATCTAGTCCCATGTGGCTGCATTTGGCCCATATCCCTCTAACCCCTTCTGAATCAAATACCCATCCAGATGCCTTTTAAATGTTGCTTTACCAGCCTCCACAACTTTCTCTGATGCTTTGTTGCATAAAATCATCATCTTCTGTGTGAAAGGGATGCCTCTAAGTTCTTTTTTTATATAATGTTCCTCTCTCACCTTAAACTTGTGCGTTCTAATTTTGGACTCTCATATCCTGGGAAAATGACCTTGCTCCAGAAGGCGCTTCACCGACGCCCTGTGGAATCTCAACATGACATCTGGGCTCATAAACACAAAGGTCTGAGCAATGAGGGCAGCATACTAAATGCTTTTCTTAACCACCCTGTCTCTATGCGTCACTGTTCTATTAACACTACCAAAGGTCCGACTTTAGTTGCGTAAGCCCTGCCTTGTTTCTTTTACCAAAATGCAACACTTTACATTTATCCCAATTAAACACCATCTGCCACACCACAGCCTAGTGAGTGATATTCCCACCCACCACACTGTCACTTGGTGTTTTGATGGGCCCTCCTCTCTCCAGAAGGCCTATAAATTCTGGCCTTGATTTTCCCAAGAAAATCAGGCTGGCATTGAATGAGAGGAATGCTGTGTGCTGAGGCAGGTAAATAATGAGGGGAGTTTGATAAGGTAGCATCAGAAAATTAGCTCGGCCTCCTGCAGACTATCCCTCTGTCGCACTCAATTAAAATATCACTGAGACAAATTATTGTTAGATTCAGCCCAATGAGCCAAAGACTGTGCTCACCACACTCTCAGTCACAAATGCAGAACAAAATGCTCATTCAAAACTCTCCATTATCTGAACTCACAGCAATATCCTATTCACACATCATTCCTGAAAAACTGTCCTAAGACATGTGAACACATCCTTCCATGACACTGTCTCTCAATCTCCCCCTCTCTGTCTATATATCCAATTCATTCTATTTGGTCGTATTTAAACTGATTCCCCACCATCTCTCTCTGGCAGTGATTCTCACACCCATGGCACCCCTTGTGATGGCAAATTGGAGATATGGAGCTGTAAATGGATGGGAGCCGCACATCCTGTCACTTCCAGCATGGGCTGCAAGTTTCCCCAGGCTGGGCAGCGATTTAACACAGTGTTACCGAGCACTGCACTGGGGTGGTCTGTACAGATCTACACGCTGGGAGGGTAACTGCTCTGGGTTTACAGATCAGTTCAGTGGTGTTCACTTCACAGCCCCCCGTGCTGGAGAGATACCTGGTCCGGGTTTATAGAGCAATGCACTGGTGTGGTCTGCACAGCTCCCCGTGCTGGACTGATATCTATTTGACTGGTGAGGCCTGCACAGTGCCCCACTCTGTACAGATTGCCGGGTTGTATTGAGCAGGACACTAGCCTGGTCTGCACAGTGCTACATGCTGAACAGATATTCCATCTGGGTTTGTGGTGTCTGGGCTGGTTCTGTGAGGTGGATTGAGAATGTGAGATAACTGACCACTTCAGCTGATCTGGCAATGCCTTTAATTTGTGTTTGCCAATTGTGTTGAGATTGGGGAGAGATTTCCACCGCGAGGCTGAGTGGGTCTCACCAAAACTGATGGACAGAAGGGCCTTTGTGATGTGGATGTTTGTGACTCCATCACATTCTGTAACCGACATTCCCTGGAACATTCTGTAACGGACATTCCCCGGAACATTTTGTAACCAACATTATTTGTGAACGATTAGATGTCACTTAATTGAACAAAAGATAAGATCCCGAGGGAAAAGATCCCATTCCAGGTAGAAGGATACACTGTTTCAAAATCTCCTCAGGCAGTTAAAGGGGTGAGTACATTTTTCCTGTGTTCATGTTTCTTCACAAAAACATAAATCGAAAATTTACCACAGTTTAGGCTCAAAGACAGAAATTTCCAAACTCTGTTTGTCTTCAAGAAACTGGGAGAGAATCCTTCAGGACTGCAACGTCTTCACCCTCTGTATGAGGAACTGTAAAGAAGTGACCTATGCCTGCTCTCGACCGATCGAGTGTATGGGAATGTTTTAGAAACCATCTGTTCTTATGGATGTCTGTTTGTGTCTTCAGGGAGGGAGAGTTTCTTGTGTTTTATATTACATTTCTTATGAGAAAAAATGAGACATTACTATTTGTTATTTCAGCTTCATTTTCTTTTCAATATATCGGTGATACATTTCAAAATGTGACTGGGTCTTCAATTAAACTGGTAACTTTGCCTCCAGACTGATGTGTAATTTATTTTTTTCCTCACAGTTAATGTAGTGACGATCTACGTCCTGCTTTACAAAGATTGTGGATTGTCTCCATGTGTCAGATGTTACCTGGGGGCCATGGCAGTGACGGATCTACTGGTCATTATCCTCGACCTGATATTGAGGCACATTCCCATTGTTTATCTGGAACAGTTTTATTTCCTGTGGTACATCCCCATGTGTAATATCCACGCCGTCCTGCTTTATGCAGCCACTGACTGTTCTGTCTGGTTCACCGTCACTTTCACCTTTGATCGATTTGTGGCCATTTGTTGCCAGAAGCTGAAAAGTAAATATTGCAGTGAGAAAACGGCGGCTGTGGTTCTGGGAACAGTGACTGTGCTGAGCTGTTTAAAGAACATTTTCTGGTATTTTATGCTCACAGCTCGCTATTGGCTGGCGAACCCCCGCTGGTTTTGTGAGGTAACAGACGGTGTTTATTCCTCTCGTGCCTGGGTCACAATCGAGTTCCTCCACCACATTCTAACCCCGACTCTCCCATTTCTCCTGATTCTGCTGCTCAATGTTTTCACTGTCAGACACATTTTAGTGACCAGCAGAGCCCGCAGGAGACTCCGGGCTCACACCAATGGGGACGGTCAGTGTGACACAGAAATGAGAAATCGAAAAAAATCCATCATTTTACTGTTTGTGATCTCAGCCAATTTCATCCTGTTATGGTCAATGTTAATGGTGTATTCTATTTGGGGCCGAATGTGGATGATTGGGTATGACTCTATTTATCTACATGACTTTGTGCAGGAATTGGGCTTCATGCTGCAGCTCCTCAGTTGCTGCACAAACACCGCGATTTATGCCGTGACCCAGACTAAGTTCAGGCAGCAGCTGAAGAATGTGCTGAAATATCCCTTTACCCAAATTCATCCATCAATCAAATTCACTCATTAATCAATCCATCCAGGATTTTCTCATTTCAGTTCAATGTTTCAGCAATGAAGCAGCCTGTCGCTATGGTAACAGACTGAGGGTAGTGCTGGTTTATCCAACCTTATCCCACAGGGGGTTACAGGGAAACATGTCAATGTTTCTCTCAACTCACAGGCCGAAGAGAAAAGGCACCATTCCACTGACTGCATCCATAACTTCAATTTGTAATTTAATCAAGATATTCATTAAAAAGTGCCAAGCAGCATAGCAAAGAATATTAGATAATAAAATGTGAGGCTGGATGAACACAGCAGGCCAAGCAGCATCTCAGGAGCACAAAAGCTGACGTTTCGGGCCTAGACCCTTCATCAGAGAGGGGGATGGGGGGAGGGAACTGGAATAAATAGGGAGAGAGGGGGAGGCGGACCGAAGATGGAGAGTAAAGAAGATAGGTGGAGAAGGTGTGGGTGGGGAGGTAGGGAGGGGATAGGTCAGTCCAGGGAAGACGGACAGGTCAAGCAGGTGGGATGAGGTTAGTAGGTAGCTGGGGGTGCGGCTTGGGGTGGGAGGAAGGGATGGGTGAGAGGAAGAACCGGTTAGGGAGGCAGAGACAGGTTGGACTGGTTTTGGGATGCAGTGGGTGGGGGGGAAGAGCTGGGCTGGTTGTGTGGTGCAGTGGGGGGAGGGGATGAACTGGGCTGGTTTAGGGATGCAGTGGGGGAAGGGGAGATTTTGAAACTGGTGAAGTCCACATTGATACCATATGGCTGCAGGGTTCCCAGGCGGAATATGAGTTGCTGTTCCTGCAACCTTCGGGTGGCATCATTGTGGCAGTGCAGGAGGCCCATGATGGACATGTCATCAAGAGAATGGGAGGGGGAGTGGAAATGGTTTGTGACTGGGAGGTGCAGTTGTTTGTTGCGAACTGAGCGGAGGTGTTCTGCAAAGCGGTCCCCAAGCCTCCGCTTGGTTTCCCCAATGTAGAGAAAGCCGCACCGGGTACAGTGGATGCAGTATACCACATTGGCAGATGTGCAGGTGAACCTCTGCTTAATGTGGAATGTCATCTTGGGGCCTGGGATGGGGGTGAGGGAGGAGGTGTGGGGACAAGTGTAGCATTTCCTGCGGTTGCAGGGGAAGGTGCCGGGTGTGGTGGGGTTGGAGGGCAGTGTGGAGCGAACAAGGGAGTCAAGGAGAGAGTGGTCTCTCCGGAAAGCAGACAGGGGTGGGGATGGAAAAATGTCTTGGGTGGTGGGGTCGGATTGTAAATGGCGGAAGTGTCGGAGGATAATGCGTTGTATCCGGAGGTTGGTAGGGTGGTGTGTGAGAAATCTCCCCTTCCCCCACTGCATCCCTAAACCAGCCCAGTTCATCCCCTCCCCCCACTGCACCACACAACCAGCCCAGCTCTTCCCCCCCACCCACTGCATCCCAAAACCAGTCCAACCTGTCTCTGCCTCCCTAACCGGTTCTTCCTCTCACCCATCCCTTCCTCCCACCCCAAGCCGCACCCCCAGCTACCTACTAACCTCATCCCACCTGCTTGACCTGTCCGTCTTCCCTGGACTGACCTATCCCCTCCCTACCTCCCCACCCACACCTTCTCCACCTATCTTCTTTACTCTCCATCTTCGGTCCGCCTCCCCCTCTCTCCCTATTTATTCCAGTTCCCTCCCCCCATCCCCCTCTCTGATGAAGGGTCTAGGCCCGAAACGTCAGCTTTTGTGCTCCTGAGATGCTGCTTGGCCTGCTGTGTTCATCCAGCCTCACATTTTATTATCTTGGAATCTCCAGCATCTGCAGTTCCCATTATCTCTAGCAAAGAATATTGTTGTTTCTCTTTGTGTTGTAGAAGCTGAGCTGGAGAGAGACAGACCCAGCCCCAGGTCCTGCCCTCAGGGAAGGGGTGGGGAATGGGGTCAAGCTCAGGATTTGGTTTTAAGTCACTCTGTCCTTGCTTTCACCTGTGGGTCACCCATTCTGACCTGGCCTCTCCCTTGTTCCATCTTCCTCCATATGTCCCTTCGAATCTCATCATGTCCCTCTCTCTCCTCATTCTTTTTACTCTCCTCTTTTTTCATGGACCCTCTCTCCCGCATTCTCCTTCACACTCTTCCCTTCCCAATCTCCCTCTCTCTCAGCTTTTGACAGCCTCCATGGCTCACTTCATCTAAATCTTCTCTCACCTCCCATTGCAGGGGGAACAGTGTGGATTGGGGAATAGGATGGTGCTAGGGTTTGGGTGAAGGCCACGCCTGTTGTTAAAGGATTAGTGTAGTTGGGGTGCAGCAGGCCAGTGGTTGGGGAACAAAGTGGGTGTAGGATCCTTGGCATTTTCCAGGGGAACAGTGTTGTTGTGGGGCTGAAAGTCATCTCTGTGTGGGTTACGAACAATGGACACTGCTGTGGGAAACATCTCGGTGTGGGTCCACATGCCATTGCCATGGTCAAGGACTCAGTGTGTCAATCTGGTGATATTAAACATAGGAGTTACTTAAGAATAAACAGTGAAAGCAGCTTGTGATTGGCACAGCTCAGAGACGACCCAAACAGCAGACCAGGTCTGAGCTATGCAGGTCTGCCAAGGGGGATTGTGAATGGAGGTGGGCAATTAGAGCCATAACAGGAAGACGCATCTCCATAAATATTCCCAGAGGCAATGCTAAGGGAACACAGGACATCATTCCACTGACAAGGCAGTACTGTTTGCTTCCATCCTCAAACAGAAGTTTTGAGTTGATGACCCACCTGTTTGATTTGGTTTGATATATTACTGTCGCATGTACCGCGATACAGTGAAAAGTTTTGTTTTACATGCAGTACAGGCAGATCACACAGGTATACCTTTTGTATCTTCTTGTTGTGGCCTCTTCCTGAAAACCTCAATGTCATTGATGTTAATCTTGAACTAATTTGACTCACTCCATGGAATATCGGGAAACAGCTGAAGGAACTGGATATGACAAAAGCTGTAGGCGCTGACAACCCTCCAGCAATAACACTGAAGGGTCATGTTCCAGAACTGGCCTGGACACGAGCCAATCTATGCCAGTATATCTACAGCATTGTCATCTACCCAGAAATGTGGGCAATTGCCCGGCAACGTTCTGAGCGCAAAAAGAAGAAAAAAAACCCAGTCGAGTGAATTTACATCCAGTCAGTTGTCTCCCAATGTTCAATGAAGTGATGGAAGGAAAGTGGACAGGACTCTCAAGCATCACATTCTCAACAATTAGCTGCTCACTGACACTCTATATCTTCTAATGCTTGCTGTCTTTGTTCATAGTCTCAATTTGCTTCTCGTTTTAGATTTATCACCTTCCTTCCGGCAGGGAGGTGGCGTTCAAACACAATCACATCAAACATGAGCTTTCCGAATGGTGGCCCAGAGCCAAGGGACGAGACAGAGAGGGAGACAGAGAGAGAAAGAGCGAGAAATGTGGAGAGAAATGAGGGTGGAAGAAAGGGGAGAGATGGTGAGAGAGTGGGTGAGGGGGGAGATGGAGAGAAATGGAGAGGGTGAGAAAGGGATATAGAGAAGGAGAGAGAGAGAGGATGTGCGAGCTCAGAGATAGAGAGAGGGAGAAAAAGCCCCCGTCTCACCACTGACTGGTCCCTTTTGGTTAAAGTGATACAATACCGACATCTGCTGGCGTCCCCCGCCACTACACAGGGGATGGTGATGGGTGAAAAGCATCAGAGGTTCAGTCAGAGAGAAAGAGAGAGGAGCTAGCTCACAGCAACAGCAACACACATACAGAGTGTGCTGGTGTAGAGAGGATTGCAAATGTACTGAGACTGGTCAGAATAAATATGCTAATGTTCAGAAATGTTTGTGTTCCCTCTGCAAATGTGGAAATGGTTTGCCTTTGGGCATTGTTCTGACATTATACACAGTTAATAGAGTATTCCCTTTGCAATTGTATTCAGGTACCTTCGAGTAAACAGTTTTGTGAGGAGGCATGGTGAATCTTAATGCACTTGCTGCAATTTGTCATGTTTTGGAATCTACTCTCCCAGATCCTAAGCGGGAAAAAATTCAAATGTGGAGGGAGTGAGATACGCAGTGGGTTTATTCATGCCTCATTCTGCTCATATCTTAGGGACAACATCTACCGGACAAAACTTCTCTGTATCTCCAAAGACATTGGTTGAAGAACAAAACAACTGCAACCAGAGAGGTTCAGAGACTGTGATGCCTTGTGAAGCGAAAAAGAAAATCGGTGGCTTGTGTAGTGTCGTGGGGAGGCAAGAGGGAGCGAGAGAATGAGTCTTTGATTCATAATTTTTTTATTCATTCATGATTCATTTGTTCAAATTCCCCCCCAGGGAGTCCCACTGCAGCCAGATATAGAAATACAGATGCGAACACACAGAGACACACATTAACAGGACAGGTGTATAACTTTAAACAAAAGAGGGAGAGACAGAATGAAAGAGGAGTGGTGGCAAAACACATTTTAATGGATTCACCCCCAAGACAAGAGATAGCCCATTGCACAGAGACACAGGCACAGAGACACACACAAACAGAGAGACAGATACTAATGCACACACTCAGAAACACTAAACAACAACTCATATTCCACTTGGGAACCCTGCAGCCCAATGGCATTAATGGGGGTTTCACCAGCTTCAATATCTCCCCTTCCCCCACTGCATCCCAAAACCAGCCCAGCTCCCCCCCAGCTGCCTAACCTGTTCTTCCTCTCACCAATCCCCTCCTCCCACCTCAAGCCGCACCTCCATTTCCTACCTGCTAACCTCATCCCATCCCCTTGACCTGTCCGTCCTCCCCGGACTGACCTATACCCTCCCCACCTCCCCACCCATACTGTCCTCTCCTCCTATCTTCTCCTCTGTCCGTCTTCAGTCTGCCTCCCCCTCTTCCTCTTTGTTTCAGAATCGTCTCCCCATCTCCCCTTTTCTGATGAAGGTTCTAGGCCCGAAACATCAGCTTTTGTGCTCCTAAGATGCTGCTTGGCCTGCTGTGTTCATCCAGCTCCAGTGTTTGTTATCTCAGATTCTCCAGCATCTGCAGTTCCCATTATCTCTTTCACACTCACACACACAGTTACAGAGACACACAGGCATATTTATACACTGACACAAACATACACAGACCTAGAGACACACAGCCACATTTATACACACAGAAAAACAAAAATAAACAAAAACATTGATAGACACAGAGGCACACACTGAGGCACAGACATACAATCCGATACTGACATCCACACAGACACACTAACACACAAATACACAGAAACATACACACATACAGCCAAACACAGCCACATATAGACCAACACAGAGAAACACACACACAGGGAGACAGAAACAAAGCATACACGTACAGATTCTATATGCAGTAACTGACACTGCGCTGAGATTACCCACCGTTAACATAGTTTTTGTTAATCAGATAATGCCCAGTTTTTCATGATGAAATGTCAGTGAGAAAGTGGGAAAGTGCCTTGATGTCCCTTACTTTATTGTCAGGGCAAAAGTGAATGTAAACTCACTGACTTTAGAAGATAACACGATGTGAAGCTGGATGAACACAGCAGGCCAAGCAGCATCTTTGGAGCAGGAAAGCTGAGTTTTCGGGCCTCGACCCTTTATCAGAAATGGGGGAGGGGAAGGGGGATCTGAAATAAATATGGAGAGGGGGAGGTGGATCAAAGATGGATAGAGGAGAAGATAGGTGGAGAGTAGACTGACAAGTTAAAGAGGCAGGGATGGAGCCAATAAAGGTGAGTGTAGGTGGGGAGGCAGGGAGGAGATAGGTCAGTCCAGGGAGGACGGACAGGTCAAGGGGGTAGGATGAGGTTAGTAGGTAGGGAATGGGGATGCAGCTTGAGATGGGAAGAGGGGATAGGTGAGAGGAAGGACAGGTTGGAGAGGACATGTTAGGGAGGCAGGGATGAGCTGGGCTGGTTTTGGGATGCGGTACGGGGAGGGGAGATTTTGAAACTTGTGAAATCCACATTGATACCATTGGGCTGCAGAGTTTCCAAGCAGAATATGAGTTGCTGTTCCTGCAACCTTCGTGTGGTATCGTTGTGGCACTGCAGGAGGCCCAGGATGGACATGTCATCTAAAAAATGGGAGGGGGAGTTGAAATGGTTCGCGACTGGAAGGCCTGGTGGTTTTATGGTGAGGTTGGGGTTGGAGCGGAGGGAGTGGAGGTCGGCAAGTTCTGCGGGGGTGAGGTTGTGGTGGGTGAGAGGGTGGAGAGGTTGAGGCGATTGATGTCTCAACACCTCCCTCACCTTCCTCGACCTCTCTGTCTCCATCTTGGGCAACCACTAGAATCCAATATCTATTTCAAGCCCACTGACTCCCACAGCTACCTAGTATACACCTCCTATCACCCACCTTCCTGCAAAAATGCCATCCCATAATCGCAATGCCTCCACTGCATCTGCTCCCAGGATGAGGCATTCCACTCCGATACATCTCAGATGTCCTCGTTTTTCAAGTGCCACAAGTCACCCCCGCAGTGGTCAAGAACGCCCTCGACCATGTGTCACGCATTTCCTACAACTCATCCCTCACGCCCCGTCCCCGCAAAAACAACTATTGTGATGAGAAAAGGGTGGGCATTGGTTCATTAGTCATTGCCAGGGGAAGAGATTGGGATGTTTTGCACCCTGTAGCTTGTGGAAAAGAATGAACATGAGTTCACACGACGACATAAGTCATAGCATGAAGGAAGTGTGAATGCTTTCACAGGCCGTTACTAAGGGAACAGTGTCGGGATGGTTTTGTAGACTATAGCAAGAATATTGTGGGTTCCAGTTCGCAGCATGTTGGTAGGGGAACTGAGGAAGGATGCGTTCACAGGCTGTTGCTTGCAGAACAGTGGAGATGTGTTGATAGGCCGTTACTAAGTTAACAGAGTGGGGGCACGTTCACAGGGTTTTGCTGTTAGAGAAGAGAGGGGATGGGTTTACTTGTTGTTGCTGTGAGAAACGATTGCGGATGGCTCACTGGTCAGAGAGAGGGTAACATAGACAGGATGGGCTCACAGGCCACTGTGAGGGTGTCCGAATGGAATAATTTCACAGGTACTTGCTGAGGAAATGGAGTGTGAACGTGTTCACAGGATTTTGCTATGAAAGAGAGTGGGGTGGGTTCAGAGGCCGTTGATTGGAGAACAGAGTGGGGAGGGATTAACTGGCTGTTCGTGTGCGAACAGATTGTGGATGGGATCTCAGGTCACTGTGAGGATGACAGAGTGGGGTTGGGATTATAGGTCACTGTTAGGATGACAGAGTGGGGATGGGTTCGCAGGTCACTGTTAGGATAACAGAGTGGTGAAGGGTTCACAGGTCACTGCAGGATGACAGAGTGGGGATGGGTTCACAGGTCACTGTTAGGATAATAGAGGGGGATGGGTTCACAGGTTACTGTTAGGATAACAGCGTGGGGATGGGTTCACAGGCCATTGGCAGGAGATCAGAATAATGAAGGGTTCACATGCCTTTTCTAGGGGATCAGCATGGGGATGGGTTTGCAGGCCGTTGCCAGGAGAACAGACTGGGTTATCATCTCCCAAACCATTCACAACCTCATCACCTCAGGTGACCTCCCACTCACAGCCTCCAACCTCATTGTTCCCCAACCCCACACCGCCCACTTCTATCTCTTTCCCAAAATCCACAAACCTGCCTGCCCCTGTCCCACAAAACTCATCTCCACCTATCTGGACTCCATTTTCTCCCCCTTGGTCCGGGAACTCCCCACCGACATCCATGACACCACCCAGTCCCTCCACCTCCTCCAGAACTTCCAATTCCCCGGTCCCCAACACCTCATTTTCACTATGGGCGTCCAGACCCTATACATCTGCATTCCCCATACAAATGGCTTATAGGCCGCCCCGCTTGTTCCTGTACTGCAGACCCGACCAATCCCCCTCCACCAACACCCTCATCCGCCTAGCCGAACTCAACCTCACCCTCAACAACTTCTCTTTTGATTCCTCCCACTTCCTACAAAGGGGGTGGCCATGTGTACCCGCATGGGCCCAAGCTATGCCTGCCTCTTTGTAGGTTATGTGGAATAGTCCCTCTTCCACACTTACACTGGCCCTAAACCCCACCTCTTCCCGCGTTACATTGATGACTGCATCGGCGCCGCCTCTTGCTCCCCAGAGGAACTTGAACAGTTCATCCACTTCACCAACACCTTCCGCCCCAACCTCAAGTTCACCTGGGCCATCTCCAACACATCCCTCACCTTCCTAGACCCTTCTGTCTCTATTTCAGGCAACCACCTAGAAACAAATGTCTATTTCAAGCGCACAGCTACCTAGAATACACCTCCTCCCACCCACTTTCCTGCAAAAATTCCATTCCCTCTTCACAATTCCTGCACTTCCGCCACATCTGCTCCCAGGATGAGGCATTCCACTGCCGTACTTCCTAGTTGTCCCCGTCCTTCAAGGACTGCAACTTCACTCCCGCCCCCCTACACCCCCCCACCCCGCAGTGTTCGAGAACACCCTCATCCATGTCTCCCACTTTTCCCACAACTCATCCCTCACATCCCGTCCCCACAATAACTGCCAAAAGAGAATCCCCCTAGACCGCACATACCATCCCACCAACCTCCGGATACAACGCATCATCCTCCGACACTTCCGCGATCTGCAATCCGACCCCACCAACAAAGACATTTTTCCATCCCCACCCTTGTCTGCCTTCCCGAGAGACCACTCTCTCCATGACTCACTTGTCTGCTCCACACTCCCCTCCAACACCACCACATCCAGCACTTACGCCTGCAACCGCAGGAAATGCTCCAATTGCCCCCACACCTCCTCCCTTACGCCCTCCCAGGCCCCAAGATGACTTTCCACATTAAGCAGATGTTCACCTGCACATCCGCCAATGTGCTGCATCCGCTGTACCCGTTGTGGCTACCTCTACATTGGGGAAACCAAGCGGAGGCTTGGGGACCGCTCTGCAGAAATCTATGCTCGGTTCGCAATAAAGAACTGCACCTCCCAGTCGCGAACCATTTTAAGTCCCCCTCCCATTCCTCAGATGGCCATCATGGGCCTCCTGCAGTGCCATAACGATGCCACCTGAAGGTTGCAGGAACAGCAACTCATATTCCGCTTGGGAACCCTGCAGCCCAATGGTATCACTGTGAACTTCACCAGCTTCAAAATCTCCCCTCCCCCACTGCATCCCAAAACCAGCCCAGCTCGTCCCCGCCTCCCTAAACTGTTCTTCCTCTCACCTATACCCTCCTTCCAACTCAAGCCGCACCTCCATTTCCTACCTACTAAAATCATCCTGCACCCTTGGCCTGTCCGTCCTCCCTGGACTGACCTATCCCCTCCCTACCTCCCCACCCATAATCTCCTCTCCACCTATCTTCTCCTCTATCCATCTTCGGTTGCCTCCCCCTCTCTCCCTATTTATTTCAGAATTCTCTCCCCATCCCCCTCTCTGATGAAGGGTCTAGGCCCGAAACATCAGCTTTTGTGCTCCTAATATGCTGCGTGGCCTGCGGTGTTCATCCAGCTCCAGTCTTTGTTATCTCAGATTCTCCAGCATCTGCAGTTCCCATTATCTCAGACAAGCCCAATAGGTCTGGCAGCATCTGTGAAGGAAAAAACAGAGTTAATGTTTTGGGTCCAGTGACCCTTCCTCAGAACTTTGTTTTTGTTCTTGCTTCACAGCATCTGCAGTTCTTTCAGTTTTTATTTAGTATTTAACTCACTGCCACATCTCTTCCAGGCATGTCCATCTTGAAGAATTTCTGCTCCTCTCTCTAATGGGATGTCTGTTCCGATCTTTCTTCTTGTCCACCAACATTAATTTCACTGTCACTCCTGGTGTTTGCCCAAGTATTTGCTCAAACCTCCTCGCACGGACATATCACATTCTTCAGTGACTACCTCCAGCTCAGACTTCCCTCACGTGGATTCCAGCTGAAGTTTTATCCCTAATGTTTTGAATCTTCCCACTGTCATAGATCTGAGATGTTCAACGTTCCATAGATAGCTGCTGTTGCCGCACCCAGAGATCCACACTCACTGCCATGTGGTGCCACATATTCACTCTCAACCTTTCTTTCCAATAGCATTGCATCACACTGTCTCAGGGCTGCACCACTCTGTAGTTCCACTTCATCATCCGGCTCATTCGTTGTGCTAATAAGAAACTTCTTCTTTTCCTTTCAGGCATCAAGGCCCACAAGATGCAACCACTCAGAGATACCCATAAGCCTTTGGAAACTTCCTCTCCTCCCCGTCCCTCAGCCTCCATCTCCTCCCCCAACTCCACCTCCTGTCGGGTATTCACCATACTGCCTAACCTTCTGCTCTCTGATGCTGAACGTTCTGTACAGCAAAGGCCTCAGCTTTATTCCTCTGCGTTCTCACCCAGTTCTGAGGAAGGGTCACCGGACCCGAAACACTGACTCTTTTTTTTCCTTTATAGATGCTGCCAGACATCCTGAGCTTTTCCAGCAACTTTGGTTGTTCCAGATAATCTTCAACTGTACTTTCCTGCCTTATCCCCACAACTGCTGATTCCCAAATTAAACAGAAATTTGTTTAATACCAAGTGTGCATTGCCAAAAGAGCTTTTAAATATCTGATTGCAGGGTGTGGTGTGTGTGTGTATGTGTTCTGTGGAGCTGACTTGCCAAGGTGCTCACACTGACAAGAGACCATTCAGGTGTTCTCACCATGGGAAAGGCTGGAGAGGATCATGGGAATTCACGGTCCATCTGCAAATTCATACAGCAGGGAGAGAGCCATCATCGGTTCTGTGTGTGGCAAAGGATTCAAATCAGTCATTTACCTCATTATACAGTGACTTGCTCATCTTGATAAGAAAACTCCTCAATATTCTGTGAACAAAGTCTTAAAAGCAAAATGGACTTGCTGTCCACAAAAACCCGCAGACACTGGTGAGAAGTGGATCACCTGCTTCGTGTGTGGGCCAATGGTCACTCAGTCATCTCACCAACTAAGACACTTGTGAGTTCGTCAGTGACTGCGGGGGTTTAGATCCTGCAGTTAGTCACTCCTGGAGTAAATAATGTTCTGATCACTGGGTTTTGCTTTTGCTCATATTGACAATTCTTGGTATTCTAGATACATGGTTAATACTTCAGTTTTACTGAATTAAAAAGATTGTTGTTGATATTCTTTCCCAAATCAGTGTTTAACATCATCTGCTGGAGCTCAAAGGGTAATCTGGAGAGGGATCATTGGTAGGAACAGAACCTTAGCCTCGACACACTCCTCAGGGTCACACTGAGAGGGACAAATAGCACATTGCTCTTTCCCATCTCTCTGTTCTCACAGAAAAGTCCCCACGTGGGTTAACAGTGAGGTGTGCTGGAAATGTTTTCCAGCTGTACTTTTTAACGGTTCCAACTCCTAGACACAGAACAGAAGCTACTTTATATGTCTGTTTCAAGTCAGGAACAACGTTACTGAATCCTGGAAATGTGTGTCAGTTCAGATACTGGTGTCAAACTGTGAACTGTTCCAGCCTAAAAGTAAACAGGTTGAAATTTCTAATCTGAAATTGACTGTTGCCCTCACAAGGTAACCATGCCTGGTGCTAACTTTTAAAATAGACCTGTTCGAAGTCTGTATTAAAATAGATGGAGGAGAATGTTAACCTCAGACACGATGATACAATTGGCATTTCATCTGCCAGGTGAGCAAGGACTTCTAGTATCTTAGATAATGGGAACTGCAGATGCTGGAGATTGAACACAGCAGGCCAAGCAGCATCCCAGGAGCACAAAAGCTGACGTTTCGGGCCTAGACCCTTCATCAGAGCTCTGATGAAGGGTCTAGGCCCGAAACGTCAGCTTTTGTGCTCCTGGGATGCTGCTTGGCCTGCTGTGTTCATCCAACCTCACATTTTATTATCTTGACTTCTAGTATCTTTCTAGGATTTCTCTGTTTTATTTTGTTAAATACCAGGATAAAGAAAAGTACATTAAAAAAACATTACAAGTCATAGCAACACGGGAGTAGACTATTCTGCCCATCAGATGCCACTGCACATGGGTTTATAGTAAACAACGGCGCTTGTCTTAAATGGTATTATGTCCTGTCCAGTCTGTCCCAAGCTCTCAGAAACTGATATTCAGACTTTGAGGCACACGGTGACTACACCTAGAGAAATGGTGGTTAGCAGCAAGAAAATGCCTGAGGTCAAGATCAGCAGCAAGACAGCAGTTGGTGAAGGGCTCAGAGGTGAAACCTAGCAATCAGACTGGAGGGAGGACTACGGTGAGGACAGCCCTGACTAGACGAGAGAACACCTCAAGATTTGACATTATTTATTGACTGCCATGTGTACGGTGTAAAACTTTGTCTTGTGACCACTGCAGGCAAATCATAGTAAGCAAGGAAAAACAGGTCAAAGGATGCTGGGACAGTTTGAGGTGTGTAGCTTACGTCACACAGGAGATATGCAGAGCAAGATCAGCATTTTAACATGATTTGAAGTTAGATAGTCCATTCATCAGTCTAATAATGTCTGGGAAAAAGCTGTTCTTGAACCTGCTGGTGTTTGTTCAAGCTACTGTATTTTCTGCCTGACGGAAGAGGTTGTGGGAGAGCATTACACAGTGGGAGGGGTCTTTTATGATGTTGGTAGCCTTACTTTGTAGGCATGTAGTCCATGGGTGGAAGGTTGGCTTCCATGATGGTGTGGCCTGCGCACAGTCTTCTACAGTTTGTACAGTCCTGGGCAGAGCAGTTGCCGTACCAGGGCATTTTGAACCCGGGCAGTATGCTTTCAGTGGTGCATCTGTAAAAGTTGGTGATGGTCCTTATGACCTTGGCAAATTTCCTAAGCTGCCTGCAGAAGAAGAGACGTCGTTGTGCCTTCTTGACAGTCACATCTAACTGGTAAGTCCAGACCAGTTTGTTGATTATCATCACTCCTGGAAACTTAACTCTCAATTTCTGCTCTGTTGACTTAGATGGGAATGTGTTCTCCTCCCTTCTTCCTGAAGTCAATGCTTAGTTCTTTTGTTTTGCTGAGATGGAGAGCGAGGCTGTTTATCATTGCATCATGACACCACACCTCCAGACTCCTTTCTGTAGGACACAAAACTCAATTCAAGTGGGCAATATTTTCACACTTCGCCACTGAGCAACTTTCCAAAAGGTCGTGGGCCCAAACAGGCCAAGTAAGGGCAGGGCAACAGGAACTTTTTCAGGCCATTCAGCTCAGAGGCTGCAGAACAGAACTTGCACTGCGGTAGTTACATGGAATTGCTGAACAAGCACTAACCTCCATTCGACAGTGCCCCAATTGTAAGATGCAGAGGGAAATTGATACCAGTTAACAGTCTGCACTGGAGGGTTTATTATTGAGGGAGTGGGGAGTTGGAAGCTGATGGTGGTGCTGGTGCTGGTGCCTGAGTCTCAAATCAGCAATTATCAATCCTTCAGCTTCTTCCTGTAACACTTGGGTGACCACCTGACTGAGAAATTCACCGAGTGACAATCTCCTCTTGTAAATCTCCAGTAAATCTGCCTCTACCACCCTCTCTGGCTGCACATTTCAGATAATAACCTTCCCCATTATTTAAGATTTTACTCTGACATTCTAGCCACTTGTGTGAAACAATGTGGAACGGAATGTTTGTCAGTGTTGTCATGGCGACCTGTCTGCAGTGACATGACTGGGTTTCAAACTTCACCCTCTCCACCGCTGCCTCCTCAATCAGCCTGAAACTATGTTCTTTCGAGCACTTGTCCAAATTTCTTTTCATAGTTCCTGCAACCTAGGCATTTGAAAGATTTCTCGCCAGTGTAGATACTGGGGTACTAGCAGCTTGAACGAATTAATGAATCCCTTCCCACACACAAGAGCATGTGAAAGCTCTCCCCCCAGTGTGAATTCACTGATGTATCGACAGGCTGGATGATCGCCTGAATTTCTTGCTGCAGTAAGAGCTTTGGAATGGGGAGTACCCAATGGGAATGTGCTGGTTCTCCCTCAGTCCACATGGACATTTAAAACTCTTATCCCAGTCACAGCAATGACACTGTCTCAATTTTGCAAGTAAAAATATGCACCTCTTCCCACACACAGAAAAGTTAAATGGCCTCTCTCCAGTGTGAACCTGCTAGGCCATCAGCAAGGTGGATAAATGAACAAATGCTTCACCACATTCACTGCAACAGAACAACCTCTCTCCTGGATGACTGCGTCAATGATATTCCAGCTCATATGAATAATTGAATACATTCTCACAGTCCCTACATTTACATGGTTTCTCCCCAGTGTGACTCTGCTTGTGTTTTCTCAATCCAGATGATCAACTGTAGCCTCATCCACATCCACAACGTATTGCAGTTTCTTCACTCTGTGAATGGGGTGCTTTCTGTTTCCAGGAATCAAGCATCACTGTCAGATCCTGATGTGATATTTGAGTTTTCCACTTGTACATATTCTCCATCTAATATCTGGTGAAATGAATTGAAAAAAGGGAATGAGAGAGGGAGAGAGAGAGAGAGAGAGAAACAACAAAAATACAAAATAAAAACTGAAAGAACACTGGATGCTGTAAATCAGGAACAAAACTGGAAGCTGCTGGGAAAGATCAGCAAGTCTGGCAGCGTCTGTGAAGATAAATCAAAGTTAATGTTTTGGGTCCAGTGACCCTTCCTCTGAACATCCGGGTCACCAGACCTGAAATGTTAACTTTGATTTTTCTTCACAGAAGTTGTCAGATTTGCTGAGCCTTTCCAGCAACTTCTGGTTTTTTAAACAAAAATACAAAGCAAAATTGTGAAATTGAGCTGAATAAAGCTGCTCTTTCATGGGGTCAGCAGGTGAAAGGGAGAGTCTGAAAGCTGCCAGATTTTACCAACTTACATAAGTGTCCATCAGGAAATGCAACCTACCACCAGGTTTTGGCCGAAACAAGAGAAGTTGAGAAGTTAGCAAGGAAAGATTTCTACATTTGCATCTCAATGTGATGTTTGATGGAACCTGTCACCTCCACAAGTTGGAAAGCCAAGAGCGGCAGGTCTGTGTAAACATTATCTCCAAATTCCCTTCAAGTCACATTCTGATTTGGGCATAAGTTGCTGTTCCTGAATTGTTGCTGATGAAAATTCTATAAATCTTTGTCAGAACGCATTATGGTTGTACCTTCACCACCTTGTCTGCAACAGTTCAACAACAGGAAAACTATCGCCTTCTCAGTGGGGAACTTGGATTAGACAGATCTCCTCAAGTTCCATTTATTGCAATTTTTCTTTGGATTTTGGTTAGTAAGCAGTGTGTTTCCTGTGCATCTGAAATTAATAATTATCTCGTATTACTGTAGCCACCGCGGTTTATTTTAAAACAGGTTTTTGAGGCCTGGCTGTAAATTGGATATCTTTGCGTGCACCACTAACGGATTTTTTGTTCTTCTTAGATTATTTTCTAACCCGATAAGGAAAATAATGGAGCCTCAAGGTTTGATATTTACAAAACTTTCTTTTAAACAGTTGAGCAAAATGCCCATAGCTCAGAGAGAGACTTCAGCTTTCACTTTCACTTTGAGTTTTGAGTGGACTTCTGAGGTTATTGGAATAGGAATTCCCTGCAGTTCAGTTCTCTAAATAGTGAAGGAGATATCGTGAACTAGATAACCTTAGAATGAGGAGTTAGAGTTTGCCCCACACCAGACATGTTGTAACTAAACCTTAAAGCTGCTGAGCATATTTAAGCTCGAGTATATACTAGCTCCAGGGAGAAGCTCTAGCATTAAAGCATTAAAGCCAAAAGTGTGTTAAACCTGCAAAGGTGCAGACACAGAGGCTCTGGTGTGAGTACTTCATAACTCTTGGATACAGGCTAGGCCATTTTGAACTGAAATGAAAAACACTTATTCATTGAAAGGGTAGTGAACCTGTAGAATTTTCTCCCGTAGAAGGCTGTGAAGCCAAGTCTGAACATATTCAACAAGCAGATGGATTTTTTTTAGATTTTAAAGGTGTCAAGAAGTGCAGGGCAAAAGCAGGAATGGTGTACTGAGATGAGGATCTGTCACGATCACAATGAATGGCAAGGCAGGCTCAAATGCTGAATGGTCTATTCCTGCTCCCAGTTACTATGTTTCAATGAGTGCTGTATTGGGTAATGTACAAAAGCTATTTTGTTTCTTTTTAATTTATGACTGGGTTTTTGCAATTTGTGTAGTTATATGTTTACTGTGTTTTTAAAAATTTTTTTTTTCAAATTGTACTATAAGTAAATGGTTTGTTTTATTCTATTTTATATTCATCTCTTTTGCTAGCTAGTTTCTATTTAATTGTTAAAGCAAAATCTGCAGCACTATATGCTTATGTTTTAGTGAGAGATAACATTGTTAATCTATTAGATTTCTGCCTGGCTTGTCTAACAATGACTTCAGCTGGGATCATAACATGTGGGTCATGGGGTCTCTTGATGGGATTTTGGAGTTCCTTAGCTTTAAAAAGTATCTGTGCCTTTCTTGTCCAAATAACAGCTACAGAATAGTTCCAGGGCATAAAGCAGAGTGTAGTGGGCATGTTCGTTGCACAAAACCTAACAATGGTTTAGATGTGGCTAAGAGTTTTCCGGAAGTGAAAGATAATTCACTGATCAATCTAAAATCTTTGAAAACTAAACCGAGAGAATTAGCAAATAAATTGAAGGTAGAAGTACAAGTAGGATCTTGTGAGGATGAGAAACTTCAAGTCATTTTACAACATTTAGAATTGGAAGAAAGGAAACTTTGAAGCAGGATATCACAGTTGGAATTGGCTGATATATAGTTATAAATGAAAAGAGACAGGACTTGGAGAAAAATATAAATACCTGAAATTATAGAAAATGAAAAATAGAGAGTAATGAAATTAGAAGGCAAAGTGAACAGGGAATAATGGAGACAGAAAAGCAAGGAGAAATGCAAAAGGAGGTGGATTTTAAAAATCAAACTCCAAAGAGATAAAGAAATTGGAGAACATGAGTTTGTCAAGGAAAAGGTGAGAATAGAGAAGGAAGAAACAGGTAATACCCTGAAGGGTAATAATGATTCCATTGAGGGAACTGATTTACCCAAGAATCTATGCTTTGTATCTAAATTAACAAGGATGGAGCCAAGACGTGCTTTACCTCATTTAAGAAGGTAGTTGCACAGATTAAATGACTAAAAGTGATTTGGACTCCCATGTTACAAAGTATTTTGGCATGCTCTGACAGTATACACCAACTTCCCAGGAGAACAGTCTGCAATGTAGGAAATTTTCTAAGTGACAACAATGAATGCTTATCTGCTCGTCTCTAAAGCTTATGAATTGAGGGTGACATTTACTGATACCCCCCTGAAACCTCCATTAGTGTACATGCGCAAAACACACATGTGCAGTACACCAGCTTGTACTGCCAATGAATTCTTACCAACCGGTTGTTAATCTTCAAGCTTACTTGGGCCCCACCGCATTTCGTTTTGTAACTAGTAGGGTTTTCACAAAGTCTGCACGAGTAGAGCTTTCTGCATTGCGTATGTCAGGAAACTCAGCTTTAGTTGAAGTTAGAGAAACATTTTGAGAAGTTATGGGAAATTACCATCATGAAATAATTCAAATAGCAGTCTTTCAAATTTATAAACTTATTTTGATAAGCACCAAGTATTCACGACCAGTGAAGCAGCAAATCTGGCAGATACTGTTACTATGTCACACAGACACATATGTGGAGAAATGAATGTCTGGCGATATTTCATCTCACCTGATTTTATGTCACTGGAGGTGTTCTTTTCTCTCTCTTTCTCAGTCAATTCTTGTTGGAACCAAAAAGAATGTAGTATTTCCTCAGCATGAGGAAATCCTTCTAACACACAGCCAGTATGTTATCACACCCAAAGTGATGGTACAGGATTTAGATGATTGGCACACATAAGAAATGTGAGAATTCAAACAGTGTGAAAAAGGTAGTATTTGCAAACAAGAACAAGGGAAGGTCTCAGACCTGAGAGAGTGAGGTTTATGGACTGTCATAGAGTCAGATACACAAATGGACTGAAGTTGAAGCGCAAAATGCAGCTTCGATGGTTTGACAGTGACATCACAGGCAGTCTGGCCAGAAGGTGGCCAGAACTGGGTGTTAAATATCACAAGTTACAATGAATTTGAAATGAAAATAAAGGATGCAGCAACTGGATAGAAGGAAGACTGGTGCACTGGTACAAAAGAACTGTAGATAATCAAAGCAGTACGGAGATTTCATTTCAATAAAACAAACCCCTGTGAACATTGTAAATTTTAATCTAAAACAGCAATCGGACAAATACAGCAGGTCTGGTAGCATCTGATGAGGAAGAATAGTTAACATTTCAAACCCTGAGAATGTAGTCCTGCATTCTTTGTTTCCAATTATGCAACGTCTGCAACATTTTGCTTTTATTGGTGGCATGAGGCTTTTCTCCTTGGAGAAGGAAAGTTAACTTGAGATCTGATTTGTGTGTGCAGAATCCTGAGATATCGGAACAGAGTCGATAGTGAGACATTGTTCACTGTGTTGGTGAAATCAGAAGCAGAGGATACCAGTTCAATGAGACTAACAAAGGAATTCTCATATGAGGAGGGTGAAACACCTTTCCCATTGCAAGTGGGAGAATGCATTGTCAGGTTCATTCAGCCCCTTTAGAAGAGAATTGGACAATTACGTGAATGGAAACGATGAAGGATTGGGACACGATGTGGTGCTCATGCACAGACACTGGGGGTCAAATTCTGTCCTTCGATTCTGTAATAAGATGCAGGGAATTCTGGGACTGCATGTGGCTCTCATAACCTCCCCCATCCCCAAACATTCAAATCAGATTAGAGAAATGAATGTGTGGATCAAAGGCTGGTGAGAACAAGTGGGTTCAGGGCTGTGTGGGACTTGCACCAGCACCAGCACCAGCACCAGCATGGTGGGAAATGAGGAATTTAAACTGCACCTAAACTGGAAAAACCAGATGCGCTAATGTAGCCTTGATGAAGAGTTCATAAAATGTTCTCAAAATAGTCGCTTTGAACATCATATTCTAGAGCTGACCAGAGAGCCAGTTGTACTGGACTTGATGTTGTGCAATGACAGAGGTTTAATTAACAATCTCACAGTGAAGGCACTCAGAGGTAGCAGTGACCCTAATCTGATGGAATTTTACAACCATTTTCGGGGACAGGAGTGGGTATCAGACTATTATTTTAAACTTAAATTAGGGCAGTCATGTGGGTGTGAAATCAGAGCTAGAGTGAAGTGGCAATTTAGCTTCAGAGGTCGGTTGAGATACAATGGCAAATAATTAAGGGGATACATCAGTATACACCCATCAGATACATTTGAGTGAGAAAGAAAAGTTCCAAGTCAATAAGTATGCTCCAGTAATCATCACACAGATATGGTGACAGGCTGACATGGATTTGGAGCAGGATATTGAAGGATTCATGACATTGGAGGATAGGAAACTGGGAAAAAATGGAGGAAATATTACATCATCTGCAGGTAACTATAAAATGCATTTAAGATGACGTCAACTACAAAGAAGAAGCATACAATTGCTGAAGTATGGGTGGCAGATTAGACAAAGCAGAAGGTATAAAATGGCAAAGAATGACTACAAGATTAATAAGGAGAGAAAAAAAAAGTAGGAGACAAAGTTAGCCAAAATACGAAGACAGTTTAGCAGTTTCTCTGCATATTTAAAACAAAGTTCATAAAGGAAGCATCTGTACTAAAGGAGAAAAGTCTGACGAATTACTAATAGAAAACAAACAGTTGGCAGGTGAATTGAACGGGTATTTTTCATTGGCCTTATTCAATAAGCAGGAATTAATCAGGAAATGGAGGAACTGAAGAAAATTACAATCACCAGAGAAACATATTGAGTGAATTGTCGGAACTACATGCTGAGACACGCTGAGTCCTGATGGACGGTATCCTGGAATTTAAAGGAAATGACCAGAGAGTTGATGTGTTGGTTTTGGTTTTGGATTTGAAAATTCCCTAGATTTGGGGAAGATTCAGAGATTGGGAAACAAAGAAATTTAAATCCTTTATTCAAATGGGTATAGACAGAGAATGCAGGTAACTGCGCACCAATTAACTTATAACGTATTCCCTGTGATGGATGTTATGATCAAAGATGACTTGGCAGGGCATGAAGCAAATTTTAAGGTGAGCAGTCCGTGGTTTGGTAAGAAATCAACTTTAAACAATTTATTGTCATCCTTTCAGGAAGTAACACATTCTTGATGAAAGGGAACCAATGGAGCATAATGGCACAGGTTTCTTGGGATAATTCAAGAGACACTGCAGAAATTCATTCCAAGGAAGAAGAAACTTGCTAAGGTGAGGATGAGACATTCACTACTGCACGGGATGGTGGGTAAAGATATTCCCATTGGTGAGATTGTTAGCTATGATGTGAGAGTGAATTGGGATGGCAATCAATGTAACTTAGAACCAAATAGTACGGAAATAAGTGTAAATGACAAGAATTCCTAAATATTTTCAGGGAACTGTTCAATAGCATTGTTTTATTCATTCATGGATTTGCACTTTATTAACTGGGCTAAGTTTTGCTGCCTGTCCTCAAATGACCTTGACATGGTGGCAGTGAGCTCATGTGCGTTTGGTTTGGAGACACCCACAATGCTGTAAATGAGGATTTTAATCCAAAATATGTTTTCAGTCCAGCAAGAAAGGATGTACGACTAGACTTGGTTTTTGGAAATGAGGCGGGCTAAGATTATGCAAGGGACCCAGCATTAATCCCAATGGTACACCACTGGACACTGGCCTCCAGTCACACAAACAGCCTCCTCCCATCACCCACTGTCTCATCAGTCAGCCAATTTTGGATCCAACTTATCAAGTTATCCGAGATCCCCTGTACTTTGATCTTTAATTTTATCATGTGGACTTTCCTGTTTGGTCTCACCGGTGAGCTCCTTTTAATGGTTTAAATGTTACTTTACCGTCCATTAATATAAAGATTGGGTGGTTGTCCCTGCTGCATTAAAATGTGTAACACCATCTTTTCCACTGCCTGTACCAGGGACCATGCGGAGGTTTTTTGGAGGGTTGAAGAAACAGATCTGATGATCCTGAGTCTGATGAGTAGCGAAAGGGAGTGGGATCCCAGTCATGGGAACAATCTGATTTGGCCAAATTGTCTTGAGCAGTGACAAGAGAGTGAACAGGAGTGGAGAGCTTGATGATGAGCGCGGCAGGCAAGACATTGATCTTGACCATATCAACAGCTCCCTGTCAACCATCTGACTGGAGTTTAAGTGTTTAGAGATGTACAAATGTTGCATTTCTTCCGCTGTTGCATTATTTCTGAGTTAACTTGGCCCCACGTTAATAATGTCATGGCAGGATATGGGATGTGAAGATTTACTGAATTAAACTTTGAGGTACTCTGTCCTGAAATAAACAGTGAATACTGAACATATGTTGAGTACACGGAGGTATTTGTCAATCTATGGGGTTGACTAGGTCTGAAAAGTAACCAACTGGAAAACCTTTCCCAATCACTTCTTGCACTACTAGAGCAGATAGGCCTTGTGTTGACAGCAAATCAATTGTACTACAATTGTAGTAGCAGTTTAAACACACTGTATGTTTAACATATTTGAATGATTTGACTTTTATTGAGGATATTAATCCCTATAACTGGGATGAGATTTATCCAATATTATCAGAAACAGACCTCAATGAACACTGTTCATCTCCAAATGTGCTTAGCAGCAAATCTCTGTCCAAACTTACACCAAATGACAAACGAGAAGCTATCACATTCCAAACTCAGAAGTGCCCTGTGTCCCTCAGATTACTCTGAAATGGCAAGGTATCTTAAATTTTTGAGCATTAAATGAAACCAGCTGATTCAAACTGCTACTGCCATTCAGAATTACAGGATTGGTGTTCAACAGTACTGGAATGCTGCTGTCCAACCAAAAAATGTTCTGCCAATCACATAAATGTGTAATATGGGATATGTGTGATGCTAGGCATGTCTGCCATAATCCCAAAGACTGGCTGATCGTATCAAACAGCATTTCCTTTTGAATGTTTGCAATGGCAAGGTACTGACCATACTCAACTAGTCCATGCTTGTAAAATGCAAACGACAGCATTAGATGTAATTCTGCAATTTGACAACATTTTCAAAGTATTTCATAGTTATGAATTACAGTTGCTAATTGCTAAGAATTACACTGACAATCAATTTAGAGTTGTCAGTCCAGCTCACAGTGTGGTCCATTTGCATGCACTGGAATCCATGTGTGTTAGTACACAAGACCCTGTTATTTGTTGACAGGCAAAACATATACAGATGCCGTACCTGTTTCAACTCAAAAAAATATAGGCATCAGCCATTAGGTGGTTAATTTTTCAGGTCAATGCCAATCACAGGCAATCTGCCTGGTTTAAAGTGTAAACAAAGCTTTGAAATGTCTGCTCCAGCCGCACAGGGTTTAAAATCACAAACAGTTTCCAAGTGAGGCAGAGTTTCAGCCAACAGGGGAGCTCCAGATCCAGTCCCACTCCTCAGACACCCCAAAAGGTTGGAGGAACGGCTGTTCATGCTCAGTCCTCCAACTAAACAAGAGTGTCATGAACACTTAGTATGGGAGTTGGAAAAAAATTTCTTTCCCAATCCTTCCAAATTAATGGGAAAATAAATTATAATTGGCGTTTTCCACTATTTCTTAAATTCTCCCATTTCTTAGAGTTTTAATACTCAATTGTTTAGTGATAATTAACTGAGCTTTTAAAACTTTTCACTTCTAAGTGACTAAGCATAGTTCGCAAATATTAAGAGTTCACTAGATAGTTAAGTACACAGAGTACTGGGAGGTGTTTCATTCAATAATTCTGTTCTATTTTTAATCTTTCATGAGCTGTGTGCTCACAGTCAAGTTGGGGATGTCCTTACTTTCCAGGTGTTTGTTTTGCTGAGCTCTTCTCATTCTCAGCAGTTATGTTTGTATTTCCTCTGTGTGCATCAGTGACATTCAGTTCCGCATTTTTAAAAATATAAACTTTATTCACTGATGTGTATGGGTTTGATTTAAAATGTTACCGGGATAAAACAGCAGGAAGATCTAAAAGATGCAAGAGGAAAATTGGTTTTCTTTTTTAGTGGAATGTGCTTCGCTAATGAATGCTTGTTGGTTGATCGACAACAGTCTAACAGCAAACTCCTATGGTTAAGTGGTTAAGCCAACAGACACAGAGAGAATGATGTAAATATAAATATTCCGATCTGAATCCCTCAGATCTGAAACATTTCTGAATGTGTCGTAATTCGCAAAGGCTAGGAAAGTAAAAGTTCAACCACAAATATCACATGAAGGAATAGGTTATACTCACTAGGAAAGCCTGAAGATCTTTTCCTTGGAAAAGAGAAGGCTGAGAGATGCCATATTAGCAATGGAAGGTTTTGTTCCAGTTTTGTGTTTACTAATGTAGGGAAAGCAGAAATGTGCCCATTAACTTCCAGCCAGGAAAGGTCATCGTTCTACACCAATTTTGATTTGACAGCACATTTCCAGCTTTCATCATTGTTATTTCTGACTTTATACACAATTGTAAAGGGTTTTCTGATCAAGGGCTAGGATTTCTGTGCCATGGAAAAAAATGGCTGGAACGCACTTCTTGCTCTCCTCAAGATCAACTTGCTAGTTCAGTCCTGGCTGTAACGACCAGCAGCAATACTGTCAGAATCTGACTCCCAGTCAGTTGTGAACTCGCTGATGTTGCAGCAGATTGGATGACTCAGTGAATCCCTTCCCACAAACAGAGCAAATAAATGGCCTGTCCTCTGTAGGAGTGCGTTCGTGTTTCAGAAGGTGAGATGCACATGTGAATTTCTTTACACACACGGAGCAGGTGAATGGTTGCTCCCCAGTGTGAATTCGCTGGTGTGTGACTAGGGTCGATGATCATGTAAATGCTTTCCTACACACAGAGCAGGTGAATGGCTTCTCTCCAGTGTGAGTGCGTTGGTGTCTCAGCAGGTTATTGCTACTTTTAAAAGTCTCCTCACAGTCAGAACATTTAAAAGTTCTCTTCGCAGAATGAACTCGCTGGTGTCTCAACAGGTTGGATGAATTAATGAATCCCTTCCTGCATGCAGAGCAGGTATATGGCCTCTCCCCAGTGTGGGTGCGCTGATGTACACAGAGTTCAGGTGATTTTCTGAATCCAGTCTTGCAGTGAGAGCACCTGAAAGGTTTCTCATTGGTGTGAACACGTTTATGGGACATCAGGTCCCCAGAACATTTGTAGCACTTTCCACAGTCTGAACATTTAAAAGGTCTGTCATTAGTGTGAACCCGCTGGTGAGCAAGCAGGTTGGTTGACTCTCTGAATCCTCTTCCACACTTGGAGCAGGTGAACGGCCTGTCCCCCGTGTGAGTGCGTCCATGTATTTCCAGCTGGGATGGCCAACTGAATCTCTTCCCACAGTTCTCACATTTCCATGGTTTGTCCATGGTGCTGGTGTCTTTGTGTCTCTCCAGGTTGGATGATTTGCTGAAACCTCTTTTACATTAAAAAACGTGTAATTTCTCTGGGTTG